>NW_003852515.1:887050-974492 GCF_000181295.1 Otolemur garnettii | reverse complement strand
AGTTAATGAATTAATTAGCGAGAGAGCAGTTACAGTAAAAGCAGCTAAGGACTCTACCTGCATAACCCGGTTTAATCCTCACCACACCCTAACAACAAAGAAAAGCTACGAGAATTAGAAAGTATGCTGAGCAAATTTTCTGTATATGAAGACAATGCACAAAAGCAATGGTATTTCTGTATGTGTGCCAGAAACAAAAATTGGAAATAAAATTCTATTTAAAAAATATAACATACTATAACAGGATAAAGGGCTTAAGGATAATTTTAGCCAAATATGTGTAAGCTCTTTACCCTGCTAACTACAAAACATCGCTGAAAGAAATCAAAGAAAACTGGGCAGCACCTGTGGCTCAGTGAGGAGGGCCCCAGCCCCATACACCAAGGGTGGTGGGTTCAAGCCTGGCCTCAGCCAAATTGTAACAAAAAAAATAGCCAGGTGTTGTGGCAGGCACCTGTAGTCTGAGCTACTGCGGAGGCTGAGGCAAGAGAATCACCTAAGCCCAGGAGTTGGAGGTTGCTGTGAGCTGTGTGACGCCACGGCACTCTACCGAGGGTGACAAAGTAAAACTCTGTCTCTAAAAAAAAAAAAGAAAGAAAGAAATCAAAGAAAACCTAAATAAATAGCCATGGATGCCATGTTTATGAATCAGGAGACCTTATATTATTAAGATAAAGTTTCCCTACATTTATTTGTAGCTTCTACACACCCAAGTCATAATGTCAGCAAACGTAGAAACTGACAGGCTTGTCTCTATGGAAACACAAACCACTTAGAATAGTCCAAAAAGATCTGAAAAAGAGCAAAGTTGAAGAATTTGACTTGAAGACTTATTGCAAAACTACAGTAATCAAGACAGTATAGTATTGGCAAAAGGATAGACTGTAAGTCAATAGAACAGAATAGAAAGTCTAGAAACAGACCCACAAATATACAGTCAACTAATTTTTATTGGCATTTTCAGGATAATTCTCATAACAGGGAAATGACAATCTTTTAAACAGCTGTTTCTGGAGTGAGTGCAGAGCCATGTGCAAGAAATTGACCCTTGACTCTTTGCTAATACCATAAACAAAAAAGTAACTCAAAATTAATTATAGACTTCATTAAATGTAAGAGCTAAAATGCATTCTAATATATACATAAAACTGATGATTTTTGTTTTATGTAAGCAATATGTGTATCTCCATTATTGCACATAATATATTTTTGTTTACAATGAATGCTGCATTAAAAAAATGAGTAAAAATTCTCTTCTTCTACAAAGCCTCTACTTTACAAAGTACTCAGTTCAAATCATGACCTCATCTAGTATCCAGAAGATTTATCCTAGGAAAGTCTTATAGATCAAAATTCTCTGTTTTATTAGAAACCAGACTTGCATTTACTGTTTTGGTTTTTGCAGAGTGTTCCTACATACATCTGCTATCTGGACCAGAGGTTTCATCTATTACCACACATGGTAATAGTTACAAACACTCTGATTTCAAGCAATCCTTAATATATTTACCTCAAGAGATTTGTTTTCGAAACATTTCAATGGCAAATAACCTAAGATAAAACTGAACAACATAAGAATAAGAAAATGACAGAACAAGTCTGCTAAAGTTTCTTAGAAAGTAAATCTTTCTTAAGCGCCCACATCACATAAATGTCATAGGAATCTATGAGGATGTGTGCTTCGACCTTCCTCAGTAACCAGGGCCAAGCCATTCCTGGGAAAACTGATATTTACTGCAGAGTTGTAAATACTGGATTGTTGTTCTGTTAACAATATCTGCGTATGATCCTGCCTGATATGGTTGTTGATAAGGCTGTATGACTTCCTAAGTAACTGGAAGTCTGTTTGTTTGTTTGTTTGAGACAGAGTCTCGCTTTGTCGCCCTGGGCAGAGAGCTGGGCCGTCACAACTCACAGCAACCTCAAACTCTTGGGCTTAAGTGATTCTCTTACCTTAGTCTCCCAAGTAACTGGGATGACAGGCACCCACCACAACGCCTGGCTATTTTTAAAGATGAGGTCTCGCTCTGGCTCAGGCTGCTCTCGAATCTGAGAGCTCGGGCAATCCACCCACCTCGGCCTCCCAAGTGCTGGGACTATAGGCATGAGCCACCATGTCCGGCAAGTAACTGGTTATCAATCACCTCAAATAGGGGAATAACACTACTAAGCATGAGGTGAATGAAAACTGTAATTATTATTAGCATGCTCTTGGAAGAGAAAAAGATTCTCACTCTCTAATGTTTCCTGAACAGAAAAGAAAAAAATATTATACTATATATATATATATATATATGTATATTTTTCCACCTGGAATTCCCCTTCTTGCTTCCCTGGTCTTACACCAAGTCTGGCGATCAGCACGAAAAATCAATGCCAACACTTAAGATGTGAACACATACAATGGAGAACAGTTTAGAAAAATAAGCCAAAACAATGAAATGTTTCCAAATGTCAGGTACATGTGGTTAGGCTGGTGTCTGCGATGGTGGGTCCCCTTCCTCTCCCACTCAAAGTCATTCCGTTATGTGACATGCATATATATGTAATAAATGCAATATAATGTGAACAATATACGTTAAATATAGTTAAACAAACATGGAGAGATTTGGAGATGCAAAGATCGGGAGGTGGTATCTGCAGAAAGGGAAGAAAGTACAGATTGGAGGCAGCCAGCTGTGCTGCAAACATGTCGATATAAACTTCAGGCCACTGTTGGCACCAGTACCCCAGCCTCGATCTCAGCTGCCTTGCTGAACCTCTTGGTCCTTACTAGACCTCAGGGGACTCCTCAGATACAGGCTCAGAGAAACCACCTACATAAGCATCTGCCTCGGGCACAGCTCTGCGATGTAATAGAGTTCAGCCTTTCCTTAGCCCGGTGCTTGACAAAGTCTAGTTATTTGGACTTATCAGTGTTATTGAAATTAACAACTAAATATCCCATGAAAATATAAAGACATGTCAACATTTTCACAGAGTTTAATGTTTTCCCCATTCATTTGTTAACTTTGTATCCTTTGAATACCCCTTCTGAAATCCATAGCACTGTATTGAAGGATCTAGTTAATTTTTGGCACATGATTGTTTATATAACTTCACATAAGCAAACTTACACTTGTGGACTCAAGGGATCTTCCCGCCTCAGTCTCTTGAGTAACTGAAACTACAGGCATTGGTCACCACACCCAGCTAATTTTTCTATTTTTATTAGAGATGGGGTCTCACTGTTGCTCAGGAAGTAATAGGGGAATTTCAGGAGGAAAAAAAAAAAAAAATATATATATATATATAGAAAGAAATCTGTATATAGAAAGAAATTTCCACATGCCACTGTGGCCTTGCTCAGGCTATCCTCCCAGAGTGCTTAGGATTACAGGTGTGAGCCATGACAGCTGCCCCTTTTCTTAGCTTTCCACTGTGTTTTGCCAAATGAAGCCTGTGTATGCTGGTCACATTCTAAATGCTCATTAGACAGTAATCTCATGTTAATTGTCTGTAGCCCTAGTACCTTGAATACATTAGAATCTCAATAACTCTTAAATAAGGCTCCTAATGAATATCTCCTGCCATATAACAACTAAGTGATTTTAAAATTTAGATTCCATTCTTCTTTAACTTTTCAATCCCTTTATTCTTAAACTATGTTAGGGAACCATTTTTCTTTTTTTTTTCTTTTTTTTTCTTTCTTTTTCTTTTTTTTATTAAATGATAGCTGTATACATTAATGCAAACATGGGGTACAGTGTAGTGTTTTCATATACATTTTGAAATACTTTCATCAAGCTGGTTCACATAAATTTCATGTCATTTGCATAGTCATTGTGTCAAAACATTTATATTCTAGTTCTAGAAAAGTTCACTTGTACCCTTGTTAGACAGAAATATAGGTGATCTTTCCGGTCACCCTCCCACCACCCAGCCGTCCTTCTCCCCTCCCCTTCTCCTCCCCCTCCCCATATTCTTGGGCTAGAATTAAGTTGTATCTTTCATTTGAGAGCTATAAATTAGTTTCATAAAAGGGCTGTGTACATTGGATACTTTTTCTTCCATTCCTGTGATACTTTGCTAAGAAGTACATTTTCCAGTTCCATCCATGTAAACATGAAGGAGGTAAAGTCTTCGTTTTTCTTTAGGGCCATTGGATCCTACAATTCCACTATTAGGTATATACCCAGAAGATAAAAAATCACATTACAATAAAGATGTTTGTATCAGAATGTTTATTGCAGCCCAATTCATAATTGCCAGGTCATGGAAGAAGTCCAAGTGCCCATCAATCCACGAATGGATCAATAAACTGTGGTATATGTACACCATGGAATACTATGCAGCCCTAAAGGGAACCATTTTTCTAAGCAAAATTTCTTGTTTCCCCAGCCTGCCCCCTTCCTGCCTTCTGACTTGGATTTCCACCTGCTGCCTGAGCTTTGCTGTTTGCACATCCCCCAGGCCTCTTGGACTCAGCACATGGCAATACTCAACATCATCCCTCATCAGACCCTCCCCTTCCCAGCTCTGTCACCCACTGGCTCAACCCAGAGACCTGCAGAATCACCTGAGGCTTCTTTCTCTATCTCCCTCCCATGTCATTATCCTATCAATTCTACTTCCAAAATAAATCTCACATCTCTTCCCCGGTCCCTGTTCCCGGCCGTGGCTTCAGTTCATGCCTCACCTGACTAGTGCAGTACATCTAATGTGTCCTTCTGCTTTCAAGTTCTGTCCTCTCCAACACACCCTCCACATGGGGCCATCCCAGCATACTCTCCCTCCTTGATTCAAGCAACTCTCCCTTTCCTGCCGTGTGAAGTCTACATTCCTTCCCATGGCTTAAAAGCTACTCTGCATGCTCAGCCCTCTTCTGTGGGCACACTTGACACCCTCCCACAGGCCCCACTACTCCAGCTTCTGGCACATGCCACACTCCCTTGTTCTTCAATTTTGACATAAACTCAAAGTTGGATAAACAGATACATCAATAAGTAAAATAAAAATATCCATCCTGAGTTATCCCAGTATTGCTCAGAGATGAGCAGGATTAGTGCTGCTAGTCAGAGATTAGTCACTTTATTCAATAATTGTAGCTCATTCATTCTTCCATTGAAAATGAACAGTTTGAGGCGTTTTCCTGTATATGTCAGCCAGCTGTCAGGACACAGGCAGGAGGGGGATCAAGAAGCAACACAGGCCAGTAGTCCTGTGTTCAAACTCAAGCAAAATGTGAGGTATCAGAAGACAAGGAGAGGAGCCTCTGCCCAAACATTCAGGCTAGGATGAGGGCCCCTGTGGGCTTGGCCAGGTTTGTGTTTTTGTTCCTACCAAATGTAGGGCTGATCTCAAAAATAATTTAGATTAAAAAAAAGTCTGTAGGGCAGGCACAGTGGCTCACACCTGTAACCCCAGCACTCCGGGAGACTGAGGCGGGTGGAATGGTTGAGCTCAGGAGTTTGAGACACAACCTGAGCAAGAGCAAGATCCCATCTCTTAAAAAGCCGGGTGCTGTGGCAGCACCTGTAGTCCCAGCTGCTCCAGAGGCTGAGGCAAGAGAATAGCTTGAGCCCAAGACGTTGAGGTTGCTGTGAGCTATGACACCATGGCACTCTACCAAAGTGACAAAGTGAATCTCTGTCTCAAACAAACAAACAAAAAGATTTGTGTCTTTTCACTCTAAATCAACAATTCTTACCCATAAATAAAGCTTCATTCATTCAGGATAAATTCAATACACACACTTGAAGATTAAAACAACCACCCAATAACATTCTAATCTATTATGATACCTGAAGCTTTAAAATGAAGGCACTTAGACCCCATGATACATATGCCCTAGAAAATAGCACCTATTATTTAAGTATGGATTGAAGTTCAATTATATTACTCAGAATTTCAGAAAAACAAAAGAATTTAGCTGATGTTTGAAAATCACTTTGTGAATAATGATAGGAATGCCAGCTCTAAAAGTAATCTTTGAATAATTCACTCTAAGAAACTTGGGAGGAGTATATAATGTAGAACATATTGGTCCAAAAGAAAAGCTCCATAAAGAAAAATTGAATTTATGTATTAATTTATTTAATATACATAACATATGCCTGTAGGCCAATCACCTCAGTTTTTGCCTTGTAAAATCAAGGATTAGACTGATGAATTCCAGATCTGTCTTTCTGAGTTAGGTTTTCTTGGCAATCACAACAGCAACAATAATGTCAAAGTCTCAATGGCTTACAGCGGTAAATACGAGCACCTGGTCTGTGGGTCTGTGGTTTCCGTGTCTCTTCTGGGCCTGGCAGGACTCAGTTTTCCATGTGACTTTCTGGCAAAGGAATGGGAGAGCAGAAAAGGCCGAGCCATACCACACAAGCACACTTAAGGCCTGCGCTGGAAAGTGGCAATGTCACATCCAGTCACATCCACTTGGTAGGAGACAAGTCTCATGGCCAAGGCAAAACTCGATGGGACAGAGCAGTGTCCACTACCTACTGAGTAGTCCTGCCCAGTCATTCTGAAAAATGAAGGGGTGTGTAATCCCCTTATAGGGAGTGGAATAACTGGGAACAATAATCTAATGTTGCATAATTTGTCTGACATAATTTTGGAGTGTCTACCCTGTTTGGGGTCTAGCCATGTACGTGTGAGCAGTAGGATTTTCTCAGTTTCACTTAGGTGCAAGAATCTGCTTTACTTCCTTGTCCCTTCAGGCTTACATGGATGTTTCTTTTTTTTGAGGCACAGTCTTACTATGTCGCCCTCGGTAAAGTGCTATGGCACCACAGCTCACAGCAACCTCAAACTCTTGAGCTTAAGTGATTCTCTTGCCTCAGCCTCCCCAATAGCTAGGACCACAGGCGGCAACCGCAGTGCCCAGCTATTTTTTGTTGCACTTGCCCTTGTTACTTAGCTGGCCCAGGCTGGGTTTGAACCCTCCACCCTCAGTGTATGTGGCTGGCGCCATAACCACTGTGCTAAGGGCACCGAGCAACATGGATTTTTTTTTTTTTTTTTTTGCATTTTTTGGCAGGGGCTGGGTTTGAACCCGCCACCTCCAGCATATGAGGCCTGTGCCCTACTCCTTTGAGCCACAGGTGCTGCCCATTCTTATTTTTTTTTTTTTTTTGAGACAGAGTCTCACTTTGTTCCTCTCAGTAGAGTGGGCCATAGGCACCAACAACATGGATGTTTCTTAATAATCACTGGAAGAATAGCTGACACTACCTCTTATTCTCTAACCCTATCAGTCATGATGGACAGAACTCCAGCTTCACCTAATGACTTTCACAATTCAAACAGATCCTTGCCTTTCTTGAAATGCCATCAAACTCCTTGTCTGCATCTTTCATTTTGGTTCTCACTTAACTTTTTAATGTATCTTGTGCTTGACTTTATTGTGCACTCCCTTTGAAAGATGATTTGCTGGATACACAATTTTCAGTTGTCAGTTATTTTCTCTTAGCACTTTGAGTATCACTGCACTTATTTCGGCTTCCATTGCTGTTGTTGACAAGTCTGCTAGCATTCTAATTTTCCCTTTGCAGGCAATCTGTCTTTTCTTTCTGGGTTTTTTTTTTTTTTCAAGCCTTCTCTGCATCTTTGATATTATGCAATTTCAAAACAAAATGTCCAGATCTTGATTTATTTTTATTTTTTCTGCCTAGTAGAAGTTGTTCTTCCTATATCTAAAAATTCTTGTATTTTATTAGTTCTAGAAAATTATCAGTCATTATCTCCTCAGATATTTTCTCTTCTTCATTCTCACTAGTCTCTGCTACAGGGACTCTATTTAATAGTTATATATTGAAACTTTCCATGCTTTTCTTCCAATCTCTTTTTTTTTTAATCTATATTTCTGGGTAATTTCTTCTCCCCTGTATTCTAATTTGCAATTTACTTTCTCAGCTATGTCTTGACAGCTATTTAGCCTACTCATTGAGTTTTTAATTTCTAAAACTACATTGTTCATTTCTGAAAATTTTTGGTTTCTTATTTTTTTTTGATGGTTTCTGATTTCCTACTCATTCTCATATTTTCAATATTTCTTTAAGTATTTTATCTTTCATAACTTATAATTTCAATATTTGAAGTTCTTGGGGCTCTGAATCTATTGCTTTTGTTTCTTTTGACTTTCACCCATGTGTGGTTGGCTGATCTTTGATAATGAGCTAAAAGTTGGTTGATGTTAACCTGGGTAAAATCCAGGGGTCTAAATTGAGGATATTTAATTTACAGAGTTTATATTTCTTTTGCAATGGTGCTAAGGGGCACCACCTTTCCTGATCTTCAATTTGTTCTTCTTAGGAGGCTTAGGCTCAGCTCTCAGACTTTGCTACTGACTGGGCTTGGCCTGAAAGGCACAGTGCTGATATCTGCATTAGTTTGCAAGGCAAACTTGCCTTTTACATTTATTTGTTTACTGCCCTCCATTGCAATTTCAGCATTTGTTTTTTGCTTTGTCTTGTGCTTTTCCTTTCAACTGATGCTTCTCATTTTGAAGACTCCAGAAATGCAGCAAAAATTATGCAGGAGCTATCACAGTATTCTCAAGCAAGAAGTCCTTTCAGAGTCTGTCTATTCAACTGTGTTGTCAGTAGTGCATGTCTCCGCTGCAGTTTTTACTCTGAGTTTGTGACTGTGCTCCTGATAGCTGAACTTGCCAAGAGCTGAAATTCTCAGAATAATGGAGCATGACTTAAATTATTTTAAACATAGAACATCAGAATTAGAACACTGAACTTCTACTTTCTTGATCAGAATGGATCCAATGCCAGGACTGGTTTGTCAAATTGATGGACATACTATGCTGATGTGATCATGGGATTCAGTTCGGTTTGTTCTGCCTACAGGGTACAAACAAATCTCCTACTACTGTTGAAAAGATTACTCAAATATCAATCTTATTGAGTGATGAATAAATGCTACAAACTTATATATAAGGACTAACCTAGAGTTATAATCATAAATACTTGTAATCACATAAGTTAGTATGGCTGAATTACTATGGTTTTACTACCTGATTTATGATAAAGAGACTATTCAAGTGAACACTGCCATTGTTGGTCTGCTATCATGAGCTTGAGATTCCAATATTATTATTCTACAATTTATCTTTTTGAGGAAAAATCTTATCTATTAAGGAAATTTATTCATTGACCATCCCATTCATTGAAGGTCCTTTTTCTACAAAATAGAAAGTGAGACTAAACTGCTAATGAATCAGGTTTTTTTGAATAAATGACTATCTGTGGAAGTGAGAAGTATTTGCAAGGCTATATTATCATTAATTGTAGCTGGTGGCTCGGCGCCAGCCACATACACCTAAGGTGGCGGGTTTGAAACCAGCCCGGACCCGCCAAACAACAATAATGGCTGCAACCAAAAAATAGCCGGGCGTTGTGGCGGGAGCCTGTGGTCCCAGCTACTTGGGAGGCTGAGGCAGGAGACTCGCTTGAGCCCAGGAGTTGGAGGTTGCTATGAGCAGTGAAGCCATGGCACTCTACCTAGGGGCTCAGCTTGAGGCTCTGTCTCAAAAAAAAAAAAAATTGTAGCTGGTATTTAGTAAATATCTTGATTGAAAACATCAATTTAGCAAGATGGCAAATTATAGCCTACATAAAAACCCTCACACAATTCTGAAAATGTCTGAAAATCAGGGTTTTCTGGCCATATTAAAATAAATTACATTCTTGATTTAAGCACTTTGTATTTGACAATGGCTTCTAAGATGCACATGGAGATTACAGTAGAAACTATTAGAATGCCTGCCCCTTCCCTCCACACACAAAAAACTAGGTCATTAGTATTTTTAGTAAATAACTGCCTTTGAATTAGCCAGAGTTATATGGAATTGTGTTATGTAGTAACACAACATATATATTTTTATAAGCTGGTATAGTATTATTACCAAATGTATGGGTGCTACCCACAGAAGATTGAAATAAAGAAGTGAGTTCATTCAGGCAAAGATCAATAAAATACATGGGTGTGATTTTGAGTTCATATCCAGGGATGGATCTGTTTGCAAAGGTCTGCCATTTCAGCTCTGCATGAGGCACTCTCTGGAGCCTCCTGACCAACTGTGTCTCTAAGAAAAGAATAAATTCGTTCACCCTTATTTAAATATATACATTATATCCTGTGTACATCTGAACCAGAATGAAAGTTAAAACGTATTAACTGAAATAAAATTTCAATGCTTGTACTTTCCACCTTTAAAATTCAATGAGTCAAAGATGTTCTTAACTATTATTTATAATTATTGAGTTCTGAACTTCTCTGTTAATATTTCAAAGATTAACATTCAAAAATCGAACAGAAAGGGATAATGAGTCAAGTTTTTAGCAATTTAAATCTATTGCCAAGGCTTAATATTCATGAAGTCTAAGCTGAGTTCTTTAAAATCTTGACATTTCTTCTCTCTCCAAAAAACTGCATTTTCATGAAAAATATATTTGAACTGCACAAGTTGTGATGGACAATTCATGGTAATTAACTGCACCTAAAAATTCATGTTCAACATTTCAGTAACAGAAACTAGCATCCATCATCTTGGCAGCAGAACACAAAATATAAGCAAAACTAATTATTCCTGAATTTTTTAAGTGAATAAAGGGGCGATTTTTATCTAAAAAGACCTGGAGGTTAGTTAAGGGAGAAAAGATGCTTGAAAAATGTTAGAAAGAATCTTGAAGTGTTTTTTTTTTTCATCATTCACTTTATTCTCTTTGTTGCTTTTTCTTTTGGTTTGAAAGATCAGATATGAAAACATCTAAATGTATCTGGAAGGTGTCTAAGGGAGTTTAACGCACTTCTGAAAAGAGAACAGAACTAAATAATGTTATAAATAAAATATTTTTATTTCAAATTCTGTTTGAATCCTTATTCTATTAAAGTTGGAATCAAAGAAAGAACAAAAAAACCTCCATCTCTTGTGATTTGTGATGACGATCGCAAGATAGTTTTTCAAACAGTGTTGTTCAGACACAGTTAATAAGAACATATAAGAGAACTGGTATCTTTCAGTTACAAAATCCTCTGTCCAAATCAGGACTACGAACTGTTTTCTGCTTAGTTACCGGTTCATAAAATATATACTCAGACAAGGAAATTCTATAATGTCTTTTTGGAAAAGTCTTTATGTTTATGCTCGGACCAGTAGAATCCTAGAACCAAAACACCCTTTCTATACTTTGTGTATTAACTATTGTGTGTTAACTATACTATTCAGGAAGCTGCCTCCAAGCTAGTAAGAACTAAATTGTAATTAACAGTTTCTAATAGCCATGCAACACAGAACTGAAAGCAAGAAGAAAAAGAATATGGTTATGAGGGTGAAGTTCAAAATATTGTATAACTACTCCACAATAAATAATTATTTAACCCAAAGCCGTATATTTTCATGATTATCTTTCTAGGTGTCATTTGAAAACATTTCAGTGGATTTGAGTAGAGGCGGGTGTTGTTCGTGCATCTGTCAGTGAGCAGCTTTTTGTCGTTTGCTTATTGCATGAAAATAGGCAACATGTGAAGCCTTTCCTAGCCTACTCCGTGTAAATCTATATCTCTTTATATTTAGGAACTTCTACATAAATATATATGTCTGGATTTAAATAAGAGCGGATTGCTCTATGTGCTTTGAGGATAACACATTTTAAGTGATTAGAAAATGTTTCTTATCTACCAATTGTCATCTTATTTATGCGTCCCTTTACACACAGGAATGAATTAATGATGAAGAGCACGACTGCAGATATAACATAAAATGAGACAGAAAAGAAAGAACAAAAAAGGCAGGCTGCATAGTGACAAGAGTCCGTCTCCCCTGGTGCCAGTGAAGGTCTAGCTGTGAGCATGCTCAGACACTTGGGAGGCACCGAAGTTACTATATCAGAACTCCTTCTGAGGTACAAGGAGGACATGTCTAATAACGCAACGCTGCAAACCTGTTGCTATTTTCCTGGTATTAAGCATCTCTTCAGCCTCAGATTGATTGCAATGTTCTTTCTACTTCACTTCCTCGTTCTCATAGATGTCAAAGGTAAGGCTGCTGCTTTCTTGCTTTAAAATTGCAATTCCCAAAGAATACAAAACTTCTATTATGTTCCACCGTGTTTGTAGGAGACTCATTGCAGTGTTTGAAAAGCAGGCGTCGGATGTGCCTTGTCCTTGTCATTATCATTAATTGCTATGGTCCCATACAGCCTCTCGATTTTTAGAGGCACAAAAATTTCGTGGAAACATGCCTTTCTATGTTATTAAGGCTGTAGATGAAATACTTTTAAAAAAATACTGTTGACTATATCAACTACAATGAAGTCTTTTATTATGTGTTTTAAGAGTTAGGACAAGTAAAAAAGGTGGTATGACAAATTAATAAGCTACAACTGGGTTGTGTGAGATTTCATTCTGCTGAAATATGTCCATAATATTTATATAATTGTTAGTAACTATGCTTCATTGTTAAATATAGTTAGACTGAGATTTCCAAAGACACACACTGATTTAAAAAACAGTATTTCTCCTTAACAGTGTATTTGTCTTAAATAAAGTTACAAAAAAAATCTACAAAAGTACATCCTCGTAGGTAATTTTCTTTTTGTTTTTAACTTGTGGAAATCTTAATTTCAGTCAAACTGTTAATTTTCAAGTTGGTCACATTTTTTATTTTAAAACCTTTAGCAAATAAAAGATAAAGATTTTTAAACTATCTAAATTTCATTTTGAATTTAAAATGATACTAAGACATTGCAAATTATTTTAAAATGTTATCCTCATACACACGGTATAATGTTTATTTTGTATTTTAATCTCTCTTATGTGAAAAGCTAAGGAGAAACTCTGTGAACTCATCTTGCATTCAATATATTTGTGGGAAGCCGTCTATGTCCTTCATTTAAGGTCTTACCTCAGACGTTCATGTCCTATTTATATCTGGAATGTTCAGTTTTATAGGAGTTTTAAGAAGTGTTACAAAGTAGGTTCTTAAGTTTAAGACCTGTCATAGAGGTCATTCATGCCCTTAAAAAAATTCTTTAATGTACAGGATTGTAACTATAGTCAACCAATTTTTACTGTATCCGTGCTTTTACTCTTGAAAATGCATTTAATTGATTTTCTTAAACCCATTCTGAAATTAAAAAACATCCATTACTAAAAAAATGTTTTATGATTTACCATATGTAGTGGTATCCCTTAAACTAAAAAGAACAGAAATTCCAAAGATATAATTTTTGTTTGATTTTTATTTCTAAGTAAATGCCTATTTCAAATCTTTGGTACTAACCTACTAAATATTTATCAGCTCATTATTCTTCATTTTTATTCTCTAATTTTACATTACTTTTGGCTGCTAATTTAAATCTTCAAGTTTGATATAATTTATTTTCAAAGACACTGATCAATACATTAATATCCGACTCCTATCTATAAACATAATAAGCATTTGTTATATAATTAATAAAACTTTGTTTTCACAATAAATTATAGACAGTTAAAATAGTAAGGCTCTTAATAGTGACTAAACAAAGGTCATTTAGAATAATGTAAGAGTAAGCTTTTTAAATTTAAGTAATTATTTGTGATAGATTCTTAGGCCAAATACAGCAAATGAAGAGTTAGAAATTATAAGATTGCCTTGTGTCTCCTGACTATTATCACCCTGGAGTGTCTAAGGTCTGTATTAAGCTGCAGACTCCAATACACAACTGAGGGTAACATGTCTTATTATTTTTACAAGCATTTAATCATTAATGTATTGACTATGCATATTAAGATAGGCTTAAACATGAAATTAAAAGCACGAAGTGTTGAGGATGGTATTTGAGAACTACCAGTTTCTACTTATTTAAATGATTTGCTTAACTTCAAAAAAGTGCGTCCGTTAGAAGCCGTGCCTGAGCGGCATTTCAAGGTGAGCAGTACTTGACTGCCCCCTAACGGCCAAGTTCAAGGCACGACTTCGACAGTCCTTTTGTAAGCGATGTCAGTTTAACTTGACTGCTATTTGAGAAAAGATTTTCCAACTGAATTTTAATTTCGTACCTGTACCTCCCTGCTGCAGGCAGCTGTGAAAATCAATTATATTTCAGGCCGATCATCCTAAGGGCTCGCCTGTTTAGGGGCTGAACGGAGTCTGCTCGGAGGGAGAGGGGGAAAGATCGCGACCCCAGGGGTTAAAACCTTTAGAAATCCTTTGTCTCCACCAACTAAATACATCAGACAACAGATGTTTATGCATGTATTCATCTTACTATGAAAAAATGTGACCAGATGTAATAAAATAGTTTTAAGGCCTCTCAATTGAAGTGACAAAATTGACCACCACTTGAATTTTAGAGATGAAATTGGGATGCAGTTTTCCAGTAAGTTGATACGGAGAAATGACCCATTTTAATCCTGGAAAATAGAAGCCCAAATAAAATTCAATTAGCAAAGAATGATTTCGTATAACTAGTTATGCAAAGACAGTTGCACAGAGCTTTTAGGAGTATGTATCTGTAGTATTTAAGAAACCAAAATGGTTTGATTTACTTGTTTGGTAAATACACAAATTAATGTTCATCAAGAAAAAATGAATGTTCCTGTTTTACATGGGAAATAATAGTAGAAATTGGAAGCATAATTATCTGTTTTAAAAAATCTTGTCTCATACGCTTTATTCATATTGCATCAATTTCTCACCCCTATGTTTGCATGTATTCAGTATGTACTTAAAAAAATGGTTTGTGGTGAAGTTTCAATGTTGCTACCAGAAAAGTGTCCCCAACCCCAAAATAAAACAATTAATTTGGAACTTATGTGATAAACAGACTTTTGAATGCTTTAAGACTAGAAAAGAATTGCAATTGAAAAATTAGCTTAATAACAAGTAAAAACAAACCTTTAAAATACATTCAAGATGTTTGATAAAATTCCAGCCTTCTCCTTCCGCTCTGTTCTTCTGCCTTGGCCCCCTTCCTCTCTTTCTGTTCGTGTCTCTCTTCCTCTCCCTCAGCTCCTGCCCAGGCAGGAGTACTCCTCACCTCCAAACACCTCCTTTCTTTGCTGAACTTTTTTTCCTCCAGCACTTGCTGAATCTTCCTTGACCCCCCTTTTTGGACCCTCACCCCCTTCCTATTATTTGCTTTCATCCCTATCACCTCCTGGCCCAGGCAGTGGTCACAAATCCATTGCTCAGATTGCTGTAACACATGCCCTGCACAACCAAACAGTATTGTACCTTATCATTTCAATCCTGGATGTTCCCTTTTCCTAGGTCCATAGCTAATTGTCTACAATTCTGAAATCCAGAAAGTTCTGAAAACTAAAAGATAGATCACTTTTGTCTACAGAATCTGGTTGGAATTGGCTAGAAGGATTTTGCCCCAGACCTAGTTGGAAATGTTATATAATTTATAGCATATGCATATGTATTAACTTTCTAAAATTAAAAAAGTTATAAATTTTGCATCATATATCTCCAATGGGTCTCTGCTAAAGTGATACTGATCTGTACTAACCCCAAGCTGAGTCCGAGCACCAGCTGCCTGCCTCATACCCAACAGTGGGGTGGTGACTATTTGCTTTTCCCGGGGAAGTTCAGTGTTACTAGAATGTGTTTGGTAAGGGAAAGATACTTTAAATTCGTTCTCCATTTCTCTAATTCCAGTTTATTTTTTATTCAATCTCTAGATTTGGGTTTTTCTTTTATTTCGGTGATTCTATTTTTCATTTCAGTAATTCCAACTGTATGGAAAGCCGTCCGTCTGGTTTATAAACTTCTATTCTTATTTCCTGGTGTTCTCCCATTTTAGTTCTTTGAGAATTTTAACCATATAGATTTTAAACTATGCTTTACATCTCTATCATCTCATGATCCAGCCCCAAATCTAAACCTCATTTGCAGAGGTACCACTGCCACCTTCCCCCCGGTCATGAGCAAGGGACATTATTCAAACCACAACCTTAGGTGATCAGACTTAGTCCATCCCCCATCCACTGTCAGGGGCCTGGCCCCAGTGCTTTGCTTCACGTGGGTCCCAGCCCTTCCCACCGACCTGCATTCAGTCTCCTCCCCAAGCTGGCGCCAAACCCAACTCTAATTCTCTTTCCATCCAGCTCCCTGCAGACCAAGTGACTAGAGCTCCTTTCACAACACTGTTTTGCTTCTCTAGTCACGTTCTATGGAGACTTTTCTCTCCTACGTCCTAAATGTTTTCACGAAAAAAAAAAATGTAGTATCAATTTTTTCTTTGTCTGTGGAAGAGAATATGTGGTAAGAGGATATTGAGGATTTGCTCACAGTGGATGATCCTGATCTAGAAGTTCAGTAAAGAGGCGGGTTTTTCCTTCAGATCGCATTTTCTCAGAGATTAGAGGTGGGTGGGCATATCCTTCAGAGATTTTGACTCAAAAAATAAAGTAGGGCGGTGCCTGTGGCTCAAAAGGGTAGGGAGCTGGCCCCATGTGCGGGAGGTGGAGGGTTCAAACCCAGTCCTAGCCAGAAATTGCAAAAAGTAATAATAATAAAGTGGTAACCAGATGTTAAGAGCTGAGGATGGGAGAGGCAGCAGCCAAATGAAGTGTGATTTGGGGTCAGCAAACCCGCATTCAGGTCACAGCCCAGTTTCTTACTGAAGTTTGGCCTTTGGCATACCAAATAACTTCTCATGTTATCCAAAATCATCACGATTCTAAAGAACCATTTGTAATGACATTAAGGAAATAGATCCTAGAAATTTAGCCCCTGAAGATTCCGTAGGCCTAAGGTGGGGACTCTGCCATTTAGGAAGCCCCCAAGTGATTTGATGACCCAGGCACTCCATGGATCACACCTCTGGAAAAACTGATATTGCAGTTAGCATATCAAAATACATGTGGGGATTTTTGTTGTTGTTGTTATATTCTTTGTGTGTACCAGGATTTCTAGGTGAGTTCATCTGGATTTTTTAACACATTAATTCTACTTGAAAAGGTGTTTTACATTTGGGAGGCTATAGGGGGAAATTAAGTATTTGGCAAAGGACTAGCCAAACCTACACTGTCTAATAATCAGTATACAGATTCTTTATGGATAGTATAATCCCCAAACTATTATTGTGCAGTTTTGCCTATAGATCAGTCTTGATGTTAATTACCACTCCTGCCTTTAGGGTAAATTAATAAACCCATAACACAAACAGCTAGGGAAGAATCTCTTCTGATTTGGGTCATTTATTACACAGCTTTCATTACCCATTTTTCATTATCCATCAGCCAGTGGACATTGTCTTGGTCATTGCCTGTCTCTCTGTCTCTCTCTGAGTCATGCTTTGCCTGGAATATTCTATTTCAACCACATATGCTAAAAATAGTATATTTATTACTGTAGATATCTCTACTCCTAATTTCCTTTTATGGTAATTTATGATATATAAGAAATTTAAAAGTTACAGATTCATATCCATTTTGCCTTGAGAGCCACTGCAAAAAAAAATATTCTTTTAATGTCTCAAATTCTATCTGAGAGTGAGATGATGGTCTTTATGTAGACTTCCTTATGGGCAGGAAAAAGATACTAATCTATGCTGAATGTTACTGGAAAACCCTGCTCCCTTATTTGAAGCCATTTCCTTCATGACTATTTCTTGTTTCTCATTTTAAATTGCTGCTCTTACTGTAATAAGTAAAGCTGAAATAATCTACTTGGAAAAATAAGTTACCCTTCCTCAGAGAAGAGGGCTTCACAAATGCTATGTTATTTTTGCCTATTATACATGTGAATTATAAGTTTTTTAAAGAATAAAGCATTACAAAATGTGCTATGCTATGACCTGGTTGTCATACTAATGTGAGTCATGCTACCCAACCTACATAGAGTTCCCTGGAAAATTAGGAGAGGCCTAGCCACCTCT
Source organism: Otolemur garnettii (assembly GCF_000181295.1). Lineage (NCBI taxonomy): Eukaryota > Metazoa > Chordata > Mammalia > Primates > Galagidae > Otolemur > Otolemur garnettii. Next base: position 956,628 of record NW_003852515.1, on the reverse strand, counting down.
CCTCTTCCATAGTAGCTGGCTTCAAGCAAAAATGTCAATATAAAAAAACTGATGTACTGATGTAAGACAAATAAAAAAAGGAAAATGAGTATAAAGCGTCTACGTGCACTTAGCACACATTGGCATCACAGTCAACAAGTGTATGTCCAAGTGAGGCCTAAGCTTCAGACATGGACTTTAGGTATATGTGGCTCACTTATACGATCAACATTGCTATTCCTGAAAATTTTGATTAAATTTAGACAACAATTTTTGAGGCATCTGCTGCATGCTAAGACTGAGAACTTTTCTAGCCACTGGGAGAATCAAAATTTATAAAATAAATTTATTTCCATTAGATGGGATACAATGAACTGTGGGAAAAAAGAAAAAAAATCTATAATTATTAATGAGCCATAAATACTACAATAGAGTAATATGCAAGATGGTTGGGGTCGGAATAGAGAAATTTTGTACTCTACCGTGGTCTTGGAAGGTTTCAGTAAGGTTTTCACAGAGATGACTTCTGAGTCGAATATCAAAGAGGAAGTAGGAAAGGAAGAAAAGATTCAGAAAAGCACATGTTAAAATCTCAGTATCTTATTATCTTAAAATCGGGAATGCCAGAAACGTTTTCCTATTTGAACACAAGCTAATTGTAAAAAGTAATGGAGAACTATTGGTGGTTGTACCTGCTCTGAAATCACTTTGGATGCATCAGTTTGCTCATCTTCAAGACTGTACTTTTTCCTTGAGGAACATGCAATACAATTTTATCCATTTTAATTTTCAAAGACATTTTGCATTGTCTCCAGTCTGGGGCTCCTGTGAATAATGCTTCTGGGAACATTCTTGTATGAGTCTCTTGGTGCCATATGTGCATGTGTTTCCATGGGCTTATGCCTAGAAGTAAAACTGCTGACTCATAGGGTTTGCAAACTTCAGGTTGAGTAGATGATGAAAAACGCTTTTGCAAAGCAGCTGCTCCAATTAGCATTCCCACCAGTGTATAGCTTCAAGTCTTCACCAAATGGTATAATGTTGTTTTTTTTTTTTTAATTTTTAAATTGTACCCATTCTAGTAATCTGTAATGACATCTTATTATGGTGGTAATTTGTATTTCCCTGATTATAAATTAGATGTAGTACCTCTTCAGATGTTTTTAGCTATTTGAATGTACCCTTTTATTCAGAACCTATTCAAGTCTCTTGCCCATTTTTCTATTTACTGTTCATCTTTTCCTTATTGATTTGTAGGATGTCTGTGTGTGTTCTAATTACAGGCCCTTTGCAAATATCTCCTACTCTGCAGCTTGCCTCTATATTTCACTCCTTTTTTTAAGAAAAAAACAGAGGTTTTCTATTTTTTTATATTTTCTTTTTTATATCTTTTTTTTTTATGTTTAGTGCTTTTGTTTGTTTTTTCTTTTTTGTATTCTTCGTAAGATCTCTATGCCACAGTCATAAAGATTTTCTCTTACATTATTCTTCAGAAACCCTATTTTTTCATCTTTCATATCCACCTGGAATTGAATATCACCCTCACACACTGCTCTGCAGTGCAAATATTCATGGGTCTGTCTTTCTCCAAACTTTATATTCTATTCCATTAGTCTTTGTACCAGTGACACACTGCTTGAATTCTTGCTGCACAGATAACAAATTCTCTCACCTTGTCTTCTTCCTCAAGGCTGCCCTGGTTCTTCATGTCCTTTTGCATTTCGGGTTGCTGTGAGAATCCACTTCTCCATAACACCCAGGATTTTAACTGAGATTGCTTTAATCTAGATCAATTTGGGGAAAGAATTAACATCTTTAAAATATTAAGTCTTTTGTTTATTTAGGTCTTTGTCTCTCAATAATAGTATCTACTTTTTTTTTTGCAGTTTTTGGCCAGGGCTGGGTTTGAATCCACCACCTCCAGCATATGGGGCTGGCACCCTACTCCTTTGAGCCAGAGGCACCGCCCAGTATATACTATTTTTTTAACTGTTGGGGATTCATTGGGGTACAAAGACCAGGTTACACTGATTGCATTTGTTAGGTAAAGTCCCTCCTGTAATTGTGTCCCATCCCAAGAGGTATGTCACACCCCGTGACCTCCCAAACCCTCCTTCTCCCTCCCAGCTCTGCCCTTCCCCGACCCCCCCACCACATAGTAGGTCACCAATTGTCCTCATATCAGAACTGAGTATATATGATTCTTGCTTCTCCAGTCTTGTGATGCTTTACTAAGAAGTGTTCCACTTCCATCCAGTTTAAAAAAAAGATATAGGGCGGCACCTGTGGCTCAGTGGGTAGAGTGCCAGCCCCATATACTGAGAATGGTGAGTTCAAACCTGGCCCGGGCCAAATTGCAACAAAAAAATAGCTGGGCATTGTGGTGGGTGCTTGTAGTCCCAGCAACTCAGGAGGCTGAGGCAAGAGAATCACCTAAGCCCAGGAGTTGGAGGTTGCTGTGAGCTATGACACCACAGCACTCTATGGAGGGTGACAAAATGAGATTCTGTCTCTAAAAAAAAGATATAAAGTCTCCATCCTTTTTACGTAAAATATCATGTGCATTTTTGGCTAGATTTATGCCTGAATATATAACACTGTAGATGCTATAGCAAATGGTGTGTTTCCCAAGCAGCTCACTTTCTGTTTGTGGCTGATACAAACTACAACTGACTCTGCAGAAGCCTTGCTAAACTTATTAACACTAATGATTTATTATTTGAGATTTTTTATGTTCATAGTCATACCAGTAATGAATAATTGCAGTTTTATTTCTTCTCTCCCAGTATTTATACCATTGATTTACTTTCCTTGATGAACTGCATTGGCTAAGTCCTTCAGTATAATATTGAATAGATACAGTAACAGTGGACATCATTGTCCCGTGGCCAATGCCAAAGGGAAAGCCTCCAAAAGCTCACTGTTGGCATGTTACACGCTGTGTGTTTTTATAGATACCCTAGTTAAATCAAATAAGTTTCCTTCTATTTTTATTTTGCATAGTTATTTTATTTTTTATTTTCATCAATTTGGAGGATATAAGTTAAGTTTCTTTAAACATACGAGGGCTGTCCAGAAAGTATCCAGCCCTGTACTATGAAAATAGTATTTATCAGGAATGGCTGGATACTTTCCAGATAGCCCTTGTCTATATTGTACATTGGTGTATAATTATTTTAAAGTCAGGATCTGAGCCATAAAGCTCCATTTCATCTCTGGAGAGTCTCCTGAGCAAAGTTAAAGACAAGTGGCAAAACTGGGAAGAACTATCTCCAAGTTAGAGAACAGAGGGCTCGCCTCCCTGAAGAATTCTGGTTGCACTGCCAGACCCCGTTTTCTCACACTTGGTTCCAAACCCTGTCCCAGACCAGGGCTGTCAGAAATGAAAGTCTCGGCAGGCCAAGGGCAGACATAAGTTAGCAAGTTTTTCACAAAGCTACATGTATTCCTTCGAAAGGATTGTCTTTTCTTCTGTGCATGTGTTCTCTCTAATTCTTAACTATGTTTTTATAAGTCAATGTTAAAATCAATGGCTGGTGATTTAGGGGTAGAGTTTTAAACATATCCTTATTTGCAAACTAAAATATTAGCAAGTTTTTGCAGGTCTTAAATTCCTTGATGGCTTTTATTGGTCTAAGAAATGCAAAACATTGACATCCCTATCAGTGACATTCAGGGTTTTGACATGAAGAGGGAGAAAGAAACTTTTATGAAATCAGGAGGAAGTAAACCAGGGCAGTGGGACGTCGCTGCAAAGACAGAAGAAAGACAAAGGAAGAAATCTTTCAAGCTGGTGAATGTGCTCGAATGAGTCCAATGCTGCAGGAAACCATGGAGGAAATGGACTAAAATACACCTGTTAGAGTTAGTAACAAAAAGTGTGCTCGTGATTCTGGTGAGAAGAATTTCAAGGCCAAGACTGGAAGCTCTGGGTTTCAGAATGAAAGGGTAGTAAGAAAATGGAGGCATGGACTCCTATGGTCTTTCTAAGATATGTGTGGCTATAATCGGACTTGGCTGGGCTGATTGGTTTATTTGATTGTTTTGTCAGAAGAGCTGATTGAATAAGATTATTGTTAACAAATACAGAACAGAGAAAGAGACGTTGACAATATAGGAAAGAAAAGAAATTATTAAAGAAGAATGAGTCTGAGAAACTGAGGTCAAGTGCAGTACGGAACATAGATGGAAGACTTTTCCATGGACAAGAAGGAAGAACTTCATCCCTTATACATCCTTAAAGAAGCATCTGAGGCCTTGGTATAGGACTGTGCAGTTTCCATTAGGTTCTGCGTGAGTGTTGTCTGTGAACAGTGTCCCATACTTGTGCAAGGTTTGTCCTGTGTGACAGTCTTGGACATACCATAGGTAAATTTGTAAATTGAGTCTGGGTGTAATGGCTCACACCTGTAATCCCAGCACTTTGGGAGGCTAAGGCAGAAGATTGCTTGAAGCCAGGAGTTCAAAACCAGCCTGGGTAACATACCCTGTCTCTACAGAAAATAGAAAAAAATTTAGTGTGCATTTGTAGTCCTAGTTACTTGGGAGGCTAAGGAAGGAGGATTGCTTGAGCCCAGGAGTTTGAAGTTGCAGTGAGCCATGACTATGCCTCTATACTCTAGTCTGGGTGGCAGAGAGAGACTCTATCTCACAAAATAAAATGAAATGAAATAATTTTTAAATTAAAATAATTTAAGTTGAAAAAAAAAGTTAAGTTGATGTAAACTTTGCCTTCAGGGTAACATTTTCTACTCTGGCTCCCTACACCATGGCTGGAAGAAACATGTACAGTGATCTGTTGGAAGGAGCCTCGGTTCAGCATGGGCCCAGACCTCCTGTCTGGAATTGGGCCTCAACTATGGTGAAAAAAAGTCTGAAGGGGACCAATTCCAACCAGCTCCTCCTAGGACTTCACTCAGCTCTAGATGTTTATAATTGTTTGCCTCAAGACTGAGGTGAGGCTCCTGAACCTTCTAGAGCCAAGCTGCCTTCCCACATATCCCAAGTCCTCCCACAATCACTCTGCAGAGAATGGGTTAGCAAAGCCAGGCCATGCAGGCTTCCCAACAAGCTCCCAGACTCCCAAGGCCCACGAGGGTCTCTGGAACCAGTGAGTGTGTGTGGAGGGGAGGGGGGGAGAGTTCTCTTACAACTCCCGCCCCACCTCCTTCGGAAAGAAGAGCAAAACAAGGAGAGCGAAGCTGCGTTGACAAGCAGCTGTGAGTCAGCATGAATCTGTGAGCATCTGCTTATGTATCTGTGCATGGGGGGGGGAGGGGTCCTTGGAAAACCCCAGGAAAGGTTAGAGTTCCTGGAGGTAGAGCAGTCAATGAATCAGACAGGAATTAGAAGAGAGAAGCCAATAAATAAAGAATAAATAAAGGTATCAGTTTCTCTCCATTCCAAGTTTTCTGGACCAAGTTCCATTAGGGTTTCTAGTCTGTCTGATTCACAGTCACCCTTCCACCATCTTCTGTCCTTCACCCACCCGCCTTTTGTCCATGCTCCGAGTTCACCATCCTCAGGCAGGTTTTAGGAAGAAGGTAGTCTCTCTAACCATGCAGAATAAGATGGACATTTATATACTAAAAGATAAGGTTTTTGGTTTTTTTGAGACAGAGTCTCATTATGTCACTCTCGGTAGAATGCTGTGGCATCACAGCTCACAGCAACCTCAAACTCTTGGGCTTAAGCATCACAGCTCACAGCGACCTCAAACTCTTGGGCTTAAGCTAGTCTCTTGCCTCAGCCTCCCAAGTAGCTGGGACAATGCCCAGCTATTTTTTTGTTGCAGTTGTCATTATTGTTTAGCTGGCCTGTTTGAACCCACCAGCCTCAGTGTATGTGGCTGGTGCTGTAACCACTGTGCTACGAGAGCCAAGCCTAAAAGGTAAGATTATAACCTAAACGAATGCATCTTTAAAAGTTTAGGCAGTTTGCTCTTCAGCAGAAGAAATAACTTTTGCAAGTCTTCCTTGTTTCCTTCAATCACTTATACCCGTCAAGGGACATAGGATTCAGTTTGTGATCTGTATAAAATCACCCAACCAAGGGGGATGTGGGACTAAAATCCATCCTGCTGAGAATGAGGTTGGCAATTTGAAATTCTCTCTCTTTTTTCTTTTTTAAAATCAGTATAAAATAAAATGTATTGTGCTTACTACACTCTGTTCTACAAGCTTAGGCATCACGTCCCCACATCTGTCAATCATCAGAAGAGGGAGAAATTTTCTGCAAAAAATCTACATATAGAGTCCCGAGGAGCTTTCACCAGCATAAGGTGGTGGGTTTGTTCCAGAAAACATAACAGAAAATAGGATTTTAAAGAAATTCAGCTAAGGCAGGAATCTCAAAATGGGAAGATGATGGGAGTAAACGTGTGAATGAAACTGGATCAGAATCCTGTGCACAATGACTGACGTGGCCCAGCAACACTGTCAGGGCAGGGAGGCCCAAACAGTAGCATCAAAATGTTAAAATTTCCAAGGTTTTTTAAAAAATGCATACACAACCAAGAGGCCAATTTATCTCCATCTGCCTTCATATAAAAGCCTTTCTAGAAATATTTCCCTAGTTTCCTTCACACAATAAAATGTCTACCCCACATGTGTGCTTTCAGTGACACTCAGGCTCTTCCCAGAAGTGGGGGGGGGGGGCCTTCCATTTGGGTGGACCCAGAAAGGGAACCGGAGTCATCTTTGCTCTTATAAGAGCTGCCCAGAATGGTGTTGCTGCCCCCTCAAAGATCCCAGCACCCGAAGGCCAGGCAGGAAAGGGTGTTTATCTGTCTTGGTGACTGACATCAAAGCCTGGCGCATAGTTACCGTCTCCTGCAGGTCAAATGAATGTTTCCTCTGGTGCTGCAGTTAGCTGGCTCTTCAGGCTCAATGGCACAGGCTTCCTCGGGGGGTTCTAGTCAGCAGCACCATGGCCTTCCTCGGTGACATGTCATCTGAATTGAGTTCAACCCCCCAGGAGTAGCATACTCTGGAAAGTGGCCTCCTTGGCCAGTGTCCCCAGTCCTCCCCCGTGGCCAGAGAGTCTCATCTCTGGCATTAGTGAGGGAGGTCTCAGCCAGAACATCAGATTAAGGGGACACAGGCTTTTTTTCTCAGCTTCATGTAAGACTAGCATTGGCAGAGAAGCAGAGAAGGCAAAGAGGAACTCTATTGATTCTTAAACTGAGGAATGTAAAGATCCTTCTCACCTGTTGTTTCCCAATAACCCAGGGTAAGTGTTGGAAGGAAGCAAGAAATATCTTTGGGCAGCAGTCCAACTGGCTTCAAAGGCCATCAAAAGTCATTTTAAAATCCCCTTTCATAGACATGTCCAGAATATTGACCAGAAGACAGTGGAAGGACTACTACTGAGCAATTCCCTCCCCCGGGCTCCACCCTCGCCTGCATGTTTGGCAGGAGTCTCACGGAAACTGCTGCAGAAGCCATCAGCATTGCCGGGATGTAGGAATCCTCCATTGGTGCTATCCCCAGTCTCATAAAAACTGTCTCTCTCCACTTCCACAGATGGCAGGAGAACAGACAGGAGACCCTGTGCTATCTACATACACCTAGGGATTCTTTTTCAGGATGTGCCAAATATAGCAGGGGGTCTTAATTATTTTTTTAAATTTTATAATGACAGAGCAGAATGATAAATGAAGTACGTGGAAAACCAAAGGGTATTTTGTCATCAGAATAACAACATGAGCCTGCCCCTTCGGGAAGCTTAAATTTTGAAAAGGGCTCTTCCTTCTATTCCTTTTTTTCAATTCCTAAATGACCTGTTAAATTATTCATTTAAAAAATTACTGAACACCAGCTTGGCACCTGTAGCTCAAGTGGCTAAGGTGCCAGCCACATTCACTGGAGCTGGCGGGTTCGAATCCAGCCCGGGCCTGCCAAACAACAATGACAACTACAACCAAAAAATAGCCAGGCGCTGTGGCAAGTGCCTGTAATCCCAGCTACTTGGGAGGCTGAGGCAAGAGAATCGCTTAAGCCCTGGAGTTGGAGGTCATTGTGAGCTGTGACACATGACATCATAGCCTTTACCCAGGGCGACAGCTTGAGACTCTGTCTCAAAAAAAAAAAAAAAATTATTGAACACCAAAGATGACACTAAGTTAGACAATGAGGACTTGAAGCACAGAGAACAAAGCATAGGGAATATATTTTACTTATTTAGTTTCCTTCCACATAAAAGTTATATTTCCATATATCTTCTAGAAGACATTTCCCTGGGGTAGAAAATAAACAACTGTGAGAAATGCAATTGGCAGATTCTGTTCATATGTGGTCGGTCCTTCCCTTTCTCTTTTTTGCCCATACCTGGTAGATACAACTCAATTCTTTTTCTAGGGAGAGGAAATGATCTGGATCCCTCATATTTCTGCCAGTTGACTGTCTGCTTCTGCCTTTAAGTGAAGAGTCCACACCCATAAGATGGGCATTTGGTTGGGTCCAATCCTCAAAGAATTTATGGTTAGCTTCATGAAAAAATCCCAGAAGGAAGGCCGGCTGCAGTGGCTCACGCCTGGAATCCTAGCACTCTGGGAGACTGAAGCGGGTGGATTGCCTGAGCTCATAGGTTCAAGATCAGCCTGAGCAAGAGTGAGACCCCCATCTCTAAAGTAGCTGAGCATTGTGGCAGGCACTTGTAGTCTCAGCTACTTGTGAGGCTGAGGTAAGAGAATTGCTTAAGCCCAGGAGTTTGAGGTTGCTGTGTGAGCTATGACACCATGGCACTCTACCATGAGTGGTAAAGTAAGATTCTGTCTCAAAAAAAAAAAAAAAAAAAAAATCCCAGAAGGAAGCACAAGATCTTACTCAAACAGCCTCAGCTTTCTATTTCAAAATTCTCTTCAATCAAATGCTTAATCATGTTGATACTAGAATTTTCTCACCAGGGCCTTGGTCTCAGGAATCAAAGAATGAATTCACAGACCATAAGTAGGCAAAAGCGAAGATTTTATTATAAGTAAAAGAAAGGCAGATAAGAAAGCCTCCAATACAATGGAAGGGGTTCCAAACGGGGTTCCACCATAACTCCTCTGTCCAGGGCTTCTATATTTTCCCACAAGTTCTCTTTTCCTGATTGGCTCTTTCTATATGCAAAGTAAGGATTCTATCTTGTACCAATCAAGTAAGTATTGATCTCATACCAGTCACTATACTTACTCCCAACATATGTGATAGAGGAAAGCACATTTTCCAGTTGACCTATTTCCATGGTGGCATAGTTTTCGGTTGACCTCTCACCCATTTCTATGTTGTTGTAAAGTTTATGATATAAGGTTCCATACCCCTCCCCCCAGGGACTGTGGCATGTTGATTGTACAAGATATGAGGCTGCTCCCTCCTGCTGTTCCGTCACCCACGGCCATTTTCCTGTCCCTCATTTTTGTCTGCCCTACTCAGGTCCCCCTTCAATGTCCTCTAAACATCAAGAAAATATAATTGTTAAGAGGTTGCAAGGACATTTTCTTTGCTTATTTATCATTTACAACCTTCTGTCAGCTTCCAAAAGAGATCTGAAGCTGCTGAAAATAAAAACCATCCTACAAGGCAGCTCTAACTTGGAAGGCCCAGACCTCACAAGAACATTGTCCTCCAAACCAGAGTAGAAGTCATTTCCCTATCTTTATTTGAAGGTAATAATACCAACCGTACCCAGTTGCCATTAACATTAAATTAAGAACCTAGGAAATAAGTAAAAACCGTAGATGTGCATATGGTTTTACAGTAGGATAATCTGGGGTAGAGGAAGTTTAGACGATAGTCCCTTTTATATCTTTCATAAAAGTCACATTAAAAAATCCTGAAATGCTAAGACACAACAAGCTTCCCTTTTACATAGGGCTTCCTTCTTCAAGTTCTACCTTCTTACACGCCAACATTTATCCAGGCTCATGGTGAGCCGGGTGCTCCCAGCACTTCGCAAGCATTTGTTTGTCTAGTCTCCAAAACATACCCATGAGGCAGACACTGTCATTAATTCTATTTTAAATACAAAAAAACACGTTTTAAAGAGCTTAAGTAGCGTGCTGGAGATCACACAGCTAGTGGGTGGCAGCGAGAATTCTAATCTAGGTTTGATGGTCTCCGTGGTGCTTTATCACCAGCAAATATTTTCAAATAGTGGGTCACATCCCATTAAGGCATCAGGATAGCAATTTAGGGGCTTGTGGTCGCTTTTCAGGTGAATGAGACAGAATAGCAATGATCAGAGTGCATCCTACGTGGTAAAAGACAAGCAGTATGTAGACGTGGGTATGTGTGGGGTGAGTGGGGGGACTTGGGGGGTGTCAGCCCACGCTTGTGTATGAGTAGTGTGGGTGTGTGCGTGCTGGTGTCTGTGGACATGGTGGTTGTATGTGTAGGGTGTGGGGGGCTCGTGGAGGGTGGATGTGGGAGTGTGGGTGTCTCTGGGTTTATGCTGTATTGTGATACAAAATGTATTTCTAATTGTGAGTTACTGTCGTAAAAAAATTCAGAGCCACACCACAAAGATATTGACTCACTCATTCATGTTCCAAACACAGGAGGACTGCTAGTGTTTTTATAAATTTGCCTTCTATAGAGATCTTCACAAGTGAGAAGTGAAGGGATATTAAAATCTACGACTCAGTCAGCCTCTGCCCGGGTGAACAGACTTAGCGCCAACCCCAGCAGCAGGCGGCGGCAGAGGGATCTTCCCAAAATAGTCACGGGCCTGCCTGGTCTTATGCCTCGCTGCTGATGGGAAATCTTTCCTCTGCCACTAGGCAGCTATAGCAGAGAAAATAACTTTGCTTTCGTAAGGACAAAAAGGCCGTGGGGAAAAAACACCCAGAGCCACAGCCTGGGGCTTCCTCCTCCGACAGAGGATCGGGAATGCGCAAAGCAGCAGCGTCTGGAGCGGGCACCTCCCGCCCGGGCTGCCCGGAGCAGGCTGGACGCTCTCCTTGCGCCCTGGCCGGGCGTCCACAGTCACAGTAACGCAACCGCTAACGCTTGAATTATCCACTTATCCTCTCTGATGATGTCACTAAAGACTCAACGTGCATTGTCATAGCTGTAGTGCCCAAACTCAAACCTTTGCCCTTAAACAAATGGCATCATTTGCTAAACGATGGGGCTCCAGATTTTACCTTGTTAGGAGAGTCTCCTGGGGGTGTGAGGAGAGGACATCTTTCTACAAGGCAGCTTTAACTTGGAGGGCTCAGACCTTAAAAGGGCATTTCCCCCAAACCCAGAGTAGAAGTCATTTCCTCATCTTTATTTAGAGGTGATCATACCATCTTTATTTGGAGGTGGCATTGACATTAAATAAATTAACTAGGAAATACTCAGCACGAGGTAGATGATACTCCATGGAAGTTTGTTCTCTATTCTTCTGTTATGTTAAAAAATAAATCATCCACCTCGTAGAGCCAAGGAAATTCCTGGTGGTGATGCCAACCTTCAGTGATGTAGTTAGGAATATTTTGCCAATGTTCCTGGCACCCTTCAATAAATCATAATGAAACATGGCCGTTCCTGTCTTTATATACTCCATCTTGTGTGATATTTCAACCTCAATTCCTTTTTAAGAAATACATAATTTCCATAACTTTACTTGCCAAATTTGCGAACAGATCTTTCTTTTCTAGAAAGTACTCTCTCAAAATTGAAAGAGAAATTTATATCCCTTCCATGTAAATTTCTGGAATTGTTTTGGTGATGCCACCCATAGATACAGCACTTTTGTAAATGTTAGTTATGTTTTCTTTCTTTGCTCTCTTATTCAACCCAGCAGTTACTGTAGCTTTGTTGGACTTCTCTTACCTACCATGGGTAAGAAGATTACCTAGAATTGATCCTCGGTGAGGACTTAGCATCCTTGAAATTCAGGTTCCTGATCTCATAGATCCTCACAGCACAATGAAGGTAGTGTCAGAAGGATGATTCAAGCCCAGCCTGTGTCAATTTCCAAACAAATCACCACAGGCGAGATATTTAACTTCCCCAACTGTGACACATGAAGGATAAATGGCTCAAACCATAGCTGGTTGAAGAGTTAACTAAGATAACTAGTATCAAAGTGCCTGGCATGCCGTAAACCCAGTGAGTGTTAAATACTCAGGATTATCTCCCCTGATTCTAATGTGGGTCTGGGTTTCTCTTGCACACTTAGACATTCCTTCTGCATATGCATTTTTATTATGTTACCTCAAAGCTGTCTTGTAAAAAATTAATAAGTAAATAAACTCTTCTTTTGGATCCTATTGCTTATGGTTTCACTTTCCTGTTTCCAAGGGTGGATAACTCTTTTGACTTCCTACAAAAGCAGGACAACACATTTGGTTTTGTTTACTGTTACCTTGCAGAAATGAGTTCAAAAGGAATCTTGATTCCATTCTTGGTCTAGCTGGTGTTAGGTGAGATCATGGTTGTTTGAAATGTTAACATTAAAAATATTGCTCAAAACAAATTGTACACTAAGAATAACACCAGGCAAACTCAACTTAGGGTGCTTGTGAAAATTAAATAGGATAACATGAACAGATTTCTTGGCTATGTTAAAGCTTTGTTTCTCTTATGTGTGATTTTTCTCCCTTATTTCACATAGATTTTGCACTGACTGAAGGTAGTACGATCACTCCTTTGTGCCAAAAAGGATATTTTCCCTGCGGGAATCTCACCAAGTGCCTTCCCCGAGCTTTTCACTGCGATGGTGAGGATGACTGTGGGAACGGAGCCGACGAGGAGAACTGTGGTGAGTGCCCCACTGTGTTTCCACTATGCTGCCTCCTTGCTTTACAACCTCCTAAAAACTGTGGGCAAGTTGGATAATGACCTCATGGAGTGAACTTGGAGACCTGACTTGTTGTATAGGGGCTCTTTTTGTAATGAACATAATTACTCCTCAGTTTGAGATGGTGACATGAATTTTCATGTATGCACATTGCTAGAATCAGAGATTCAGTATTTATAAAATGTTATATTTTATTAACATTGAAATTATATTTTAAAATCTACTTGGGTACTCATTTTAATTTTAAGGGGCTTCCTCTAACTACTTCCTTATGGCTGTTAGTTTAGTTCTGCGGCAAGAACAGCCATAAAGTATGAATGGGCCCACCTAGAGAATTAGTTGATAAGCAGATTGATACTGAGGGCCACTTTGGGCTGGGAGTTTCAAATCACTGGGACACAGTGGGCTTGAGGTTGACAAAGTTCTCAATGTTGTGTAGTTCACACAATGTGAACTAAGAAAATGACAAACCTGTACTCAAGTAAGTTGGTCTCAGAGAGTGGTAAGTACCCTCAAGAAAATAAAGCAGGATAGGAGATAGAATGTGACTTGGAGGAGGGATATTTTAAGGATGTAATCAGAGAAAACTTTTTAAGATAATGACATTTGGGTTAAGAACTAAATAGAAAAAAAAAAAGAAAGAAAAAGAAAAAGAAAGGAAGCACCAAATATTCTGGAGGAACAGAATTTCAAGCAAAGAACACAGCAAGTGCAAAGGCCCTGAGGCTGAATGAAACACATGATTCAGAACCCAGACCTGAATCTGAAGGAATTCCCTGGGTCATCTGCCAGGCAGAGGGACCTCTCTTTGGTACTGCCTGGCTATGCATCAAAGTGAACATAGTGAGGCAGCAAACTTCAGCAATACCAAGCATCTCTCTCTCTAGAATCTGCTGTCCTGCCCCCCAGGTCTGAGGCACGCTTCTTTCTGATGGAAACAGCCTTTGCCCACACGTCCCCTAGATCACTCCTACTCATCCTTCAGAACACAATTCAAGTATCACCTCCTGCAGGAGGGCTTCCCTGGCCACCCTGAGCCTGTATCAATCACTGGTCTAGAACGGGTGCAGTTTCTGTGTGCTGCCACAGCGCCCAGGGTGCATCTCTGCACAGCTGCACTAGTACACTGCCTATCCTTTCCCTGTACCTGTCTTCCGAGGCAGGAAATCCATGAGAAGAGGCCTGCCTCTTATTTGTTTTATTGCCACCAGAGCCCGGAACAGTATAATACACACAAGGCACTGAATCCGTGCTTAGTGTAGGGGGTGGCTCTCTGGATCCCAGTGGCCAAGTTACTTAAATTTATGGGGCTTTGTCTTTGCTGCATGAGAATCAGAGACAATGAATGTTTATGTACCTCATGAGGATGTTCTGAACCCAAATCAAATAATGCATATGAGGGGGATCACAGTAAAATCATTAAGGGTATTAATAAGAAATAGATATCAGTTAAAGATGTCAGGAATCAAAGATGCCTGTGAGCCATCATTTAAATTTACTTATCTATTCAGGTGAACTTCAGTATCATGTTATAATGCATATTTTGTAATTTAATAGTATGTGCTAAAGTGACACTACTTCAAAATTAGGCTTCCTTTTTAAAAAATACAATTTATTACAAAACAGATAAGAAAATTTGGCAAATAAATCATATTCACATGTGTCAAATTGATGCTAACATATGACAGATTGAGGAAATGTTTTTTTTCTCAATAAGAATCAAAAGCATTTATTAAAAAGAACTTTATTTTTTGCTTCATTAAAAAATATCAGGTAACATAACTTTTATCAGAACTCAATATAGCTATTCAAGTATGTATCAACATGTATTTATGTAGGGGTATGCACAGACAAAAATAAAATTTGGATTTTATGTATTTTCTTCTGAGGTCTTTAAAATTAAAGTCAAACATTTAAACTGTCCGTATTAGAAATAGCTAATTTTTTAAGACATTTAAACTAAGTTTTATTTAGTTAACCATTAAACTAATTTTTAATTTGCTTTTATTATCAAATTTTATTTTGTAATATGGTATTTGCACTCTAGAATGACTGACACATGTCAATCATCACTTCGCAGGTGACACTAGTGGATGGGCGACCATATTTGGCACAGTCCATGGAAAGGGTAACAATGTGGCATTAACACAGGAATGCTGTAAGTGAAATTGGCTCAAGGACCAGTGTCAGCTTTGCAAAAACATGACTGGTAGTGCATGGATTTATATGGGTAGTGTGATAAATTCCCTTCGGAATTTCAAGATCGGTTTAAAGCATTTTCTCTAGCTAACCAGTGTGCTGTCAGCCTGTGGGACTGACAAGAGAGAAAGAAGAAAACAACCATCTCCATTCATGCTATTGTTATATTTTAGTCTATGATTGCAAGAATATAAATACTGAATAATTGTGACAAATGGTAAAGGTTTTATTACCTTTAATTACTTCTTCCAAGAAAGATACTGGGCCCCACTACTTTCCAGCCCTTGTCAGGCACCGAGAGCACGATGATGACTCAGACAAGGCTTCAACCCACAAACACCTCACACCATTAGGATAGACAGGTCCCTGTTTACAGGAGCAGAGAGATGCAACATGAGTGCTCAGAGGAGGACTGATGTGTGTGCGGGGAATGCAGAAGCCCTGGGAGAGAGGATAGCTTCCCAGAGAGAATGGCATTTGAGGTGGACTCTGAAGTCTGTGGATGGAGGGAGGGAAAGAAGGGTGACAGGACAGGCAGGGAGCAGGTCTGCAAAGCGCTGGTGTAGGACGGTGCAGAGCAGGCTGTGCAGTGCCTCTCACAGCGTCTCCATGTGCAGGGGCAAGGGGCAGAGCCGAAGGAGAGGGCTGGGGCCAGCCCAGGAAGGGTTTGGGGTACACACTTTGGAGGGTAACCTCTATCCTGTAGATAGAATTGTGTTCATGTGTGTGTGTGTGTTGTACAGAGAGAGAGAATTATGTAGGTGAATGTGCAATTATATACATATGTTAACATGTATATATAAATGTGCATATGTTAATTTAATGTATGTAATATTATATTAAAACCACACTGACAGTATTGCATGCACTTCATAATACCAGTTTATAATTACCACTTATCATCTAGTTTGTTATATAAAAGTATGTTATGTAATTAGAAATTAAAAAGGATGATTAAACATCAACATCACCAGAAGTTTCTTCCTGAGCTATGGTGAGTCGTCTTGCACATATCCCAGAGGTCACTGCCCGCTACACCAGGTGCAATCACCAAAGGTGTGGACCTCTATGCTTGCTTGGTTTGGTTTGGATTTTTATTTCACTTTGTTGAAGGAAAGCACATGATTAGAGATGTGTATGAGGAAGGTGCTTCCATCAGTACTGAAAAGAATGCATTAGAGCAGCAGGTCTCAGCAAAGACAACCCTGACCCCCAAGACCACTTGCCTGTGCCTGAAGACATTTTTGGTTGCCCAGGTGGAGGGGGTCAGGTTGCTGCTGGCATCTAGAGAGCAGAGGGTGGGGATGCTGCAAACATGCTGTATGTCCAGGATAGCCCCCCACAACAGAGAACAATCAGCCCAAATGACCCATCATGCTCAGATGGAGGAGGAAGAATGACAGAAGAGATAACTGATTGCTATGTTTCTGCGATGCCCAGAAAATGCCACTGGGAAGAGAGATGCAGAGAGAGATACAGGAGGCATTTCAGAAGAATCCACAGAACTTGAGGGTGTGATTCACTTGGGGGTGAGGGTGGGTGAATAGTTATGCCCATGTTTCTGTTTCTGGTTTCAGCAACACACCCAGCTTGCCTATGTGAAATTATTTCATTGGTAAGTAAGTTTCCAACAACAGGCTCTTAATCTAACAATATAACTATAATTTCGATGGTGGTTATGTCAATGAACATCAAAGTGAGCATACTAAAGTTATCTTTAGGGAGATCACTAATTAACAAATACATACAGACAACATGAAATACACTCCAAAACTTTATGTAGTAAAAGCATCTTTTGCAGTAAGTTGGTACTCAGTAAATGTGTGTTGGCTTTACTATTAAAATTCACTGAATTTCATTTTTAAAATAACATCTGAATAAATGTCATATGAAAGAAGTAGGGCAAGTGCAAAGAACTTACAATTATGTTAAAATAAAAAATATGAATTTGAAAACAAGTCTCCATTTCTCAGCTCCACCAGAACAAATATCCCTTGGATCATGGATCGGTGGAAGTCACACTCGAGAAATATCTGTGCGTGCTGTTCCCCTTCTCTCCTCTTTACACACACACTCACACACACAGTGATTGGCCTGGGGTCAATTTGGCCTGATTTCTCCATAGATTTCTCATTCTTTTATATGCAATTATCTTAATTATGTAAGTTCCTTCAGAGAGATTTCTGAAGCCTTTTTCTCTCTTCTAAATGCTTCATATGGATAGATCTTTGGTTTTCTCAGCTTTATAACTTTCCTACAACTTTGGCCTTTCAACTTCACAGTAATGGAAAACAGAACCAAAATGAGAGGCCATGTGCCTGCGTGGGTTTTAATAAGGTGCGATATCAGCTGGGCAGAACCTGCCTTTCAGTGTTCTCACGGAGCTCAGAGAGGTCTGACAGGGAACACTGAATCTGATTTGAATCAACAAGCATTTATTGAGCAACTACTTTGTGCCATGGAATTGAATTGAATTGAACTGAATTTAGTTGACTGGGTCATGTCCATCAAGATTACTTAATCACCTTATGTTTTTCACTGAGGAGAACTAATTTTACTTCACTGTATGATTTTATGCTATTTCACATCTCTGTCATTTCTTTCTAATCCCCTGTTAAATGCCTCTAAGATGACTACCAGAAACTAGAACTGAGAATAACACCACATTAGTCTATATTTGATCACAAGAGAATTTTTACTTGTCTTTCAAATGGGCTTCAGAAATATCTTTAACAGATGTAAAGTTTATACATACATTATTCAATGAAAAGAGAGCAATGTCAGTTATTTCAGAGAAAGTCATAATTTTAAAACTGTGTTTTTTAAACAAAATCTTATTCTTTTTGTCCCCCTAGTTCTAAAGCAGTACCCCCAACACTGTGACTGCACAGATACTGAATTGGAATGTGTGAACGCTGGCTTGAAGTCTGTGCCCATGACGTCCAGCAATGTGACATTACTGTGAGTTGAACCATTCTTGATAGTATGTGTCCCTAAAGTCACATGAAATCCTGATAGTGTTGCTTGTATATTAACAAAATAATAGAAATTCTTTTCTTTGTAACAGAATTCTGCATGCTTCCTATCCAGTGTGTGGGGGGTGGGAGGGAGGGAGTGGGTATGTTTTAAATGCTCCATGTTACATTAGCTCAGTGAAACAGTGACCAGTTAGCTCACCATTCTGTGGTCTAAAGGTTTTATTTTCAGTTACTTTCTGGTTTGTGTATTGTCACTAATGTGCCTGTGCTGAAATGTTAAAACAAAAAAAGAACACCTGGCTTATTCTACCTCATTTTTTATGTGAGTAATTTACCCAAGACTATAAAGGTATAAAAGATCCATGAGGCTAACAGGGCCATAGCAAGCAAACTTTTCGATATTTTGCATAAAATTTTTATTAACAAGAGCCTCGAGCATTTGCCATCATGTCATTATTTGAACATGAATGAGCTGGTTAGGATCTTTGGCTGCTTTTTGCTTTCATTTGTTGTGTTTTGTTCATTTACCCAGAGAGTAAAAGAAAAGGTTAAATCACCATAGACATTCTTGTCTCTTATACTAATTGACTACACTTGTCAAATACTTGCAAACGGCTTTAATTTTGCTTTATGAATTTTTCATTCTCTCGTGAAAAGTTTTTAGTTATTGCCGTGTTCAAGTGTGTGTTAACTACCATGGAACATCATCAAATATTCTCTTCCCAAGCGTGTAGCTTCTAGAGAAGAGTTTGGTTGCCCATAAAAATCCATAATGAAGTTCACTTTACATGTTATTTTAGGTCTCTTAAGAAAAACAAAATCCACAGTCTTCCAGATAAAGTTTTCATCAAATACTCAAAACTTAAAAAGATGTAAGTAGCCGTTAATGGCGTATTATTTATGGGGAAATCTTTCACAATGTTTGGCTTAAGACTGTTTTGATCTAATTATAAAATGAAATATCAAATTTGTTATCTTTATCATTACATTTATGTTTCTAAATGTAATTAATATTAGAAAATAAAGCATTTAAAAGTACATTAACTTTTCACCTCATAATTTAAACTAGCTGGACTGATTTTTGTTTAAACCTTTTCAGAGTGTTAACTTGGAGTTGAGATAAAAACATCTCAGCGGGAAAATACACAGTTCTGTGCTTTTCCTCGAGATTATTTGGAAATGACTCAGAAGCACAAGATGAACTTTTTAACTTGGAAAAGGAGTGATACCATAAGCAGAACAATCAGATCCTTTAAAACACATAATGATAGGAGAAAGACCATCTCCCAAGGTATTAAGACTAAAAACACGGTAGCAATCAGTGATTTTAGCATACTTGAAGAAAGAAAATGTCAGTACATAAGGCCTGGGCAACAGATAAGAAATAGAGTTCAGGAGAAAGAAAGGGTCAGTATGCTTCCAGCATTATCCGACAGAAAGCCAGAATCTGGGAAATATATCTCCCTAGAGATGATCTCTGTTGGAGGCCAGGAAAGGATCAACTACCTCGGCAACATTTTCAAACTTTCTTCTAGTCCTATCCATATGCCTTTGCTTTGATTCCCTACTCGCCAACTTATGATAATAAATCTAACTTAACAACTTCTTCATACCAAAACATTTGAAAACTTGCATTGAATAGGGAACAGGAGGGTTCTTACCAGTGGAACAGAATAGCTCCTATTCAGACTAATAAATTGAGAATAGTCAGATTTATACATCAACCTTCTGTAAGTTGAGTTAATGTCCGCCAGTCCCTCTGGGCCCAGTCACTCTGGGGCACTGGAGAGGCTATACCAGTTAAGACAATTGTTAGATAACAAAACCAGCAAGATAATGCTGTAAAGCCCCTTAGCAGTACCACCAACTCAGTGGTTTTTTTTTTTCTTTTTTAAATTAAATCATAGCTGTGTGCATTAATGCAATCATGGGGTACAGTGTGGTGTTTTCATATACAACTTGAAATATTTTTATCTTATTGTTTTATCCTTCAACATCCAGCATAGAAGAGAACGTTTCTAGAAATGAAAAATTAGTAAAAAATCCAGGGATAAAAAGGATCTGAATTTTTACTAATACCAGACAAACACATTTGGTGTGAAATACTATCACGGTTTCTAAGTTCATGAATTTATGTACAGATTCCCTCAAACATGACAGGAAGTCACGGAGGAAAGCCCTCTGAATAGGATCCTGTGTGAATACAGATTTGATTATCACCTCTATAAATCCTGGCTGCAGTCAGGCCCACCACTCCAGCCTAGAGAATGTGGTCATCGCATCACTGTCACATTGGAGTGGCTGGCTGCCCATTGACTCCTCTAGAGAGAAAACCCTGACTACATTGCTTCTAGTCTTCCTGGAAATGCTTCAAATCACAACATGCTCATTCTGTGAATCAATATTGTCCTTGGCAGAGCCCGAATAATGCTCACGGGAGGAAAAGTAAAATAGCACTAGCAGAAAGAAAGGGAAAAGATTCTTGTTTTAGAGTAACAATTTAAATTCTTTATCCAAAGTCATAGAAGTCTAAGAATTTTTAATTAGATCTTATTATATCCAAGGGAACTAAAGTCTGTGGTGGTTATCACAGATTTACAACTAGTTAGTGGAAGGGCCGGATTTAGAACCCAAGTCTTCTGGTGTCTAAGGTCATGTTTGCTTAACCATAATGAGAAACTCAGACATGGCAATAAATTGTTCTAGCATTTAACTGCTATAAACACATACCATCCTGCCTCATGTACAATTCCCTTTAATAGCCTTTGGCCCCTGATTTGGGAAAAGCCAACTTTGGGAGAGCAGAAGGGTTACTAAAAAGACCAAGCAGGAGAGATTTAGATTTCTCAGGCCAAGTTCTTTCCTGTTCTACCGATCTACAGCTTTGTTCTATACCAATACTCCCTTGTCACGGCACCTGCTAACCCACTGTAGGGAAGAATATGGAAGCACTTTGCTAACTCAGGTCCCAAATTTTCCTAAAGAAAAGAGATGGAGAATAAACTTTATGGTCAAGATTAGCCAGAACTCCAAATAAATGTTTAATTCTACTCGGAGAAAATTTAGGCACCACATTATAACCTGAATATCACCCAGGGGGAGTTCTCCCCATGTAAGCTGCTGTTTGGTGCAGCAGAGAAGAGGTTATAACACAGAGAAGAGGTTATGAAATTCACATTAATAAACATTCACTAAGTGTCTGTTATATGGAAGAATAGCAACAGAGGATAAAACACAAGCCTTATATTCATAGATATGTGTTTAAAGTTCACAAGGAATTCTAATACTTGGAATTTTCACTTGGACTTTGATCCTAAAAGTCTGTGAGGTGGGACCTGGCTCCATGGTTCATGTCTATAATCCTAGCACTCTGGGAGGCCAAGGCGGGTGGATTGCTTGAGCTGAAAGGTTTAAGACCAGCCTGAGCAAAAAGTAAGACTCCATCTCTACTAAAAACAGAAAAACTGAGGCAAGAGTATCACTTGAGCCCAAGAGTTGAAGTTTGCTGTGAACTATGATGCCACAACACTCTACTTAGGGTGACAGTATGAGAATTTGTCTCAAAAAAAAAAAAAAAAAAAGGTGGGACAGACACCATTAGCTCCCTTTCAAGAAGGTTGAAACCCAGCTCGGTGTCCTTACTTCACTGGTTAGGGCACTGGCCACATACTCCAGGGCTGGTGGGTTCAAAACTCGCCCAGGCCTGCTAAGAGAATAATGACAACTACAACAAAAAATAGATGGGCATTGTGGCGGGCACCTGTTGTTCCAGCTACTTGGGAGACTGAGACAAGAGAATTGCTTAAGCCCAAGAGTTTGAGATTGCTCTGAGCTGTAGCGCCATGGCACTCTATCAAGGGTGACACAGTGAGACTCTGTCTCAAAATAAAATAAAATAAAATAAAATAAAATAAAATAAAGAATGAGGAAACCTACTGTTAGGGAAGAGAGGGCCCAGTCACTCTGAGGCACTGAGGAGGCTACATCAGTCTAACTGGCTGTTTGCCTAAAGTTAGCCAGCTGACAAGTGCCCCAGCATGGCTTCAAACCCAAATCTTCTGACTGTGCTCCCTTGGAAGCTTCTCCACATGGTTCAGTCTCAGAATATTGTTACTATCAATGAAATCACCCAGTAATTACACTTTCAC
Organism: Otolemur garnettii; assembly: GCF_000181295.1. Taxonomy (NCBI): domain Eukaryota; kingdom Metazoa; phylum Chordata; class Mammalia; order Primates; family Galagidae; genus Otolemur; species Otolemur garnettii. The sequence continues at coordinate 934,550 of NW_003852515.1, read as the reverse complement.
TTGAAAATAACTCAAGTTCTTTACAAGCACTGCTCAAATATCTTAACACAGCTCATAAGCTCAGCAATCCTTACTTAAATCTCTTTTCCTCCCCATGCCCTTTATTCACACTTCTCAGATCCTCCTGCCGCTCTTCCCAAACTCCCAGAAAAATCTTCCCTGGCCCCACTTCTTGTCGTTCCTGACCATCTAATCTCACCTTTTGCTTCCCATTTATGCATACAACAGCTCAAATAATCAACAGGGCAAAAACCAAACCTAACACAGAACGTGTTAGGGAAAGGAGAAACCAGATGGCATCAGCTAGAATTCTTCATAGCAGATAGCAGGAGGGCAGAAGCTGGTAAAACCCACATGTTCATTTATTCTTTCAACAAATGTTTACAGGTAACCACACAATGCCAGGCATCAAGGTTATGACAGTAAACAACACATATGAAAAGCTCTCTCCTTGTGGAGCTTAATCCCCAATGGAGAAAGACAGTCAAAAGAATTTAAAATAAAATCTCATGTGTTAGATGGCAATGAGGGTTATGGAGAAGAAGAATTCAGAAAAGGGTTTGGAAGGTGCTGGGGAAATGGAATTTCAAGCAATATGCTGATAAATGTTCCAGTATTACTACTGCTCAAAGTATCTCTAAAGCTATACATCATAGAATTTACCTCATGAGATGAATCAGAACACATCTAATCTATCTTCTGTGTACGTCTACAGATATGTAATAAAGTTAGATGTCACTACCTGCCACTTTACCACAAATCTCTTCTTCGAGAACTGTGGTCCTTTAAATTCTTCCCTAGAGGACATGGTTTGACATTCTGGTCACACTAATATTCTGGCATATGTTAAGTCTGCCTTCAGTTGCATTATCTAGAATAAAAATAATCATATCACTGTGACACGAGTGGGGCAACCAGGTAGAATGAGCATCCTTTTTCTTCCGAACTGCAAGTGTCTGAAGGTTATGTTGTGCTTTTGATGAGCGCTTCATACTTTAAGTCTTAATGCTCTTGCTCTGAAAATTCCTAACCCTGTGCCCTGTGTGTTACCCACTTAGTGATGTGTGTTCAGTCCCAGTCTAGTGCACTTAGCCCTTGAGAGGTACTTGTGGGTCCTTAAACGTTTTCCTAGTCAGTTTCATCCTGTTAGATTCAGCTTTGCTTATCAGAACGTGAAGATCTTTTTGTAGCCTCTTTTCACTATTCCTTGGAGATTTCTGTCATTTGCAAATAGGAGGAATCATCTCTACCCAGGCATGGAGTAAAGTACAAAAGAGGACAGCACCAAATTGTCTTTCCACATTCTTTCATTATCGTCTTTCAGATGACAATGTGTATCATTTTTTTTTCTATTCGTAAAAAAAAAAAAAAAACAAAAACACACATAAAACCATTTGCTCGATGCCTGATAGACATGACAATACCTTTCACACAGCTTTGCTTGGCCTGTCTCTCAAAGAAGAAATGAAGCTAGCCTGGCTTGTCCCATTTTTTGAGAACTGTCCTTCACTTTCTCTTTGAAGTGTTCACACAGCAGCATCCTAAGAGCGTCCTGCTCTGTGACCTTCCCAAGGCCAGCATTGACCTCACTCAGCTATAGACTGCAAAATCTACTTTTTCACTATTTTGAAAACTCAAGCTATTAGCCAGCTCTAACTTTCTGGCTGCTCATCTTTTCTTCGGATTTCTCAACCATTTATCATGATTTGATATTCTCATTATTCTCAGTTTCTGGGAGAAATCGTCCATAAAGAGAGCTTTCATTGAACGCATTCTGTCATCTCAGGCCAGCCCTTTCTCTGTTGGCTTTTTTTCACTTCAGTCCTGAGACCATCTCTTTTACTAAGACAGGAAAACAAACTAGGAGTTTAAAAATAAGTTGTTTTCTTCTTTTATATAGGGTGGCCATGAACTTTATGGACACCTATATTAGCCCACAACATTATAAAGCAGGTCCCAAGAGGAAGCTGAGACTTCTCCTTAACATTTTCTTACTTCTATGATATAAGTAGAAATATGTTTTTATCGACTATAGCATTCTTTATTTTCTGAATTGACATAGATCACTAGTCAACTATTGACTTGACTTAGGTCAACTATAATTCTGTTTTCATGAAACTTTCACTTTCATCCTTAAATTTTGAAGGAAATACTCGCTGAACATCATACCCTCCTTCTAAGTTGGATATCTCCTGGAGTTCTCTCCTAGTTCATTGTAGCACATGCTATAGCATCTATAGTAAGGGCCCAGTGAGGATCAATGAGTACTTGTTAAATGAATGGGGCGTAGGACTGATATGTAGGACTACAGAGAAGCTGGGGAGCATCTCCAGTGGGGAGAAGAGAAATATGAGCAGAGACACTCAAAGTTTGTGGAGAAGGGAACAAGTGTGCAGTTTGCCTAAAGAAAAAAGATTCTCACAAGAGGTGATGGAGAATATGCTGGCAAGGCCCTTACATCATGATTGTGTGGACACTGAATGCCAGCTAAGGCATCTGGATTTTATTCTGTTTGAACAAAGACAATACACTCACAAATATGTGTTTTAGACATGGTGAGCTAATAAAGAGAATCTGTATCTTTCGATTGTATTGGGATATATCCCATGAAGTCACCCAGTTTGATGTCAAGTAAGTCTCTAGTCTGGAACTCTCTAAATAGTCACAGTGGAGTTGTTTAGGCATCCAGAAAAACAAATTCCTAAATCAAAATTAAATTTTAATTGTCAGATGAATAAGTGTTGCTCAATTGACCTGAATACTTTTACTATTGTTCAGTTTATCTATATCAATACTCTTTTAAAATGTCAGCCCTTTCTAAATTTGACGTGGGAGGCGGTAATTTCAGATGACCTTTCAGAGAAATAAATACAATTGATGGGATTGACTATAATACTTGATCACTGCTACCATGGAAACCAACAGCAGTCCTCCTGGTTGTAACATAAACCTTATATAAATCAGGAATTCCTTTCTATTCTGGGTTCTTGTTAAATGCGATCATTAGCAACAAAATGTGATTCAAGGTGTCTGCCTGGCTCTTGAATACAAAATGTCACATTTTAAAATAGCCCATAAAGATGCGTGTCATCAAAGCATTTGTTTGCTTTAGTTTCAGGTGCATAAATTCCTGGCATTTCTGCTCTAAAAGTCCTGACAGCTAAAACACCAGGAATTCATGAACTAGTAAGTTATTCTTAGAAAAGCCATTCAGCATAAACTATATTAAATGGGCTTCGTATCTCAGCTGTAAAAAGAGATTACCACTTGCCAAATTGTCATGTTTTCAAATTTCCCCTCACATTCTCCAAGCTATTATTCTGCAAAGAAAACAGCAAATACTAGAGGATGGAGTTTAAGTTCAGCCACTTAAGTTTAAAACGTGGGACTTAAAACTCAAGTTCTCTATGAGGTAGAAGCCAGCCAATTAAACAGAAGACTAGAAACTCTTTATTATTCAAGGAGTTTGAGTCTTAATTAATGTCAGTGAAGGTAAATAGATGATAAACGTCCAATGAGTTGTACAGATCGTTGGTTTTACTCTTTCTTTCCTTTGACTTACAATACAAAAGCACACGTCAAAGTCACAATTTGCACTGCAACTATCTCTTCCAGATGTGATGACGTGTAGGTAAAATGTGAATTGCTCTTTTGAATCAATCATCTTGAATAAAATAAAAATCAGACTAGTTAAGTAGTGAATTTTATATTTAAAAGGAATTTCAATACACCCACATTAGAGTGTTATGTTCTTGTTCTATTTTCATTTGCTGCTGTAATGTAATTCACTGTCTTAACTTTTATTACATCAGTCCAAGGGCTCTGAAAATGCGAACACAGGTATCAATCTACGTGGGTTCATCCTATTCATAGCAGAACCTTAAACCAAAATCAGAATTTGTGCTACACTGTGACACATCTTGCCACAGACATAGTACAGGGGTTGGGGGGTTAGAATGGCACAAGGTCACACTAGGTTTCAACTTTACTTTGCAGGATTGAGATGGCTGTTTTGTGTCTCACTACAGTGTAGGGCATGTGATGTGCAGTACCAACCCTTTCCACATGGTGGTACACGGAGAATATTTGTATAGAACTTGGGGTGAAACATTAGGTTTGCCAATGACCCGAAGACAATTGCTTTACCTGACTACCTTGATGTTTCAAGAAGATACTCCTGTAATGCTTCATGACCCCAAAAGGCAGAAGGGGGGAAGCTCTGTAAGGGAAAAATATGGTATGACAAAATTCAAAATTACTGTCAGCTGCAGAATGAGCACGTGTCCAACCAATAATTTTTCAATTAATACCCTGTTGTGGCTGGGTGTGGTGGCTCACATCTGGAATCCCAGCACTTCAGGAGGCTGAGGCAAGAGGACTGCGTGAAGTTAGGAGTTCTAGACGAGTGTAAGCAAAATAGTGAAACCCCATCTCTAACAAAGATTTCAAAAATTACCCAAGTGTGTTGGTGCATGCCTGTAGTTCCAACTACTTGGGAGATTGAAGCAGGGGGATCACTCAAGTCCAGGAGTTTGAAGTTCCAGTCAGCTATGATCACACTCTAGCCTGGGCTGCAGAGTATGACCCTGTTTCAAAATAAATAAATAAATAAATAAGTGCTGTGTAATATTTTAGGAATTAACTAAAATCAAAATTAGAAAACAGAAACCATTCCAAAGACAATGAGACTACATAGTAATGAGTTACTATCAGTGTAGATATTGCATGCCCTGACAGCCTTTAGAAAGTAGGCATTCAGGGCTAACCTCTTGTATAATGAAGCTAGGAAATGGAAATTATTTACTTCTATAGCCCTGTCAGAGCTATTATTGAATCAATACTATATTGTACGTTGCTGTGGAAGTTAATTGAATAATGCTCCTGTGAGTGGAATTTGCCCCACTCACCCCAGTTCAACTATTCATGGTCTTGGGAACCCTGAGCATGTCACCAATTCCCCAAGTGCTTCTCGCTTTGCATCTTGAAATAGAAAGGAATAAACCTTTCCCCCTCCTTTGTGGAAATAGAATTAAAAGACATGAAGAGTTAAAGATACAACTCTGAAAGAGAAAGAAAGCTCGTGGTGAGAGGCTGGCTGGTCTCACCTGGCCAGCAGCTCCTGCTGGTCAGAACAAGACGGCTGCCCTGGTTCCGGTTTGCAAAAGCAGAACTAGCTCCTCCCCCAAACACACCACAGGAGGATGCAGTGCACGGGGCCCATGAGGACGGCCTCCATTGCCTAGTTCATAGCCGTCTCCAACCGACTACATCTCTATCCTCCAGCATGAGAATAGTACCCTGTACTTTATAAGCCAATTTCACAATTGTCTTCAGGTTAGGAAAGTGGAGAGCACCTTCAACACCCGAGTAAAGTTCATAAACCATAATCACCTGACTCTTCTTATTCCTACCAGATTTCTTCAGCATAATTGCATTAGACACATATCCAGGGAAGCATTTTTTGGATTATATAATCTGCAAATATTGTGAGTAGCCTCTTTATCATTATCTCATGTGTATAATTTTAAGTTAAGACTAAAAGGGAAGAATGATACTTTTTCAAGGGCTGACTTAGTTACAGGGAAAAGGGAGGCATAGGTTATCAGAAGGTACCTAGACAGTTATGACACTGAAAGACTGATTAAAAGAGTCCTACTTTTGCAAGAAGACAATGGAAAGGCTCCCTTTAACCCTGTCTTCTCCAGCTTGGGTCACTGCTGCAATATACAGTCAATAAAATTAGCCTTTTGAGTCTACTCAGGATGTAACCAAAAAGGACAAAAGCAAAAATTACTCCACATAGTCAGTTGTTGTACTTTTATGCTCTGAGATATATGAAATGTAATTTCCCAGAACGTTATTTTTGGCCCTTCCCTTACCCTGGCCCTGCTGTTACACACACTGGACTGTGGCTATCTGTGCCTCCTGGCCACCCTTTGATTTCTGTGTTCATCCAGCAGAGTGCCTTCAGATGTCCATGCTTTATAATCATCATGTGGTTCATATTCTAATTATATATGATGAAAATGGAGCATTGAGCTTGCCTAATAGACTCACCCATGCTATTTGTAGATATCTCAACCACAACTGCATTACGACTCTCAGACCTGGAGTATTCAAAGATTTACATCAGCTAAGATGGCTGTAAGTATTCTGGTTTTTAATTCGCTCATAAAGGATCATAGTCTTAATGGTGTACGGCAATGCTCATATCGTTTTCTTTTATTGATGTGTCTTGTTTATTATACTCATTTTACGGATTGTCACGTACTCTGGAGGACTTTACCAAAGCAATTCAGACAATGACATGCCTAGTGGTAGTTATATGAAAGGAAGCTGGCCGTGTTTATCCAGGCGGCCTTCTGAGCCCAGCATGACCTTGCTAACCCATCCATCCATCCAGTGTTCACCAGGGGCAGGTTTCCTCAATCTTGGCACATTGGCATTTTGGCTCACAGAATTCTTGGCTCTAATGGAGGTGCTGGGAGAGGGTATGTCCAGTGCACTATCGGACAATTGGTGCCATCTGTGACCTCTACTCACTGGAAGCCGTGGTCCACCTGAAGAGTTGTTACAACTCAGAATGTCTCCAGACATTGCCAAATGCCCCATGGGAGGAAAAGCTATGCTCCATTAAAAACCATTAAAAACCACTGACCTACAGAGTGAGCAAGTTAAGAATTTATTCTGATTTCTAGAGCATCAGAAACAAGGCAAGAAACATAGTAGCTCATGGTATTTCACCACTTCCCAGGCTGAGCCACCAGCAAGGAGTCTCACATCAGATGTCTGTGTTTAGAAAAATAAGCAAAGGCAGTTAAAAGTTTCTCTGTGTTGTTTGCTCATTTTCTGCAAGTTGGCCTGATCTGCTGAAAAAATCCAAGGTTTCAGTTTCCTCCGGCACCTCGTGTGTGCCTGGCCCCATGCTAAATCTTCCTGGGCCTCTATTTTCTCATCTGTAAATTATTAAAATTTATTTTTAGAGCAACGTTATAAAGATTATATCACGTAGCAAATAATAACAAGAAAGAAAACCTGTCTAATTTCTTCTACCAAAACACAGTGAAAAACAGTGGCTTGAATTATACGTGTGTTCTCAGTCTTTCACCTACAAAGCTCCTTATGAATGTTTTGGCAGCAATTCATTCATTTGTACAGATCTTGTTGAATAAATCATGTAAGCACTGTGAGACCAAAGAATTTTCTTAAGAATTTTATTTTCATTCATTCTTTATTCAGTAAATCAGTAGATTAGAACATTTGTGGAGCCCACATTCAGTTATGTGCCGCTGTGGTGCTGGACCCAGGGGCCCAGCCAGGGGGAGATGGATGCAGAAGAAGAAAGTAAACAATCAGGACCCAATTCAATAAGTTCTGGGAAGGGATTTGTAGGACTCTGGAGGAAAGAGTTGCTCCAACCATAGGATGAAGGAAATACTCTCAGGGAAGGGACACCTGAGCCACGTGTGGAAGGACAGGAAGGCGTCGGTGGGTGGGGAAGGGTTGTCAAAGCCTTTTATTCTTTTTCCTGGTTTTATTTGACAAATATCTCTATTTGAGGGATGTTCTTAATGTGTTTTGTCAGAATTCTAGATGACAATCCAATCACCAGAATTTCACAGCGGTTGTTTACTGGCTTAAATTCCTTGTTTTTCCTGTAAGTATTCATCAACCTTTCAATACGTTGGTCTATCTATTACAGCTATATGTAGCAGTAGCTTACAAAAAGAGCTTTAAAAGAAACCAAGCCTATTAAAATTTTTATTAATTGAAACCTCTCCTGTGTTTCCAGCCACAGTTACTGTCACTACTTCTTTGCCAAGGCTCAACCATGGAACAGCCAAATTATAATGTGTATTTTAAGCCTACTAGTTGGTTTTTTTAACCCCTAAAGGGGGTTAAAAATTTCCTTTAGTCCTGAAGCATGGTTTATTTTCAGTGGTTGACCAAAGTTAGTATTCATTTTTATATCCTAACTACATTTATATTTATGAGAATATCCCAGGAGGTCAACTCCACCTCCATCTTTAGCAAAGGAAAATGTGCCTTTGCCCAGCAAGAATCACTGAAAATTCCAAAATCTTTGTCCTACAAAGATAGCTATTCTCATAATCATATTTTTACTGTTTATTAATACACTGGAATGATTTATCAATAGGGGATTATTATGGTCCTTTACAGTTGATCATATAGCATCATTATTTTCCAATTTGCCAAAAGGGACCACAATAACATAAATTAATCATGCAGTTTAACATGCTCATGAGTTATTTTCTTTCCCTAAATTACCCCCATCACTTCTTAGTGATGCAGTTTCCAAAGAGGTCCTTTAATGTTATAAATGATTAATGACTCCCAAAGGAAGAAACTAACTTTTGATGTATGGCACAGGAAATGATTACATATGTGACGTTTACAGGGGAAATGGCCATAAACTTAAAAATTATTACCCAATATGTACTTTTGTTTCATCTCATAAAATTAAACTATATAACATTTATTACCAAGATACATTCGGTTTCTTTGACAACATCTGTTCCCTAATCCTGGCCATACACATATTTAAAGAGCATTTTGCAGGAGAAGTTATGTACAAATTCTTCATCTTGATAGATTGATTTTAGCATACAAATTATCAAATTGTAGAATAATAAAAAATACTGTCTTTAAAATGGCACGTCATTTTTGTTTCTAATAATATTTTCTTTGTGTAAAGGTCTATGGTTAACAACTACTTAGATGCTCTTCCCAAGCAGATGTGTACCCAAATGCCTCAACTCAACTGGATGTGAGTATTCGTTTAGGATTTAATTTGTTATTTGTCCAGATCAGGGAGACGAGCCCCAAAGTTAATTCAAGATTACCTTAAAAGTCCATCTAGAACTTACTTCCAAAACCAAAATCTGATCATATCTCCCCACTTTAAAAATCCTTTCAGAGTTCCCAAAGGTGTGAGAGTGAAGTTCAGTCTTTCCCCTCAAGGATCCCTCTCATCTCTTCCCCTGCTCCTCCTGCACACACCTCTTTCTTCTGCGTGCATAAAATTAGTGTTCCTACAATCAGTTCCCTAAGTATATACTGTTTCTTAAACTCAAAAAGTCTATCTCCCTTAGCTTTTCTTGGCTAACTTCATCATTTCCTTCAAGTCAATCTAAACGTCACCTTCAGAAAGCTATTCCTGACACACCAGCCAGTTTCAGCAGCTGCCTTTGTCCTCCCTTTACATCTACCCTGCACCAGATTTCTACACCTCACACCTACATCAGGGCAGCACATCATGTAATCATTGGGTTGCATCATGCAATCATTGGCTTGCATCATATTATCATTGGCTTACATCATGTAATCGTTGAGTTGCTTGCTTGTCTCTCACATATCGTTCTAGAAGTTTTGTAAGGGCAGAAACTTGTCAAAGGATGTGCACACTGACATTACAAGAACAATGACCAGCATGTGATGGGTGCTCAGTGAACTTTTGCAGGCTGCATGTGCTACACCATTTCTACTCCTTGTTAGCTTGTAACCAACACCTGTTCAAAACAATCATTTTGGTTACATCTTGGCTTCACCACCACTACCCACGCTCCTCCATTACATGCACCTTCAGGGCCTTCTGCAGCAACCAGGGTTGGCCATTGGATTCTGCCCCATGACAATCCTGATTGTATCACCCTCAGAATTCTTCCCGTGATCAAATCAGAGAACTCTATATCCGTAAAATGATAAAAGTGTAGTATCTCAGCTTTTGATTCTCCCTGAACTAACCTCAAATTTTCTTCTTATTGCACTATTACAGGGTGATGTGTTTATTTACTGATTTTTATTTGTATGTACTTATTTATGTATCTGTCTGTTATTAAGAGATTTTAAAGCAATAGAAATCCCACATGAGTGTGCCACTATTAAAAATGGAAACAGCGAGCTGAAAATCACAGACCAAAACTCATTAACAAGTGAAAAGAAGGTACTTAGAAACTAAACAACTGTATATATAGCCGCAGTGGAAACGAACAGGAAATATAGCAGAATGGTGTCAGGAGCCCCACCTTCTCTCCCTCCCCAAAATGTGCACAAACACCAGCAGGAGATTAGGAACCCTGGCCCCTGGCTCCTGAGATTCCCATTTTCACTGTAGGCTCCCACAAACACTAGGGGGAAAGCAGACACCCACTGAAAATGCACAGTCAGCAGAAGGGCCTGATCACAAATGGAAGAGGGTCTCTAAATGCAGAGGATAAAAAGCTGAGGGCTCAGGCCCAGATGGCTCCAGCTTAAAGGCAGGAGAAAACCCACCCCGGGAAGGCTCCTCCTCCCCCACTGGCGATCAAGTTCAACCATTACCCTCATAACGCCAAAGTGTCATATTTGTGGAAACATGAAAAATATTTTTACCATTCTACTTAACTGTATTTGGATTTTTAAGAAAAGTCCCGTGTTTATTATTTTTAATCACACTATATTGAGTAAAAATATATAGACAGGGCTCCCATAAGAATTTCCAAGATGTCTTTAAAATAAGATTTAAAGGGAAATGACACAGGGGTTGACAATTTTAGCGTGACCATGAGAAAAATTCAGGAGCAGAAAAATAGTGGGGGAAGATTGTAGGAAGATAACGGTTAAAAAAAGTTAGGAACTTGGCAGAAAAGTCGACTTTTTCTTGTTGCCCTGCACTACTCAAAGCCGGAATGTCAGAGTGTTCCGAGGCATTACTCAAGCACGTGGGGTGCCCTAGTCCTGGGGAATCACCGGGCAGGATGCACTGTCCCCACCCACGCTTCTCCAGCGTCAGCCTGCGTCATTCACAACCGGAGGACTTGCTCACACACAGACGGCTGGACTCAGTACTAGAGTTTCTGATTCACTAAGTCTGGGGCGAGAATCTACATTTCTAGCAAGTTCCACGTGGCACTGAGCCTGCATCCCTGTTCTCTGGCAATCTGAGCACATTCGGCATTAGAGTTCTTCGGGCTTCTATAGAAAGAGCCTGTGTTTTGGCATCACACAGATTTCCTATCCTGACTCTCGTGTTCAGTATATGCAAGATAACTTTGGCCTCAGTTTCTCTTACGGCAAAAATAGAGACACTACCTGATGCTGGGGAGAATGTGAGAATATAATGACTAACAAATCCATGAACACAGCAGTTAAGTTTCGAGGCTTTAGATTCTAACAGATCTTTCAGGGCAGTTCTACCACTTATGAGCTGTGTGGCCAGAAACGAATCTCTATGAGCCTCGGATTTCTTTAATGATAAGTGGGGGCGATGACACACACCCCCCCCAGGGCTGTGTGATGTGTACACACCACACTGACACTGTCAAAGTCCAGTGGATGGGAGTTTATGATGGGCTGGGCAATGTATAACTAATAGTGGGCTATTAGGCACAGAAAGGCGCCCACTTGCTATATTTGAGGCCACAGTTTGGAACTGTTGCATCAAGAAAAAAGTATCTCTTGGCTTGGCACCCATAGCTCAGCAGTTAGGGCACCAGCCATATACACAGGGGCTGGTGCGTTTGAACCTGTCCTGGGACTGCTAGACAACAATGACAACTACAAAAAATAATAATAATAAAAAAAAATAGCCGGGCATTGTGGCAAGTGCCTTTAGTCCCAGCTACTTGGAGGCTGAGGCAAGAGAATCACTTAAGCCCAAGAGTTTGAGGGTGCTGTGAGTTGTGACACCAGGGTACTCTATTGAGGGTGACATAGTGAGACTCTGACTCAAAAAGGGGGGGGGGCAGTATCTCTAAAGTTTAGAGTCTCATGTGGCTTCCCAGATCCTTGAATTTGGCCTTTTGACTAAATTGAAATTCCAGAAAACAAATCTTTTTACCAAATCCTTTTACTAAAAGGATTTATTCTGTGAAGTTTGAATTCAGTCGAGGGGCCACACTTGGGGATCCAGAAGTCCACATGTGTCCTTGAGTCTGCGAGTCCCTTGCCCCTGCGTCTAAATATACTATTTGTACAAACATATTAAAAATAGTTTTCTTCCATGACTTTCAGGGATGTGGAAGGCAATCGGATAAAACATCTTACGAATTCCACCTTTCTGTCATGCGATTCCCTCACAGTGCTGTAAGTATGCAAGGAAATGAGTGGAAACTCAAGAGATTTGGAAATTAAAAAAGAAAAAACATTGACCAAAATAATTACACAGTGTTTCGTTTACAGCACTGGTCTGAAACTGCAATACTAGAAATGATCACATTGACTTATTGATCTGGGGGTTGGGAGCTGAGTCTTAAGTTGCCCACCAGTAGGACTCCAGCCACCCTCCCTGTTTTAAGGGCAGTCATTAGTTCTGTGATCTTCTCAGCTGAAATGGTACCTGGAAGTTCCAGTTTTCTAACCCCACAGTCACCAATGAAATAAAATAACATATGTGGAAGTGTTCAGCTGTACAATAATTAGCTGTTATGTCCAGTGACTTTTATCACTGGATGTCCTACTCTATAAAGAAAAAAGTTATAATTTTGTGCTAAAAGAAAAAAAATCTAATATATCCTGATTGGCCAAATATTCTGACTGGTGATTGTGGCTGCTGATTATGATATTTGGGGGAGGGAGTGGCAGGAAGATAGCTGGATCAGTCAATTGGGACATCTGCCCTGGTAAGCTTCAAAACAAGTGTTTTGGTTTCATTGTAATTAATAGTTTTCCACATATAGTGAGCACACTGCAATGTTTGTCGATTGGATGGGTGATTGGAAAAAGGACAAAAAAGGAAAATTAGAAAGAGACGTGTTCTAAAATAATCGGAATCCAAATCAAAAAATGCAGTTTTGAAGACCACACTCAGCACCTCAAATTGCTCAGTTCCTGGATAGAATGTGGGGTTGTCCTTGGTGAGAAACTCCTACCTTAGGTTCTACACTGAAAGACGCCTTAGAGACTTCAAAGCAGGGTTACTAAATTATGCCAGATCAGTGGCGCCTCCCAATGAGAATTGGTTGCTACAGCAGACGCGAACCCACGTGCTGATTCTCACCATGTCTTACAGGTTTCTGCCTAGAAATCAAATTGATTTTGTTCCAGAGAAGACATTTTCTTCATTAAAAAATTTAGGAGAACTGTAAGTAGCGTCGTCTACTAGGAAAATATGATTGCTTTTTCTAAGATTATAAATTTACCTGACTAGTGAGACTGCTTTTCCACTAGTAGCAATCAAAATCCTGTAGACTATTGGATATTATCAAAACAATTAAGAAAACCAGCATTATCCTAAGGTCCAAAGCACATGCAAGTCGGACAGTGGGCTAAACAGATTTGGCCTACCACTAGTTTCTCTACTACTTTCTTTGGGCAATTTTATATATGTGTGTGTTTGGGAGTAAATAAGTTTTCCATAGCCTCTTAAATGCAGAGATTATTTCTCTCTAGTGGTTTGGGGAGCAACCCAGAACAAACAAGAGCGTGTTCAACTCTCAATGTCTTCTGCAAAAATATCCCTATATAAGGGTATGTTAAAAATGTGTGAACTTATTTGTTCAAGAGTGTCTGGGCAGATGCTAAGTGGCCAACGCAATCTTAGTTGAAGTGCAAAATAAATACAAGATGTAAGATTTGACCTCAAAAGGCTTAGTTGGATAAACAAGAGATCATATATATGAATGAAGCAAGCCGGAATCACAGAAGTTTGACCTGTTAAGGTTGTACAAAGAGTACCTAAAACAGAGGAAATTAGTCAACATAGCTACTAAAGCCAGGTTGAAAATGCGTTGGAGAGGGGTGAGAGGAAATTCCAGACAGGAACTGGATGAGCGCAAAGTCTCATATCTGTAAGTGACGAAAGCATGCCCATTTATTTGGCTGACAGATGGCCTTGTTGTGTAACAAGTTACCAGGTTGGTTAAATGATATTCACATTTTCTGTTACGTCAAATGGGATGATGAGAATTGTGAGGAGTAGTAAATATGTCATTTATTTCCAATATAATTGCTTTGGATTTTTACTGTCACCAACAGGGATCTGTCTAGCAATATGATAACGGAGCTACCACCCCACCTTTTTAAAGACCTGAAGCTTCTACAAAAACTGTAAGTTCTCATCATAATCAGATTACTCACCATAATCAGATTTAAATGGTAACATCTTGAGCTTCTAAACTAATAACACCCTCGTGCTTTTTCCTTCTAATGGTTAAAAAAAAAAAGGAACCTGTCGTCCAATCCTCTTTTGTATCTCCACAAGAACCAGTTTGAAAGTCTTAAACAACTTCAGTCTCTGTAAGTGAACTATTATAATTACGCTGATTATAATATTAGTGGAAGTACTTTGCTTAGAGACGCATTTGTTTTTAAGTGAGTATTTCACAGGCAGAGCATGCTTTCTCAGACTGTTATGAATGTCATTGTTGCCATCAAGTACGTGCTGAGCCTCATTCTCTACCATTCAACATGCACAGCCCATTTCTGTGTTGGAGGATACCATAGCTCCTTCTCAAAAACTGGATTCATATGGCAAAATAGCATCCTACAGTTTTCCAAAGAATTAAATTTTCAATAGTTTTGTGACTTAAAGGTTGGTAAAAATAAATTCTGTGATACTTGCCTGCTTTTTCCTTTTCCCTTTCTTATAGAACCTGTTTGATATCTGTCTACAGTATATGCTTTTCAGTTTTTGAGAAGTGTAGGAAAAAATTATCCCACAAATATGAACATTTGGACAATGGATTTGCATGGTGTTCTAAAATTTCAACCCTATTATGTTTTAGTGATGTCAAGAATTTGACCACTTGCCCTTTGAACCTCATGTTTCCTTTCCCATGGTTGGCTATTGCTGGCTAAAGTATGTTCGTTTGCAAGACCAAGAGCATATTACATTACCAGATTTCAACCTGAAGTATTTCTTCATTTAACTCTAAAGGCCAATCCTTAATAACACTTTTCATTCTTGCTAAATAGTTTTCTATTGGAAATTAATACAAGATTTAGGTGCTCTCTCTCAACAGATATGAGTGGACATCCATTGATGAAAAAGACTTAGTCCTTGCTCCCAAGAAGCTAGAATATTAAAAAACTCAAAATATAAATAACCTATTTTTTTTAATTAGAAGAACACACTTCAGGATGTGGACATGATTCTCCCCTTCACTCACCACAGACCACATTTCTGAAAGCCAGAATATCAAGGCCCCACATGATACCTGAAAGTCAAAGTAGCAATATGTACTCCATTCTTTTCTGTCTTTGCACCTAAGATTTATTTATACATTTATTTCACAAACCTTTTTGGCTACCGTAAAGGTAGCCATAGTCAGGAGAGAGTGGCCTCTGTTCTTTAGGACTCTACGGAGGATTGACCAAATAAACACACAATCTGCATAGAGCTAAAGCTGTAATGAGTCTAGGATAGTGCTAGAGCATAAAAGGGAAAAGGAGGGGAGGGGAAGAGGGCCTCCTTCTTACCAAAGAGGCCATGTGACAATTCAGCAATATAACATGTGGGTCGCTATGAAAGTTTTGAGACTGTTATGGGCCATCATTTCACATCCAGGAAACACAGTCAGCTGTGTCCTTTCTGATTCACCTGTTCAGGTTTCAACTTGCTCGGTTTAGTGGTGTTGCTGGGAGGGTTGCATTCGTCTCCGTATCTGATTCTTTTATATTTCTTGATTTTTGTGTATCTCAGAACTTTCATAGTGACCTGGTAAGACTTATTGACCAAAGGAAAATTCAGAACCATGTTGATAAACTCTGATTCATATTAGCCAAAGAGAAACCAAGTGAGAATAAGATATCTTTCCAAATAAACATTGAAAGCAAAAGGCTTCTATCTTTTTGATAGAAGATTGTCGCCTCTCCATCTGCTGCCTCAAGAACATGGAAGCTCTTAATTCACGCTTCAAAGTATACACATTTGTAAACAGTTTCTGGGTAAACTAAGAGTATGAAAGTGATGACTGGAGCCCTCTGAGGCCATTTTATGGGGCCTGGAGGAATCAAAAAGTTATGCTTTCCACTGCTGTCTTCTATTAGAAAACGACTGTCCTGAATTACAGCTCCTCTTGCTACCTCCATGGTTTCCCATCCTATAAACACATCAGATGGAAAGAAATGATTATATTTGAATTAAAATTCCTACCAGAGGAGTGGCTTACTCTTATAATCGTATCACTTTGGAAAGCCAAGGAGGCAGAAAGATCTCATGAGGCCAGGAATTTGATACCAGCCTAGGCACTAGCAAGACCCTGTATCCACAAAACGTAGCCAAAGTTAATGGCTTGTTCCTGTAATCTCAGTTACTCGGGATGCTGAGGTAAGAAGAATGCATGAACCCAGGAGTTTAAAGTTGCATTGAGCTCTAATGATGCCACTGCACTCTAACCTGGGCAACAGAGTAAGACCCTATCTAAAGAAATAAATAAGTAAACAATCAATCCAGGTTCTCACCAATCTCATTTCAGGATGCTTTCAGATTAGCAATATCAGTTCCGGAACCAAACCCTTTAACTATCCTGGCATTGTTTTAAAAATCAAACAACAGAGCCAATTTTGTGTCACACAAATCATCACTGCTCTTTTGAAATGAAAGAAATGAATGAACCTGTTCTATTAGACTGTAATTCTGCATGTGAAGTGGCAAAAATCAGCTCCAACTGGCTGGGCGCAGTGGCTCACACCTGTAATCCCAGCACACTGGAAGGCTGAGGCCAGTGAATCGCTTGACCTCAGGAGTTTGAAACAAGCCTGAGCAAAAGGCAGACCCCATCTCTAAAAATAGCTGGGTGTTGTGGAGGGTACCTATAGTCCCAGCTACTTGAGAGGCTGAGCCCAGGAATTTGAGGTTGCTGTGAGCTGTCATCCCACAGGCACTCTACTGAGGACAACAAAGTGAGTCTCTGTCTCACAATTAAAAAAAAAAAAACTTAGCTCCAATTTATAGGTGAAAAAAATGGCAATTTTCTAAGATACTGTACTGTAAACTTTTCATCCTATTTTGAACTGGAAACATGTGAATCATGAAGTGTTATATTTCAGATGTGACGAAGAGTGCAATTATTAAAATATTTATTCTTAAAAACATTAAACTTGTTGTCCCTATTTTCCAGAGACCTGGAAAGGATAGAGATTCCATATATAAACACACAAATGTTTCAACCCATGAAGAATCTTTCTCACATGTATGTATGTATAAAGAGTGGAGTAGGAAGCATGGTGAAATGTTTCAATGTTCTCATGTAAACTGTCTAATGTATCACTGCAATGTGTTTATATGCAACAAAAGTTTTTATTGAGAGCTTTTTAATTTTGTCACCTTTGGTCCCTGTCAAATAGAGTTCAATATTATGATGTGCCGATATGAATGACCCTTCTCTCTGGAAACACGATGTTTATCCAATTGAGGTCCAATAAGAGATCAGGGTACCAGAATGCCACATATTACACAAGATGAAGTCACTGGCTAAGTGGTACTCAGGCGACCTGGAAACATAATTCACTTCACATGAATGAGCAGTCGGCTTCTCTAAGATTTGAGCCCTTAGCAAGAAAGGTGCTATATAAATTCCAGGTGTTGTTACTGTTACTAAGTGCACTACAAAGAGGTAATTCATCTTTATAATAGTTTTGATAAGTCACTTTAATATATTTGGCTAAAGTGCACTTATGTAAGTTGTGTTAATATATGTGTTTATAACATGATCATTTCTTTATCAAATGTGTAATCTGTATTCATGATTTCAAAAGATTAACCATTGTCATCCACAAAAATAGGGAGGCTTCAATGTGAGGTTACAAGTTTGGTGCGGCAGGTGAATGACAAGGTTGATATGAAGGTGCTCTTTTGGGAGAACATTTCACTTATGTCTGTGCAGCAGGTGTGATTACTAAACGACAGGATTTGATGCATAGCTGCGTGATTTTGTTAATTTCTTTTTCTGAGGCACCATTAGCTAAATATTTAATAAGCCTATCATCTCCTTATTCCAGGAAGAATGTGAGGTCTTCTTAGAATAGAGAAACTCAACCTTTTTAGAACCTGATGGAAAAGGTGCTATTTTAAATGTAGACATCAGGTCAAGGTCAGGAAATGCCCAACAATGAACAGAAAACACATCAGCTTAGTTACCTTCCTCGTAAGTGACCTACATAGCCTTCTTGCACTCTCCTTGCCCTTCACTTATTGGAACACCTGCACCTCATCTCCCTTGTCCCTTCCACCCCATGGGCCAGTGGGAGGGAGGTTGAACCACTGAGAGACCCTTGGTGGCTCTAGCTGAAGACAGAGGACATAATGGAATCCTGAAGGAGCGAAGAGGTCAAACCTCTTGTGTGCACCAGGGACTCCAGGGAAGGAGAAGAAAATAAGAGCGTTAGAGGTCAAGTTCCTTTCATTGGATGCTGGGTTATTAGGAAGCCGACTGCCAGTTAATTGAGGGTGGAGCTTGCCTCTTATTGCTCTACCTGACACACTCAGCACTTAATGATCCAGGAAGTATTTGTTGAATCTTTGCATGTGCCAGGCGCTGTTTTAGATGCTAGAGACACAGTGAGGAACAAGAGTGAGAGCGTCTGTGTGAAGGAGCTTCCACTTAGCTTTAAGAGCCAGAGAGTAAATGAGTAAGTGCCGCAGAGATAAGGTCAGCGAGATGAGGATGGAAGGAGAACCAAGGTGGCTTAAATGGAAGTCAGAGTGAGATGACAGACATTTGAGCAGATCTGAATGGAGAGGGAGCAACCCCGGCAACATTCGGAGAAGAACCTTCCAGGCAGGGGGGAAACAAAAGCGAGGTTCTGACAAAGGCTGGAGTCTGGCTTCTGAGGGTTAGAAGGCCAGAGTGTCTGGGTAGGGCAAGGGTGCAAGGCAGGAGGCGAGGCGGCTCGAGCAGCCAAGGCTCCATCATACAAGGCCTTGATGTGGTGGCGAAGTAAAGCTTTGTTTAACTTTTTGGTCTAAAAACTGAATTGGAAGATGACAGAAAAAAATGGATTGGACGGAGAGGAAAGAACAGAGAAAGGAACTGAAAGAGGTAATAAAAGAATAAAAATAGAATGAGTTTTTTGAAAGAAAATCCCAAACACGCGGGTTTATGGGATAACAATAAGATAAATGACCTTGCCAATTCCAGTACTTCAGGATTCCCCGTGCCCAGATCATAACTACACTGACCACAAACAAACCTATACTTCCCCCTGAAATTGTTTAAGTCTTTTGAGACCCTAATAAGATTAAAAATGCACGTTTAAGGCGGCTGCTTCACCTCCCCAGCCCCAGTGAGACTAACTTTTCCCGATCTCAGAGAACCTCCCTTCCTCCCCATGCCAAGGAGAAAGAGAGAGTTGAAATGAGTAAACCTCAGGACGTAGAGCTCAGGACCAGGCAGGAACGTTTTAGCTGAGCTATAGGAGGATCTCTACATCCCAAACCCAAGCCCCTGAATGTGTTTGAGAAATCAATTGAACCATGATAATCTACTTTTTATAATACCTTGCAGAATAATCTAATGTGACATGAAAAAAAATAGTCTCTGAGATTTCAAACTTTCATGTCCTCCCCTACCCTCCTCAGCCAAGCCACTGAATTTCTACGTCCCCTTCTTTAAAAGGACACTGCCTAATATGTAATGAAACACTCTCCAATTATGTAAACACTACTAAACCAGAATAAATAAAGGCAGTGAAGTTGCGTACCTAGCATAGAGTTGCAGCCCAGCGAGGATTGCAACTGCAGGTTCTGTATCATTACTATGAAATGACTCTTCTTTTCCCTTTGATTTAGTTATTTCAAAAACTTTCGATACTGCTCCTATGCTCCCCACGTCCGAATATGTATGCCCTTGACTGACGGCATTTCTTCATTTGAGGACCTCTTGGCTAACAATATCCTCAGAATATTTGTCTGGGTTATAGCTTTCATTACCTGCTTTGGAAATCTTTTTGTCATTGGCATGAGATCTTTCATTAAAGCTGAAAATACAACTCACGCTATGTCCATCAAAATCCTCTGTTGTAAGTATGTTTCCTATAAAAACAGATTTAGGATATCTTCCATGAGTGAGCTGTGTTCTACGCTGGCTTTCAACAAATGGCATTTGATATGAATTATACATACTGGGCAAATTTTCTTTTCTGAACATAAATCTGTTGACCCTTGTGGGTCTGTTTTAGGACTTTCCCGGGAACTATTCTTGGGGGTTATGTTTTGGAAATGGGATAGCAGAGCTGATGCATAAAGTGATTAGTTATGGGGAAAGTTTTGTGGGTTATAAAACTAAGCTTGTTAATTTCAATCACAATTATACCTGTGCTTCTCAAGCCCAGATAATAATCTTTAATTACATAAATAACATGTTTACTATTTTAAAAAATAGTCCTCCCCCCACCCCACCCCACCTACCCCTGGAAAATTCCCCTTCCCAATTTTTTTAACCATAAAACAAAGACATAGTGTAGAACTATAGAAATTGTATAGCTTTTGAAGCCATTGGTACTCTAGTAGGTGTTTACATTAGTTCATTCAACACAGGATGGATGGAGGAAACAGACCCAATCAGAAAACTAAAATGCTAGAAATAGACTTAGTCAGAAACCTGAAACTGACATGGAAGATGCTGGAAACTATCAACATATATCTCCTTGATTGTTCCACAGGTGCTGACTGCCTGATGGGAGTTTACTTGTTCTTTGTTGGCTTTTTCGACATAAAATACCGAGGCCAATATCAGAAGTATGCCTTGCTGTGGATGGAGAGTCTGCAGTGCCGCCTCCTGGGGTTCCTGGCCATGCTGTCTGCCGAGGTCTCCGTTCTCTTGCTGACCTACTTGACCTTGGAGAAGTTCTTGGTCATTGTCTTCCCCTTCAGTAACATCCGGCCTGGGAAATGGCAGACCTCCCTCATCCTCATTTGCATCTGGATGGCAGGATTTTTAATAGCTGTAATTCCATTTTGGAATGAGGATTATTTTGGAAACTTTTATGGGAAAAATGGAGTATGTTTCCCACTCTATTACGACCAAACAGAAGACATTGGAGGCAATGGGTATTCTCTTGGAATTTTCCTAGGTAAATGATATCTTTCGTTTCCTGGAAAAACATAATTTTGATAGAAATACCGTAAATTACAGCAAAGGTGAATTTGCCCGGTTCAGAAATGAAAGTTCTTGCTATTGTACTTTTTGAAGTGTTTATTAAAAAATTTTATTATAGAGATTTAGTGTGGAAAACAAAGACATACTATCAGGATCTCCGGACGGCCTTTTTATTATCTGAAAGATCCTTTGACTTCATGTTTATACGGATGACTATGAGCTGAAAGAATTCTAGTTGAGTAACTAGTCCTGTCATCCTACCAAGTTATTTGAAATCTTTTTTTCTTTTTTCAATCTAGTTTTGAGTTAAAGAAATAATTTAAAAGTTCTGGAAACTCACTACCAGGAGCTATCTGAATGGAAATACCAGGAGGATTCATTGTCTTTGTCAAATGTAGTTCTTAAGTCAGCAATGTAAAGATGCTTAATAAAACCCTTTCCTTTTCAGTTTTCTTAATTCCTCCTATTCCTAAAGAAGACCCTACAATCTCTTACAAATGAATGACAGTTTAGCCCTTTAAAATTAAAACCTGTTTTTCTATTTTCTAATATGTAACATCCTGCTAAAATTAAGGCCGTTCTCTTTAACTAGGGCAACACTAGGGTATCACTTTGTCTACCCTTAGCGTCTCTTCTCATCCAGGTTGTCCACACGGTCTCTTGTGGTGGTTTCATTATGTGGTTTTCATCAAAAGTTGCCTCTGTTTTCTGTTCCTTCCAGTCTCTACCCACTGCTTTTGTTTGGCTTAAAACCTTCCTGCCTCAACCCTGAGTTATTATGTTAGTCCTTACTGGTCTTTTGACCTCTTGGGCCTTCCTCCTCCTCCCATTTATAATCTCCCTGAGTATCAAAAGGACTGTCTTCACCTCTGCTCGGAGACCTGCAGTGGCTCCCTAGTTCAAGTTCAAACAAGTCCCTTAAGATTCATTGTGAAATAGTTTTTAATTGTTCCAAATTTTTCTCCATCTACTCCTTTTCTTTCTCTTCTGAAAAACAAAACATTGTATTTGCACCATTTGAATACTACTCCTCACTCACCACCCTGTTTGGTAGCTCTCAGTTCACAGATATGTCACTCCTAGGGTATTGTATGTGGCTCTTTGTCTTTCCTCACGACTCAGTTCCTCATTGCTTCTAGCGTAGGCACACTTAAAAATAGAGACCCCCAACACACACACACTCTATGTCATATTAATTGATTCAACAGGTGTTTATTCAGCACCTGCTATAGGCTGTGCACTCTCCTGGGCCCTGGAGATACAACAGACCCAGGCCTCACAGACCTTGCAGACCACAGAGGGGGAGGCAGACAAGTCAACATGCCCTTACATCCCAGGCTGACAAATGCCACCACGGAAGAGCACAGAATATTCTAGGAGGTCTAAACCAGGGAAGCCTTCCCAGAAGAAATGAATCCAAACTGAGGCCCCAAAGATGAGGAGGCATTAGCCAAATGAAGGCAGAGGAGGGTGGCATGAGGGCTGGGTTCCAGGAAAAGACATGGAACATCCAGAGGCCGAAAGCCAGAGAACAGAGCGAGGTGAGGAGCTGACGATGCTCAGGGTGGTGGATCCTACAGTGATGCCATGGAGGTCAGCCTGAGGGGGTTACGTGCCTGAGATATGTATTCCAGACAGATAAAGAGATAGAAATACACCCACACTCACACACAAACACTATCATCATCTATTTGCCTGTGAGAGGAGTCCTAGAGCTCTAAATAAAATATTACTTTTTTCTATTTGAAGATTATGACAATGTACAATTTTAAAATTATTTTTTAATTAAAGAATACTTTAATTTTTAGAGAAAAGTTGCAAGAATAGTACAAGTTTCTATGCACACATCACCCAGTTTCCCCGATTGCTAACATTTTAATTACTACAGTGCAGTTAGAACATACAATTCTGATCCTTTCTGTAAGCCTGTTTTTAGAATTTAGGCCAGAGGAGCATCATTTTATTTTGTGCTTAACTAAACTTGCTGACGAGAGGTCTAATAAGACAAATTAGCTCTATAAAATCCTACCATATAGTGAGATTCCATAGGATGCAAAATGTTCTGGATAAAAATAACAGATCACCTTGAATTTAAAGCATTTTTCCCCTAGACTTCATTCACCTTACATACAAACTACTTTCAAATTATATGCAAATTGTATGCATCCTGTGAGGAATAAGACAATCACTCTTAAGGCTTTTGTTCTAGCAAGAATAAAGCAAACCAAGCAACTAAGAAGTCAGCATTAAAGCAGATATTGATGTTGCGCGAGAACCTTGTAAATATATTTGGTCCCCCCAAAATGATTCAGATAGTTGTATTTTAAACTTTTTCCTTGTTTCTCATTTCTTTTCAAAAATGAGTCTAGAGAGTTCTGAGGCATAGTAGTTTAAATTACTGTAAGAAACCTGTAGAAAAATAAATGAAAATGCATTTTTGTTCTATATATTATTCCTACTTAAGACGAAAAGATATGAGGAACAGTGTTTCTGATGCAATGCTCGTGATAAATTTCAAAGTTATCTTATTCATATTTATAAGATGAGGAAATGGGGTTGTATTTATTTTTAAGACATGTATATGATTGCAGGAACCCCATAAGGTTTGAATTTGCATAGAGCTAAAAACAAAAATAGGTTTTTTTCATACTTTAACAAACCTACTTTCCTTCATGATATGTCAAGATCTAAATTTCAGAGTTCTATAATTCTCCAGACAGGGTTTTTATGTATTTGAAATCTCTTTTTCATCTGGCTAACCTAAGTCCCTTATTTTACTTCCTTGAACTTGGTGTTTTAGCCAAACACCACTGAGTTTATACCAAAAAAAAAAAGTAAAGCTTCTTCCGACTGTCAGTGTAAGAAGCACCGTATTTAACATCTGAGTGCAGGTTGAGCATTCCTAATTTGAAAATTCAAAATGGCCCCAAATCCAGAACCTCCTGAGCACCTGTAATGAGGCCACACAGAGAAAATTCTACACCTGATGCCTTCTGATAGTTCAGTATACACAAACTTTGTTTCATGCACAGAATTATTAAAAAATATTTTTAAAAATAATCATTATTCATTTATGTTTAGACTTGGGTCCCATTCCCAAGATATCGCATTATATATATGCCAATATTCCAAAATCTGAAAAAAATTAAAATCCAAAACACGTCTGCTTTCAAGCACGTCGAGAAGGGATACTGAACCTGGGCCGTGATATGTTTGCTGTTGACTTGCATGCCTGAGATGTTAAAAGGTGCGCTTTTCCCAACAGGTGTGAACTTGCTGGCTTTTCTCATCATTGTGTTTTCCTACATTACTATGTTCTGTTCAATTCAAAAAACCGCCTTGCAGACCGCAGAAGTGAGGAATCACATTGGAAGAGAGGTGGCTATTGCAAATCGTTTCTTTTTTATAGTGTTCTCTGAGGCCATCTGCTGGATTCCTGTATTTGTAGTTAAAATCCTTTCCCTCTTCCGGGTGGAAATACCAGGTCAGTCTCATCTATCATTCTCGAGTACACTGTCCCTTCCTATGCACTTATTTTGATGAGGCCACCATCTAGTATGGTGCCTCTCACCATAAATTCTCCCTCCATACATACCTATGGCTTCGATACAGAGCGTTATTATTTCCTCTGGTGTTTGATGATCGATATTCTACAACAGAAACAGGTGTAGTGGTGCAACCCAGCCAGGAATAATAAAAAACAGGAGTCTGCATGTCCTGCTTCTACTTTGCTAGATAGTGGTTCTTAATCAGGAGTATTCACATTAAAATCTATCTGATACCTGCCCAGGTTCCACCCAGGTCTCTGGATTTAGTCTCTAGGAGCTGAGGCCAATGGATGAGAATTTTGCCACAGCTCCCACTGTGATTCTGATGTACACATACCTGGCTAGTACACATGCCTGATTAGAACCACCAATCTATTCCATGGGCCTAGTCATGAAATGTCACCGGGGACTGTGTGGAGCACTGGATGTCCCCTGGAAGTGTCTCCTCCAAAAGGCCAGGTTCCCAGCAAGCACCCCTATTTTCAACTGGAGAAAACCAGCTTTCATTAGTAGAATTTTGCATGAAGCCCTTTCTAGGATCTAGAGCTATGTCGTGGCCACTGTACAGGGGTTAGCCCAACTCTCAGCAAAGCAGAACTTGGGATCATCTTTGACTCACTGTTTTGGCTGACTGCAAATATACTTGGGGACTTCATCTGGTACAGCAGTTGTGCCTTATTCATCCTGGCACCCTGGTATCAAGCAGGGTGCCTGGCTCATCGAAAGCCCTTACGAAAGAGTGACCACAAACACACAAGTGACAAACAGGTGTAACAGCCTACTTCCCTCTGGCTTATACACAGGCCCTGAGGCCTTGGGCAAAACATCGGCTACATTCACAGCACCCCCTTCACCTACCAGTTTCATTTCCACAGGTATAGATGTCCCTCAGGCCATCTGAGATGGAGAAGTGAAAGTCAGAAGGAGATTGGGACTGAGTATTTGGGAATCTTTCCTGGGTGGTGAGAGCAGATGTCAAAAGGATTTGTGGGTGATCACTCAGGGAGAGCTGGTTGTACTTGAAAAGCAGAGTGAATTAAATATTAACGGCACAGATGTTCACTTGATGAACAGTCTTCCATCTATTACTCCTGCCTGGACATCTCAATTTATACATCCTAATATTTCAAATTCAACACTACTAAAATGTCCATTAACCTTCATTGCTCAAGGAATAAAGCCCAGTAACGCAGGGATTAGTATTTTAATATTTTTTTACCTTCCACCCCCACCCTCCAGGCCAGTTTGAATGATTGGGCAATTTTTTCTTTACTTTTATGATAAGACATCAGTCTTTGCTGAAAGTAGAACCTTTTGCTCCTTCTGCATTTACGTTCAAACCTCTAAGATCTCAGCCTACTAAACACCTCATCTGATCCTTTACTGCTCAGCCCAAATCCTCCCTCTACCACAGTGCCTGTCCTGACTTCTTCTCACCCCACTTCCATCCAAATCAGTTGCTTATTTGCCTCATGTGAACTTCTCATAGTGGCCTTAGTTTTGAATGCATCCCCTGATCCCTTCAGATTGTAAGTTTGGGGAAGAGGGAATCATGTCTTTTTCATCGTTGTATTTTCCACAGTACTTTTCATATAATGTTATTTAATAAATGTTTTACTTATTTATTTATTCATTTATTTTGAGACAGTGTCTCAAGCTGTAGCACTGGGTAGAGTGCCGTGGTATCACAGCTAACAGCAACTTCAAACTCTTGGGCTTAAGCGATTCTCTTGTCTCAGCCTTCCAAGTAGCTGGGGGCTTACAGGTGCCCACTGCAGTGCCCAGCAATTTTTTTTGTTGTTGCAGTTGTCATTGTTGTTTTAGCTGGCCTGGGCCAGGTTTGAACTCGCCAGCCTCGGTGTATGTGGCCAACGCCCTACCTACTGAGCTACAGGCACTACCAATAAATCTTTTTTTAATTGACGAATCTGAACTGGCCCATGAGTAGCAAAATGGAGAGTGGTCTATGTACACATCCATCCCTACCCTGGGCCCTCCACTTCTGTGTACACATCTGCACCCACACCCTGGGCCATCGTGTATCTGGGATGTGAGGAGAGGCAGCCTCATGTGCTGGAAGAGGGACCCAGCACAGGTCAGAAGGAGTCCCAAGTTCCTCTCCCGACCCAGCTGGTGACCCATGGAGGCACCTCACCTCACTGAGACTGTCTAAATGGCCTCTCAAATTTCTTCCAGTGTTAATATTCTATGAATCTGTTAATTCTTTGAGTCTTCTTTTTTCCATAATGATTTGGTAGGTAGAGTTGCTATAACAAAGTACCACAAAAATGTATTTTCTCACAGATCCGGAGGCTAGAAGTTCAAGATCAAAGCGTGATCAGATGTGGTTTCTCCTGAGGCCTCTCAAATCGTGGTATAGATAGCTTTTAATTCCCTGTGTCCTCACCTGGCCTTGCCTCTGTGTGCATCTCTGGTGCTTCTTCCTGTGTCCAGATTTCCTTTTCTCTTAAGGACAGCAGTCAGACTGGCAAGGGCCCACCCTGGTGACTTCATTTAGCTTAGTCACATCTTTAAGGGCCCTGTTTATAAAGATAGTCACATCCGAGGTACTGGGCAGCAAGATTTCAACACATGAATGTGAGGCAACAGGATTCAGCCTGTAACACTCTGGTTTAGAACCACATGTCTAGTGATCAAGGGTATCTGACAGCAGCAGAAATCTCTGTGCCCGTCAGAGAGGCTAAGACACTTCAGATCATGATAAACTTAATACCTCAGTGAGGGAAACTAGAGCAGGAAAAAATATTGTGTGGAAACATTACTGGGCCATGGCCCAGACTTCCTTTACATTTATAGTTGAATACTTCAAGATTTATCTTGAGCACTTTGGTGGACCTAACAGAAAAGCCTTTATTGCACTTGACAGCTTCCATGGCCTTGCGGGAAATGAGCACTCACTGGCCTCATCCCACCCTGTCCCTGCCTTCCAAGAACTCAGGGGTCTACTGGTCATGGTCATCTGGGTCACCCAGAAGATAAGCCGGGTTTAGCCCTCCTTTCTCAAATTACAGAGTGAAAGGGGAGTGTCACTCAGAGGGAAACTTCCATGTGGAACTTAGGCAGACTATAAAAGCAGGGACCTTCAGGCATTGTTCTCTATCAGGATGAGGTGGGATTAATGATCACAATTCCCTTTGGGGTCACAACAGACAAAAAGCAACTCACTGTTTCTTTCTTCAATCATAAATAGATTTCTTCAGATTATCTCATTTAAAAAAATATATAAAACTATTTAACAAGTCTAAGATAGGATAAAACAGATTTTTTTTCTATCATCTTCTTTTCAGTTAAAAAAAAATAAGGACGAGAAAGCAGGGGATAGGGAAAGAGGAAGGCAAATATATGCAAAGAAAGAAACAGAGAGAGGAAAGGAGGAAAGAGACGGGGAGGTAAGGTCAGATAGGAGAAGAGATGGGGAAGAAAGAGAGGTAAGAGACAAAGTAACTGTTGTTAACAGATAAGAGAATTACAGGCTGGAGAGGGTGGCAAGGGGCCAGAGGACAGTGAGAGAAAGCATCTCTGGCCTTTCTTGCCAGCTTTTCCGTGGAGCTAGTTCTTTGAAATTGTGAGGATGTGAGAGGAGGCGACATGGTGAGGTGGGCTTTGAGAACCGCAGGTCTCAGGGCTGAAAAGAAGGGTCAGCAGAGCCGGCTCTGGCTCAGCCCCCTTCAACAGAGGGCAGGTGAGGTCTTAGGATCTCAAGTTATCCCCCTGTGCTCACCCAGACGAGTGTCTGACCGCAGTAGCAGGCTGCGTTTATTTATTTATTTGTTGCTATTGTTGAGCTCACTGTCACCCTGGGTGGAGTGCAGTCATCATAGCTAACAGCAGCTCCAACTCCTGGGCTCAAGCGATCCCCTTGCCTCAGGCTCCCAGGTAGTTGGGACCACAGGTGCCTGCCACTGCACCCGGCTAATTTTTCTATCTTTAGTAGAGGCGGGGTCTTGCTCTTGCTCAGGCAGGCCTCAGACTACTGAGCTCAAGCAATCCACTCATCTTAGCCTCCCAGAGTGCTAGGATTACAGGCATGAGCCACTTTGCCCGTTATCAGGGTGCATTTAAGGAGAAAAACACATTTCACTCTAATCAACAAACAATACACTCAGCAAGGAGTCATCATTCCAAATCTCTTCCCAAGAAGAACTTGTTGTGGCCTCTTTCCCTGATTATTAGCATTTGTAAGGCTGCATGCAGGAGGATACCATCCAGTTTGGAAAGTGCGTTTGTCTTTGCTCTTCACACCTTTCCTAGGGCCATAGGTAGAAGAAACACCAGGACAGCACACTAATCCTCCAGGGCTGCATGCAGTTACCACCAACTTCACAGCTGACTCTTGGACCAAAGTTTCCTTAATGCTGTTCTATTGATTAAGAATTATTTTCTTATTTTTTATAAAAGAAGGAAATTTTAAAAAAGAAAAATATGTTACATAGCAATTTATAGTTTACGTAAATATTTTCACGTATTTCCTCTTATTTGGTCTCACAACAAGCTACAAATTAGTTACTGAAACTCAGAACATTTTAATGGTAGGACCTTGAATCCACAGCTCCTGTGCTCTTCCAACAAAGAGATTTTCAATAAGGTGACAGAAAACTTAGCACGTACTCTCATAAACAACATTGACTGCAAGAGTTGTTTGCCTTTCATGTCCATGTGAATCTTCAACTTTTGTTTTCTCCCCCACACTGTGTTTTCTTCTCCAGGGACAATTACTTCTTGGATAGTGATTTTTTTTCTTCCAGTAAACAGTGCTTTGAATCCGATCCTCTACACTCTTACAACGAGCTTTTTTAAGGACAAGTTGAAACAACTGCTGCACAAACATCGGAGGAAATCAATTTTCACAATTAAAAAAAAAAGTTTATCTATATCCATTGTGTGGACAGATGACTCCTCTTCACTTAAACTTGGAGTGTTGAACAAAATAACTCTTGGGGACAGTATGATGAAACCTGTTTCCTAGTAATGGTTTTGGATCACTAGACTTTCAATGGACTACCTAAAACAAGGGACAGCTTTTGGAAGATGGCATCTGAAATGCTTTTTCATCTTCACCAACAGCAAACTTTCTCCCCAGAGAGCTCAGCAGAACGACTGCTGGCCTTGGGTTCTAATGGCAGCTGTCCTGTTACCAACTGTGCTGAACACTGCACCAAAGGGCTCTCCACCTCCCCGTACAGGCTTGATACATACAAATGAATCGAAGTTTAGTGGGCAGGATGCTGTTAATCTTTCCTTAGCACATTGTTAACCCACCAATAGATGTCCACAGGTTGGCACTGTGTGGGCTGCCTTTACATCCAGCTGCACTGTCCATAAAATAAACTTTCACGATACCTTATTTCAGTGTGGCCATAATAACATAAATAAAATATCTCTTCCCTTTTTCAATATCAACTTAAACCATCAACGTCCTGCTGAATTGATAGCAAAGGATTTCTGAAATGTTCACCCACCCCAAGTCCTACTTTGAAAACGAAACTACATACAAGGATACCACGTCTAACCTTTAGCCAGAGAGGCACACTGTGGAAACCTAGTACCATTTATCTTTTTGGCTTTTATGTAACGTCAGAAGGTATTTTCCTTAAGGTTTCCCACAGCACAAAGGAAAATTAGGTACCTCTACTGCCCAGAACTATCCTTTAATATTTTTTTAAAGTGTAATTTCTTTAGAGCAGTAATCCTGTTGCTGGCAACTTCTGCTTTTGTAGAATACACAGATAAGAGATATTAAAGGGAATTCAAGAGTGATGGTTTGATCTGAACCATCTTCTTACTCTGATAAGTTCCCATAGTTTATAACAAAAAGGCAAGTGAGTTGGGGTTTTTTATGTGTGTGTGTTTTTGAAAATGAAAAATGCACGTACTTGTGATGTCCTAGACATTTTTTATACTGAAAGTTTTTATGTGAAAAAAGAATCGGGTAAATAAAATTATATTTTGCATTTGTCCATTATTATTTAAGCTTAGCACAGATGGTGGGTAGGGTTTATAGACTGTTGAGCATGCTTCTCCTGATAAAGAATAGAGCCAGGAAACTCAGCCTTTCAGTTCACAAGACACCTCTAACATTTTTCTTCTTCTTCCCCTTTTTCCACAGCATGAGGCAGTAACTTAATTTTGTCACTGTTCATTTCATTCTCAGTTCCTTTATGAGATAAAATGCCAATAGTTGACTGAAAACACCCTATCATCCTCTGTTCATATTAAGTGGTATGCATGGCCTTTTATCCGGTAGTTTCCAGGAGAGAAAGAAGCTCAGAGTTTCTGGGTCACAGCCATAATGGTAATTCACTTGTTATTACTTACTGTGGAACAGATACACAACACAAGTTCCTTCATTTTGATCAAGTAAGTACTTCTCAAATAGGTAAAGTCTTTTCATTAGAATTCTAGGAATAATATTCTAGCCCATTGACTAGGCTCCCATTTCCTTAGGGCTTCAAATTGTTGCCCATCTTACCTCTTCCACATGATGAATCACTTCCTAATTTGTTTTCTAGATTCACTGACATTTTATTAAAATGTCTTTCGTCAGTGACATCAGGAGTATAAATAAGAGATAGACATCGAGCCTAGCACACCCTAAATGTATATCTCTCATACTTGAAAAGCATCTTCCACGGTCCATGAACCAAGCATTTGAGAACTGTTGTTTGTGAAAGTCCACTCTGCCACTGGTGAGCAGTGGGCCTGAGGGGAAGCCCAAGGCCAAGTGCTTCTGGGGAGGCATGGGGAGTTGGAGGCCGTGTATATACATTGGTCAGCAACATGCCAACAGATAGCACGTTGCATAAAGATAGCAGATAGCATAAAGTTGAAATCTGATAGCTTACTGATTTACAATTTTATTCTGTATTTCTCTACAGATAGAAAACCATTAGAAATGTGTGTGGTTTTGGTAAATAGTAGTTTTTTATCTAGACTGAGCGAGATCTTTTGTGTTAGGTCAAACCTGTTTTCTAAACTCAGTATTTCTGTATGATCACACCTGCGGTCATGAACCATTTTCCATGACAACATAAATACCAATGAAATACTGCTCTAGAATTTAAGAGGCCATAGACTGTACCATCTCTGACTAGGAGAGGATGAGGGCCAGTCACCTGCTCCCCATCGTAACTCTACATCTGTTTATAACTGGCAGCACATCTTGAAAGAGATAAGAAAAGATATGCTAAAAAGTCATTACAGAGCCTAAGACAAATGCACAAACAGTTGTACTTAATCTGCCTTAGACGTAGTTAAACTTGTTTACCTAGCTTTGTTTTATTCTTAAGACTCATTTCTTTTCTCCATTCAAATAGTTTATGTCTATTGCAGTTGCTGAAATAGCCTCTTCAGCGTCAGACGCTGTAGGTGAAATTACAGATATTGGAGCCTTAGACATAGGTGACAGTATCACCTTTACCCCACTCAGCCCCCACGTACCCCAGAACCACAGCTCCACTTACGTTGTCTCTGTAACATCATGAAGCCACAAAAGCAGACCCATCGCCCTGACATTTACCTCTTAAGGATGACTCTGGTGCCAGATCAAGTCCACGTTTGGTGATTTGCTACATATCTGCTCATACTTCATTTTTTAGAATTTATCTCACCCCAGGTGATTCTTTGCTATGCTTTTTAATATCTTCAGGTAGTAAGCAGTGCAGAGATCCAGAGAAGGCACATGGTAGAAATGAGAAATAGTAGAGTGTCACCTATCATATCTCATCTATTATTTTATCAATGCTCCAAGGAGGCCTGATGGAACTCTATCTTCCAAAATTAACCAGGAATATATATGATACATATTTATTTTTAGTTTTTGCAGTTTAGCATAAATGGCCATATATAAAGTTGCCTTAGACAACTTTACTCAAGAAACACAATATTAATTAAAGACAGCATTTGTATTTTTTTAATTCTCTCACCCTGGTAAATAAGAAAGGGAGAATGATTACAAAGATCTCTTTTTGTTTTCCTTTTTTAATACTTATTTATTTATACATCAGTTTTCTAACATCCTATTTATTCAAGATGGAATAATGACAATGTTTATTTCTAAAACAGGAAAATGACATAAAATTAGACGATTCTTTAAAAATGATTTTCAATAGGAGACTTCAAAGTCCTAGAGAAATATTTCTAATAGGATGAAACTCATTGCTCAATATCCTTCACTGGAATAGTCATCTGGGTAATTCTCCACATGCCACACATGGGAGAAACAAATTACAAATAAAGAAATAAGGAACAACAAGGCCAAGTTTCAAAATTGCTATCCGGGAATGTGAATCTTCTGTCATCTGTAGCCCATGGACACTTCTTAGCTCTAGGCTCTTAGTAAACTCATAACTATTTTGAATTGTAAGTTCCTAACTAGTTTTCGTACAAGAGGAAATTATTTCTGGCCCACCTAGTATTCAATAACACACTTACCAGTTTAGCAATTTTCTGAATTCATGGTGCTGGAGTGTTTGCCTCAGTAAAGATTCTGTAATGGAAGCAATGCCCTTTCTAGCAATAGGCAACACACATTTAGTGGAAGGAACCATGAGCTAAAAGTCAAGGAGCTGTAGCTGTAGTTCCAGATTAGCCATCAACAGTTTACATGACCTTAGACAAATATCTTTAAATCTCTTCCCTTCTCTGTTAGTGAGTTTCCTTGTGATCCTATCACACAACCAGATTTGTGATTCCCTTTCTGATAAGACCTATTTATTACATGGATTAAAAACCCACGCTGAAGGTCCAAGTGTTAGTCACCTAAAAATTTATATAGACTGCAAGGAACATTGAATTCTCAATTTCCCTGGGATATTGCACACCTCGCAGGAAGAATTAACACAAGGGACACCTATGTTCAAAAATCCACTTCTTCCAGGGCTGAGTGAAAAGATACTGAGCAAACCTCAGACAATGAAACTTTTCTAAGGCATGGCACTTACAAAAGTATAACAGTAATTACCACTTAAAAATCAGGCGGCCCATAGCTAGCGAAATCTAGGGATGCGGCAATTGGGACGATTAACACACAATCATCGTAACTACAGGTCATAGACTAGTCTCTTCACATTAGTGCATATATAGATCTCCCACCTTAAGTTTTAGCACAAAGTAAAATGGACACTTATGTTAGCACGTGGGAAAGCAGCCGGATTACATCATTTTTATGCTCTCAGCCTGCAGTTGCTTAGAGCCACAGAACAGTGGTAGATATACATCACACCTAAACAGCACTTTATACATTGCCTTATGTTTTCACATAGCCTTTAACTTGCTGGAAGTCAAGAATTATTTATTCACAAATGCATGCTTTTCCAGACACATAGCATACACAGAACCACCTCACTATCTCTGTATTGGAATTAATTTATTTGGTAACTTCACCTACTTAGAACTTTGCTAAGTTAAAAGAATAAATCAATTGTTTTTTAATGGACTTTAAAGAACTAAAGACAAATAGTTGTCATAGGTTCATAAATTAAAATTTTAAAGTAGAGTGGTATATAGGAAAAAGCACAGAGCATCTCATTTGAGTAATTCATTTACTCACAAACATTTATTGAGTGCCCGTTATGCCAGGTAATAGTCTAGGTGATAGAAATATAGGAGGAAACACAGAAACCTGTCTTCATAGAGCTTACATTCTTGGAAGGGGAGACAATAATAAAGGGAAATTAGCAAAATTTATAATATGCTGAAGAATGAGAAGTTCTAATATAAAAATAAATCAGAAAGTGGGAGAGTTGTTGCTGGAAAAGCGGAAATGGCAAAGGGGGTCGTCAGTGAATGACATTTGAATAGAATAGCCGGATGTCACCATTTCTTCTCAGTTTATCTATTTTTAAGAATGGGGGAAGTACGTACTTTACCTAATTACTGAAAGGTTTGAATGAACAACTATAAATTCCAACACATGGTCTGAAACCCATTATTATTCAAATAAATAATGGATGCATCAGAATCTTATAAATTTCACACATCACAGAGATCCTTATGTATTCATAACTAAAAGGTGAAATAGACAGAAATACAATAATATAATAATGGGAACTTCAATACCTCACTTTCCACAATGGATAGATGATCCAGTGGACTTAAAGGGCACTATGTGAGATAATGGATATGTTAATTATTTTGATTGTGGTAATAATTTTATAATACATACATATGCCAAAATATCACATTGCACACCTTAAAGATATCTCATTTTGTTGCTGCTATCGATCATACTTTAATAAATCTAGAGGGAAAAGAACTGCTTACATGAAAAGCGTGTCTACTAAAATTGAAAACTCAGAGGATCATTTAAAAAGCGTATGAGATACAGCTGAAGAGAAAGTTATTAAACTAGGTGTTAGACATGAAGAAAACATGGAATAGAGAAAAAGGAATAAAAACACAAAAAGTATGATGAGATTTAGAAGTCACAGAGGATAGAACATGAAGGTCAAATGTATATTTCAAAGAAGTCTCAGATGGAAAAAATAGGAAGAGTGAAAGAGAAATAATATTCAAAGAAATAATGACTCAGAAGGTTTCAGAATTAATAAATGAATCCTCATATCTAAAATCATAATGAGTCCCAAACAAGATAAGCAAAATTAAATTCACACCTAAACATGCTGTGATGAAACTGAAGAATATGAAAGGTAAAGAAAAGCAATCAGAAAGAGAAAAAAATGTACACACACACAATGAAATGACAAATGAATTCAGCAACAAAACCAAAAGTCAGAAAGTAACAGAATAATATCAGATTACTGGAAGAATGTAGCTTCTAATCTAAAATTCTTCATTCAGCTAAACTCTTAATTAACAAAAGAGTGAAGTAAAAGCATTTCCATATAACTTAAGATAGAGAAAATTTACCAATCATAGAACTATCCTGAAAGAATCACCAAAGGATATACTTAGTGAAGAAGAAAATTATGCTCAAAGGAAAGTGTGGTATTCAAGACACAATGATAAGCAAAGAAATTATATGTATCTAAATAAATATTTGTTTGTATAAAATGATAAAAATACATGTTCTGATAACTAAGAAATGAAAACAACTTTGAACTAACAAGTTGAATAAAATGGATTTTATGATAGAAAAGAATTTTCATATTTAAATCTTTTAAGATGTCTGCATTGGGCTTGGCACCCAGCTCAGTGGTTGGGGCACTGGCCACATGCACCTTGGCTGATGGGTTCAAACCTAGCCTGGGCCTGCTAAACAACAGCAACAACAACAACAAAAATAGCCAGGCACTGTGGCAGATGTCTGTAGTCTCAGCTACTTAGGAGGCTGAGGCAAGAGAATTGCTTAAGTCCAAGAGATTGAGGTTGCTGTGAGCTGTGGATGCCACAGCTCTCTACTGTGGGTGACATAGTGAGACTCTGTCTCAAAAAAAACCCAAAAAAGTTGTCATTGTTTGGGAAAGAATATGAATTGTGTAAAGTTTAGATTTGTTAAAATATATTTTCCTATTAAAATTTATGCAAAGGGCAGCCACTAAAATAATAGAAATAAGATGTATAACTTCAAACCAAAAGTGAGAAAAAAGTCCAAGCAATCAAAACACAAAAGAGAATGAAGGGAAAAGGGAGGGAGGGAGGAAAAGTAGCAGGAAAAAAATAGCAAAGGAGACTATACTGATTAAAAACCAATCCAAATATACCTGTGATCACTAATAATGTATTCCAGGTATATACTAGCCAAAGAAAGCTGGTAAACAATATTAATATCAATTAAAAATACATATTAAAGCAAAAAGTATTTTTAGGGAAAGAAAAAGTCACTACATAGCAATAAAATAAATTTCATTGAACACATAAGAGTTCTGAATGCGTAATTGACTAACATTGTAACTTTAAAACATATAAATAAGAAATGTCATAGTTACAAGGAAAAAGGACAAATCTTCAACCTAATGGGAGATTTTATCATTTCTGATGTAGCAGGAAGCTAAAGCTAACAAAAATTTAAGAAGGGTATAAATTTAAACAACACAATTTAAAAGGTCTGATTTATTAGAAATTTATAAAACCATGCAATCCCCAAATTAAAGGAAGAATCTTTTTGAAGCATATATGGAACAATGACAAAATAGCAGTCTACAAAGAAAGATGGATTCAATATAAAAAAATCAAGATCACACTGACCAGCACAATATAAATTAAAAATCAACAACAAAAATAACTCAACAACCCATGTACATTTTGAACATTTGTAAATACATTTGAAAATTTGACTTATAAATAATTTATAAGTCAAAGATAAAATCATGATGGAAATAAGAAAATATGTTGAACTCAGCAACAAAGAACAGTGTGAACAACACCTTTCAAAACACACTCAAGAAGAAATAGTTAACATGATAGTTATAATTAATAATAACTACTGTATAACTATCATGAAATAAATGAATCAATAGGTTAAAATCTACCCACAAAACATTTCAGAACAAACAAAACTCATTAACCTCAGAGAGGTTTTTAGGAAAGTTTCACCAAATTTCAAGTATCAGCTGATTCCAGTCTTAAATACACTGATTTGAAAATATAAAATATATAAAGTCCCACAAGCAACTTTACCAATTTATATTTTTTACCTGTAAACTCTTATTACCAAAATAAAACAAGAACAAGAAAGAAAAATTATAAGTCAATCTTACTTATATACATAGATGCAAAAATTCTAAATATGTCAACATACCAAAATCAACTATATATTTTATTTTAAAGTATCTAACCAAGTAGATCCTGTACCCAAAATTAGTGCTATTTATAAAATGTATCAAAGTAATATACCATCCTGGTATATTTTTCAAAATTATATGATTATCCCCATAATTGCAGAAAAAGCAAATGATAAAATTTAGCATGTATTTATAAAATAGATATATAAAGAAAGTAGATATAGAAACAGCTTTCTTGACATGATGAGGGGATATTTTAAAAAGTATAATTAATGATGAAATATTAGAAGTCCAGAAGGCTTGATATCATCACCTCTATTCAAAGTTGTGCTGAATGTCCTAGACCATGCAATAAGCAAGGGAGAATAATACATAAAGATTTAAACATAAGTGAAAGAAATTGGGCACACTGGCTCAAACCTGTAATCCTAGCACTCTGGGAGGCCAAGGCAGCTGGATTGTTTGAGCCCAGGAATTTGAGGTTGCTGTGAGCTATGATGCCAAGGCATTCTAGCCTGTGCAACTCCAGCCTCAGTCTCAAAAAAAGAAAGTAAAAGAGGCTCAGCAAGTTTTTAGAAATAGTGCATTTCAGAATTTAAGTTGTGATGGATAAATGGGTGTCTAGAACAGGGCCTAAAACATAGTAGGCTGTCAAAAATTATCCATTGAGTGAATAAATGAATGAATAAGTAAAACATGTCAATCCTTAGCATCTGAAATCACAATACAGTTAACCAGAACGACTCGGGGACATGGAATGGCCAAAATGATGCTATTCAGGACAGAGGAAGATTCCCTTATAGGAACAGACATGTGTATATCCATATATATCCCAATACTCATCATTCTCTACCTTCTCATTGGATTGTATATAAAGCCACATTAGAATTTTCTAATCTTCTTAGATTATAAGATGAGAAATTATATCCATAAGAACTCTACCTGAGGAAGACACTGAGATTCTGATGAGATTGTTTTACAAATTTTTGATTTACCCTATAGAACACCTTGTGTAATCTGTAGTGAACCAAACTTCCTTAAAAGAAGGTAAAGCCACACCCTTGATTGTGACTCACAGGAGGGAGAAAAATCTGCTCAGAGAATAGCACACATAAGGGAATAGACCCTTGGGTTTAGGGACTCCTAGTGGCTGAGCAGTTTTTTCTTTGGCAGAATTTGTTTCAAAATGTGTAAGAGAAGAGAGGCCATTCAAAGAAAAAAAGAGTGACAATCACATACTACATTCTTGATACAAGCATTGGAATTGAAGCACATTGGAGAATTTAGAACAGGCGTCCTCAAACTATGGCCCGCGGACCACATGCAGCCCGCCTAGGACATTTATCCGCCCACCAGGTGTTTTTGCTGCTGCGGCCTGTCCTGCTTAGCAGCCGACCCGTCATCCTGGGGCTCGCAGTCCCGCCCTCCAACGGTCTGAGGGACAGTGAACTGGCCCCCTATTTAAAAAGTTTGAGGACCCCTGATTCAGAACATCAACCAAAATATAAGCAATCTTTCTCTAGCAAAAATACCAGAATGTCATTAAACCACCAGCAAAGCACCTACAGGAGAGAGGGAGGTCTGATTGTCATCAAACCACAGCAATCCCAGGATGGGCTTTTGCTTTATACCCACCAGGAGCTCACAGGATACTGTCAAATGTTGAACTTGTATAATCATATTGAAATAAAAATTTGCTAAAGGACACAACCATCTTGTGATAAATTAACAAGAATACTAAGAGAAACAAAATTCTATGAACTCAATGCAATTTTGAATTAGTAATTTGAAAATTGTAATCAGTAAATATTGAAGGTTTTGAGTCAGTAACTACTGAATATACAATGTAAAAATCAACAATTTTAAAATAACCTCTACCAAAAGGGATAGTGTTTTTCCTGCAGATAGCTTGAAAAGTAAAGTATAGCTTTCCTGGAAATCTACAGGAGCTGACTGGCTTGGCCTGGCAGCTTGTAGGTCCTGCCTTGCTGCGGGACCACTAGGCTCTCTCTCAAGCCAACTGTGGTGCTGGGAAAACTTGGAGGTCTGTTTTCTTTTCTTTTTACCAATGTAATTAGTATTGCACAAACTAGATTATGGCAATATTGAAAGAAATTTAAAATAAAGGAATAAAAGTCACCTGAAATTCCTCTTATTTTAATGTTAATATAATGACTATGTTTATTTTTTTATTTTTATTTTTTTCTATTTTTTTGCAGGTTTTGGCCGGGGCTAGGTTTGAACCTGCCACCTCCGGCATATGGGGCTGGTGCCCTACTCCTTTGAGGCACCCTATTTTTCTTTTATTAATTTCTTGCCCTTAATATGTACATGTATGATTTTTCAAATTATAAACTCAGCATACATCTGACTGTATTGTGCTGTTTTTCTTCTGTTAGATTGTAAATTTTTTACATGATGGTACACAATTTTCATAATCATTGTATTTCTAGATAAGCATACATAATTTCCCATTTAAGTATTACTCCGAATTAATTTAAAAGAAGGAGAAAAAAAACTTTCTCTTCTGATTTTTCTTTAATACCTGTGCAAGCAAGCCTTAACTTCTTTCCTTTTGGAATATAGGCAAACAAAGCTGAGACTATACTGGTGAGATCTGCACAATGTGGGCTTAGAATTTTCTGTCACTATATGGCCATGATCAGCAAGCATTCTCAGAAGCTTCTAACTGAGACTATTTTTTTTCTTTTTGAAGGGAAGCAGAATAAGTCACAACCCCACCTCTTCTTTGTGGTGCTGTGGAGATATGCTGCCTACTGCATAGCCCTTCAAGGACGGACATGTCCCATCCGCTGTGAGTGCAGTCTGCAGCCTTCAGTTGTCAACCAGCCCCTTCAGGTGTCACCTCATCTGCAGAGAACCACCTCACCCAAGGTCACACCCTTCTAAGGCCAGCTGGCATCCTTCAACTGAAGTGGGCCCAGCCATTTCAGCCCTGGGAAGTCCAATGCATGACATCTCGGATGGGCCATCTCTATTGCAGAGCTCCCAATGGCACTGGCCTCAGCTGCTGGTCCTGCATCCCAGCTCTTCTCCTTTCTAATCTGCTTCCTTCCTGTCCCTGCCACAGGTATTGATCCTAAAGGCACTTCCTAAAGCTCCCTGAACCCTAAACGCTGTCTCAGTCTGCTTTCTGGAGATCCCTGAGATGTACCATGAAAAATATAAGGTTACCAGGCCTAGGGTAGAAGTGGAACATAAATCTCACCCTGGGCAACTAAAGACCTAAGTCAAGTCCCAGATGAGCCACAGAGAGGCAGTGTGGTCTTGAACAAGCCTCTTACTGTCTTTGAACCTGAAATGCCTGTAAGACAAGAATACTTCTTCCCCATCAATCGCACAGAGCTTAATGATGAGATAATATGTGTCTTGGGAAGGCACTCTATAGAGTGCAAGACATTAGATGATTTATTATTAGTAGAATTTAGAGTTTGTATTGTTTTTCTTTGCCTATTGCTTAAGCCTGTACTTTCTGGCATTAAATCATTCAGAGCACTCTAGAAAAATATTTCTCTGGGCTATTTTCACATTTGGCTGAGAATGTAAGTCCCAAAGGTTCATAAAGAGATGTCAAAAATAAAAAATTCAAAATGAATGTCAAAAATCTCTGGAATTTTTTTTTTAATTTCTGGCTGAGTATGGTGGCTCACACTTACAATCCTAGCATTTGAGGAGGTTGAGGCAGGAGGATTGCTTGAGACCAGGAGTTTGAGACCAGCCTGAGCAAGAGTGGGACCTGTCTCTACAAAAAATAGGAAAATTAGCTGGGCTTGGTAGCAATCACCCATAACCCAGCTACTCAGAAGGCTAACGCAAGAAGATATCTCTCTCTTTCTCTCTCTCGCAGAAAAATAGTCTCAGACCTGTGTAACAGTTCACTTACTGGTAAATTGCTATAAAAGAAAAATTAAGAAATATAATAAGGGCCTCTATACTTCTGGCAAACTTCAGAGACTTTGAGTTTCTCACATCTAATTTACTAAAAATAATGTTATTAATTAAAAACTGCAAATAAAATTTCAGTTGCTCTCTAGGTTCATGAAAAGTACTCCTTTGCAAAAATACTCACAATTTACTAAGGGAAACGTTCTTTTATTTAGCCTTTTTCTAGCACGGATAAAGACAAAGCACGTCCTGTTTAAAAACTCACTATTGGCTCAGCGCCTGTGGCTCAAGCAGCTAAGGCACCAGCCACATACACCTGAGCTGGCGGGTTCAAATCCAGGCTGGCCCGCCAAACAACAATGACGGCTATAATCAAAAAATAGCCAGGCTTTGTGGCGGGCACCTTCATTCCCAGCAACTTGGGAGGCAGAGGCAGGAAAATCGCTTGAGCCCAGGAGTTGGAGGTTGCTGTGAGCTGTGATGTCACAGCACCCTACCCAGAGTGACAGCTTAAGGCTCTGTCTCAAAAAATAATAAATAAATTAATTAATTAAATTAAATTAAAACTCACTATTGAAAGTGGTCCTGGGAATCACTTACAAATAGTGCCAAAGTAGGACCTGAAGCCTAAATTCCAGAAGCGTGAGCAAGGACTATGCTTTCCTGGGCCTCTTCCTTATGAAGCAAAGTGTTTAAAGGTTACCATAAAAGACAAACCAGTGAAATGCTTTATATATTACAGTAGTTACAATAAAAATTGGGATGAATGAGTTCCAGGGAGCAAAGTACTCAAATATGTGGACACCAATCTGCAGAAACAGCCAGAACTTCAAAAAGCAGATTAGGAAGGATGCAGAGGGGGTGAGAGGGGCTTTTCCAGGGAAGAAGACATCTGGTCTACAACAGAAAAATGTGGACGTGAAAACAAAAAAAGAACAAACAGAAAACACCTGGAAATGGAGACAGCAGCAGTACCAGTGAGACACCTCAACCTCCACGGAAGAAAAGGGCGTGGGTAGGTCCTACTGCCGAAAATGAAGAAACATTCATGAACAGAGTTGAAGTTAAAGGAAAGATTCCTGAAGAGCTAAAACCTGGGCTTGTTGATGACTAGGACTTAATTACCAGACAAAAACAGCTCTTTTATCTTCCTGCTAAGAAAAATGTGGAGGCTTATGCCAATTACAAGAAATCTCGTGGAAACACAGTTAATAAGGTGTATGCTGTTAATGAAGTTGTGGCTGGGATAAAAGAATACTTCAGTGTAATGCTGAGCACTCAGCTTCTCTACGAATTTGAGAGACCGCAGTTTGTTGAAATTCTTGCAGGTCACCCTGATGTACCCATGTCCCAAGTATGTGGAGCACCACATCTACTGATATTATTTGTATGAATTGGTGGATCCTATACACCTTTGGATGAGAAGAGCCTTGCTTTATTACTGAACTATCTTCATGATTTCCTGAAGTACCTGGCAAAGAATTCTGCAACTTTGCTCAGGGCCAGCGATCACGAAGTGGCTCCTCCTGAGTACTACTGGAAAGCCGCGTGAGAGACGCTCCCACTCACATGTGTTTGGATCTCTGTAAACACATTTTGTTCTTAGTCTTTCTCTTGTCCAAAAGATGTACTTTGAAAATGCTATTGTATAACAGAATTGATGTTTAATTTCTGTTTG
Organism: Otolemur garnettii; assembly: GCF_000181295.1. Lineage (NCBI taxonomy): Eukaryota > Metazoa > Chordata > Mammalia > Primates > Galagidae > Otolemur > Otolemur garnettii. The sequence goes on along the minus strand of NW_003852515.1, from coordinate 891,679 downwards.
ATTTTAAACAGAGAAAATAAAAGGAGTTATAACTCCTTTTTTCTTTTCTTACTTTTTGTTTTCATTTCAAAGTTGCTACCAGTGTATTCAGTAATGGACAACAGAAAGACATGCTGGAGAGGGTTTTATTGCCTCGTTGACAAAGCTGCTTTTGAATGTTGGTGGTTCTATTCCTTTGACATGAGGCACTTTTATAATACGTGTTAATGCTATATGACAAATGCTCTGGCTCCTACTGCCAAAGGTTCAATTCAATGTATACTGAACACCCTCACCCATTTGTGCTCCTTTTTTTTTATGGTGCTTAAAGTAAAGAGCTCATCCTTTACAAGTCATCCATGTTGTTCCTTAGGCATTTTATTTGCTCAAATTGTTGAAGAATGATGGCTTGTTTCATGACTTTTGTATTTGTGTCTAATGCACATTTTAACATGATAAATGCAATACATTGTAAAGCTAGTTTTCTGGAAAAGTTGATCTTTTAGGAACTGTTTTTCAGATCTTCAATAAACTTTTTCTTTAAATTTCAGGGAAAAAAAACAGAAGTAGAAGAAGAAAGTGGTCCTGCTTCATTAAAGTAAGACAACAAGTATGAATAAATGATCTTTTAAAATGTATTCTATTCCATGAGATAATAGGATCATATAGTTACAAAACCCAGAAGACTCCATCAAGAGACTCCTGAAATTGATAAATAAATTCATCAAAATCTTGGGTTTTGACACCACTATACACAAAAAGTCAAGCTGAGAGTCAAATCAAAGACTCAATATCACTCACAATAGCTACAAAGAAAATAAGATACCTAAGAATATACCTAACCAAGGAAGTGAAAGATGTCTACAAAAAGAAATGCAAAAAACACCTGAGGAAAGACATTGCAAATGACATAAACAAAAGGAAAAACATATTACGGTCATGGATCAGTAGACTCAACATGGTTAAAAATTCCCTTACTACCCAAAGTGATTTACAGATTCAATGCAATTCCCATCAAAAAACAAATGTCACATTTCACAGACCTAGAATAAATAATTTTATGCTTCAGGAACTAGAAAAGAATTCAAATAGCCAAAGCAATATTAAGCAAAAAGAACAAATCTGAAGGCATCACATTACTAGATTTCAAACTATACTATAAGGCTAGAGTAACCAAAATGGCACAAAACATAGAGACATGAACCAAAGGAACAGAGCAGAGAACCCAGATATAAAACCATCCACATACAGCCAACGGGTCTTTGACAAAGCAGACTACAATAGACACCAGGGTAAAGAAGCCATATTCAGTAAATGGTGCTGGGAAAACGGGATAGCCACCTGCCACATGTTTCATTAAATAGGATCTATATCTCTCACCACTCACAAAAATTAATTCGAAAGTGGATAAAAGACATTAAATGTAAGGCATTAAACTATAAGAACTCTAGAAGAAAATGTTGGAAAATTTTTTCTAGATATTGGCCTAGGCAAAGAATTTATGAAGAAGACCCCAATGGGAACCACAGCAATAAATAAATTAATAAGTAGGACTCAATGAAATCAAAAAGCTTCCACACAGCTAGGGAAATAATCAACAAATCAAATAGGCAAACTACAGAAGAGAAGAAACTATTTGCAAGCTATATATCCCATAAGGGCTAATAACTAGAATCTACAAAGAACTCAAGCAAATCATCAAGAAAAAGACAAACAACCCCATTAAAAAGTGGGCAAGAGAAATGAACAGAAGCTTTGCAAAAGAAGATAGGCAATAGCCAATAAACGTATGGAAAAATGCTCAGCATCACTGATCAGAGAAATGTAAATTAAAACCATAATGAAGACATCACCTTACCCCAGCTAAAATGGCTTTTATTAAAATGTCCAAAAACAATAGATGCTGGCATGGATGCTGAGAGAAAAGAACACTTCACACACTGATGGCGGACTACAAATTAGTACATCCTTCGTGGGAAACTGGAGATTTCTCAAAGAACTAAAAGTAGACTTACCATTTGATCCAGGAATCTCACTACTGGGTATTTGCCCAAAGGAAAAGAAGTCATTTTACCAAAAATACCTGCACACAAATGTTTATTACAGCACAATTCATAATTGCAAAGACGTGGAATCAGCCCAAGTTCCCATCAATTCATGAGCAGATGAACAAAATGTGGTATATGTATACCATGGAATACTACTCAGCCATGAAGAAAGATGAATTAAAGCCTTTTGCAAAAAATCTGGGTGGAAATAGAGATCATTATCCAAAGTGAAGTATCTAAAGTACGGAAAAAGAAACACCACATGAACTCATTTTTAAATTGGAACTAATCAATGAACATACCTGTGCACAAAGGGAAGTAAAACTCAGTGGAAATCAAGCAGGGGGAGGGGCCATAGGGGGTGGGTGAAAACCTACCTAACAGGTATAATGAACTCTATCTGGGTGACTGGTCCACTTTCAACCCTGACTCAAGCATAACAAAATCAATACATGTAACCAAAAACATTTGTACCCCTATAATATTTTGAAACAATAAATAAATAAATAATACCTTTGAAATAATAAATAAATAAAATTTATTCTATTCCAAAAATATTAATAAGTAATAACTAGAGCAGATGAGGGTCTATTTGGTAGAATATAGAATGAGGTTTAAGCTAAACTGAAAGAAAAATGCAAAGGCAAAGTTGCTTTGGGTGTCTCGTCTCTTCCCTCTCTGTTTATGTTTTTTCTCCTGTTAGGATCTTCTAATCCCAGTAAATGTTGTCTCTCCTCACACTCCCTTGGCCTCGAGAACTCCTCGCCCTATCTTGGTCTTCTTGACCCCATACTTTCATTTTGTCTACAGTCCCAACCTAGGATGTATACTTCTTCCCCACCCATGACCCTAATCCAGACGCTAACTAGTCTTACAGGAAGAGGCTGGGTGGGGATAATGTATAACATGGGCCTGTTAATAATAACCCCCCAAAGATGCATGGTTCATGGGAACCATTTTTGCTATTAGTGATTCTCACGGTGGAGATATCAGACTTGACGGCTGAGGAGGGCCAGACTGCAGCTGGGTGTGGCAGCAGAGGTAACTACTACTATAGAAAGAAAGGGCTGGCCAGAAAGGCCACCTTCCCCCAGGGGAGATTCCTCCCAGCCCTAATCTTCTGAAGTGGAGATCCTCACCTGCTGGTTTCCTTCCTTCCAAGTTCTGGGAACATTGATGCTATCAGGCTAAAAGCCTTTTGGTTCCTTTAATTCCCATTGGTCTAATCCTATATACTTAGCTTTAGAACAGACAGAATCTCAGTGTCTGTCAATGATGATCGCCTGTGATCTAACAGTGCTGAAAGATAAACTTGGCCAGGCGCAGTGGCCCACTCCTATAATCCCAGCACTCTGGGAGGCCAAGGCAGGTGGATTGCTTGAGCTCAGGAGTACAAGACCAGCCTGAGCAAGAGCGAGATACCTTGTCTCTACTAAAAATAGAAATATTAGCTGGGCAATGTGGCAGCCACCTGTAGTCCCAGCTACTGGGCAGGCTAAGGCAGGAGGATCCCTTGAACCCAGAAATTTGAGGTTGCTGTGATCTATGATGCTGTGGCACTCTAGCCTGGAGGGCAACAGAGTAAGACCCTATCTCAAAAAAATAAAATAAGTAAAATTTTTTAAAAAACAGGAAAGAAAGGTAAACTAACTTGCCAAAATGAGAAAACCAAAAGACTAGTAACAATTGCACACTTAAGTGCTGAACACCACCCAAAATGTAAGTAGTAAGTGTAAATACTTGAAGACATTTACAGTATTTGGACTTTGATTTAAAAGAAAACATCATGCAGGTTTTTGACCCCTCGGTTCTACATTTCCTGAGGTAAAAGCTGTGTGAAGAGTGAGACTGCCCGGGGGGTGGGAGGCTGACTGGAAGAGACATTAGGCAGCGGTCACCCGTGAAAAGCACACCAGCCATTTAGACGGGTGGGAAAGAGCCAAAACCCAGCAAAGAGGACACCGGGAGGAGAGAGTGGCTCTAGGGAGCGAGGAGAGGCAGGAGAAGCAGCAAACAGGGAGTGGACGGGCCCCAGTAAGGAGTTCAGCAAACCCCACTCCGAACATCACAGATTCGCCACTCATTTTTTAGGTCTTCACGTGCACATGAGGAGCCCAGATCCCAAGGAACCTGCAACATAAAAATCGCCGTGAGCAAGGATGCCTTCCTCTCCCACTGCTTTTTTTCTTATAAATTAGCAAATGTAAGGCCCATATCAATCGGATGCTCCCCCAATGTCCTGACTGTCCAAAATAACTAAAAGCAACACTTACTCACTCATTCAGTAAAATAGAGTGGAAAATGAAAGGATTAAAGACTAAAGAGACAGATCTTAACAACTTTCCAGAATAATCTTCATGCCGGCCTCCCACTTAGCTGTGACACATAAACAAGATTCAAAGAGGTATTTTTTCAGCTGTTAACGCGGGTGGTTCTGCTTTGCATGATTAGTATATATGTATTGTTTGAAATCTGGACAAATTTGTTATAATTAACTTCATTTCTAAAAGACTTGCTCATTGAGTTTTAGCTGTACAAAGAAAACAACATTAAAATTGCAAGGCTCAGCACCCGTAGCTCAGGGGTTAGGGTGCCAGCCACA
>NW_003852515.1:870807-886856 GCF_000181295.1 Otolemur garnettii | reverse complement strand
AAAAAAAAAAAAAAAAAAAATGCAAGACATGGAAAGACTAAAATAAGAATAGGTACAGTGGCTCCTGCCTGTAATCCCAGCACTTTGGAAGGCTAAGACAGGTGGATTGCTTGAGGTCAGCAGTTCAACAGCGGGGCAATAGAGTAAGACTCTATCTCTATAAAAAATAGAAAAATTAGCCAAGTGTTGTGGTATGTGCCTGTAGTCCCAGCTACTTGGGAGTCTGAGGGAGGAGGGTTGCTAGAGCCCAGGAGTTCAAGGCTGCTGTGAGCTATGTTCATGCCCCTGCACTCTTGTCTGGGCAACAGAGTGAGACCCTGTCTTAAGAAAGAAAAAAAAAAGAACAATAACTTGAGTTTCTACTATTCACTTTTGTTCAGTATGTGATTGTCAAAACTAATAATCAACTCCAAGAAAAAAGTAATTCAAGTTTTTAATAAGTTTATACTAATGATTCAACTTTTATGAGATGAAGAATAAAGTTTATGGCTTTTAATGATCTTTTTCCCTTAAAATCTTAATTTTATCTAATTAAGAAATGGCATTGTTAAGAAAAATTCAACTATGTCACTGTACCTAATGGCTACTATTAAAAAGGCCAGGTGCAGTGATTCATACCTGTAATCCCAGAACTTTGTGAGGCCAACATGGGAGAACTGCCTGAGCCCAGGAGTTCAAGATCAGCCTGGGCAGCATACTGAGACTCCATCTCTACAAAACATTTTAAAAATTAGCCAAGGGTGGTGATTCATGCCTGTAGTTCTAGCAACTCAAGAGGCTAAAGCAAGAGGATGACTTGAGCCCAGGAGTTTGAGGCTGCAGTGAGCTATGATGGCACCACTGCACCGCAGCTTGGGTGACCCAGTGAGACCCTACCTCAAAAAAAAAAAAAAAAAAAAAATTAAACTGATCTGTGATTTACTTTCTCTTTTTTAATAACTGACCCAGAAAAGCTTAGTTTCCTACAATGTAAAATAGGAATATTTCCATGTCTTTTCCTCTTAATCGATTATCCTAAATCCAAATGTCTAAGTACATATCTAGCTAATGTTAAATGAAGTACATTATTTCTGTAATAGCTGATCCAACAGCTATCACTGAATACTACAGAGATATCTGCTCTTATGTTTGTAAGCACAGCTATAATGGATTCTGAAAAATAATTCAAAAATCAATACCTGAAAGGATTTTAAATGCATACTTGAACATTATTCACTCTAGAAGCACGCACAGCTCATTTTCTAGAAAAATCAAAGGCATACATGCTCTGTCAAAATCAGAACTGTATTTTCGATCCTGTCTGCATAATTTGATGGTAAGGAATGATACTTAGATTTAACCAATTTAGAGGAAGAGCTGTATGATGAAGAAATATTAAACTTGTGCAGCTCAAACTCACATTTTCTATAGCTAGAACTCTGTGTCTTAGTAACATGTAACTATCAGAATGTTGATTAAAAAATAAGTGAATATAGTAAAAATTAACTATAAGTTTCTTTCATCTTAACATTCCTAAAAAAATACAGAGAAAAAAGTTGTCATAGTGTGAATGAGTTCAATGTTGTTGTCCCTGACTATACAATATCTAATTCATTTTTCTAAGATGAGCTTGGAGAAAAAAGGTGATGACTAAATATTGTACAGATTAAATCTATGAAAAATAATCGCTAATTAATATGTATATTTAAAGAAATATGTTTTTTCTTTAAAGCCCCTGGGAATTTTGGAGTGCATACTGAAGGAATAAATATAAACATATTTTTGCTTTAGGTGAGGTAATTGTAATTTGTAATTTTCCTTCTCATGCTTCTTTTTAAAGAAATTAAGACTCCATTTTGAAAAAAAATTAGTGTATAATTATATATTACTTTAAGATTTTAAATTCCCAGTCTGAAATATAATAGATTATGATTAAACTAATTAATACATGAATCTGGTTTGTGACAAAACAAAAAATCAGGCTACAGCTGATTCACCACTCATTACAGTGTCATCTTTAGTCTATAGTTGAATCTAAAACCAATTTGTTTTTCTAAGCAAAGATGTATTGAAAATTTCATTATTATTTATTTGTAACAATTAATTGTTCAACATTCACAAATGCTTCAAAATTATTAATATTTTGCTGATTCTTTGGTACTTTAAAACCTGTAATTTGGGTATGTTTTTACCATACTCCTCAAAATTATCCATTTATAATTTATTGTGTTTTAGTAGTCATTTAATTATGACCTCAAATTTGAAGCTTTAACTAAAAAATGCTTAGAGCCTCTAACTATAGAACTCAGTAGGTATGGTTTGAAAAGACAATTACAGAAATATATCATTTAGAAATATGAGTATCTAACCCACAGAAAAAACTAATGAAAAAATGTTCATACATCACAAGAAATACACAAGGTCTCATACTTATAGGCAAGCCCCAGGCATGGGCTGCTACCTCCGTAAAGTAACTTTCAAGGCACTGAGAAACCACTACCAGACTGCCCTTGGCCTGCCAGGTGGCAGAGGAGGGGCTGTGTGTAAGAAGGAAACCAAAATCAGCTCTCCCCAGTGGTGCTAAGAAGACCCCAACTCACATACTTGCAAATATTCAATCCCAACCAAGATAGGAGTTCTTCCTCTTGTTGCGTATTTATACCCCTCACACTGCATTTTACCTATCCATCTTCTGCGTGGCTGTTGAGTTTAATTTAACCTGATTTTGCGCCATAAATTGTTAAGGGCCATGCCATTGGAACTTAGCACACCAAGGATTCATGGGAGGATGACGGTCACCTCCGCAGGCCTTTGTTTTGAACCACCAGGCTGCCTCGTCAGCATGCATACATAGAATTGTTATCAGCAGAGCTCCAGAGTCTGGTCTACCTATTTTTAATGTTCCTGTGTATTAATTTCTGACAGTTCTTGAAATTCAAAGAGGCCTAGTTGTGAATCACACTGAGGGCCATGGGTGTAGAGCATAGGAGCTTCAGGAACCTCCCTGGAGCTGAAAATGCTGTGGTTGCTCTTTAGGATATCGTATAGACATGGTTCGTCCAGCACACACTATCTTTTAACCTAATGAAAACAGAAAAGTTCTAATTAGACAAGAGAACATTCTGCAAACCTAGCTAAGATGGTTCAAATCTGCCAAAAATGCTTCTTCTCTGCTGCGAACTTGTCCTGGGATTGTATTAATCCTTAAAGTTGGTGCACCTCTAGTTTCATTTTATCACTAGAATGGCCTCTTCTGAAAGAAATGTAAAGCAATTGCTTTCATAATATGTAGTCCATGACAGCCTGGCAACTGTAGTTTTTTAAAGGTGAAAAGATGGCAGGAAGTTTTGTCCTTAACTTGCCTACAAGATTTCCACTTGTCCACCTACACACTGTATGTTATTGTCAGTCCTCCCATTCCCACCAGTTTTCACGTTCCCTACAGCTGGTTCTGGGTTCACACAACAAATATACTCAACAGTTGTTCCACAAACTCAAATTCCCATGAAGATCGTATAAAATAGTAATAGAGAAAGTTTATATCTTATCAAATCATACTTCTTGTCTTTATATCTCGTAAAAAAGAGAAATGAATTACTTTGTGTATTCACACATTGAAAGGGGGGAAACGATCTGCTCTCTCTTTTTCAAGGAGCTCACAATTTATGAAAGTGGTTTTAAAAATGTGGGTCAATAATCTCTTTTGGATTTCAATGGGAACAAAAACTCTTCCATATAAATACATCCATATACATTTTTAAATTTAAATTTTTAGGGATTTGACAATTACCCATGGCCCAACTATATAGCCCATGTTATGGAACTGAATATTTATGTCCCCCTGAAATTGATATACCCTCTCCTAACCTTCAATATGATGGTATTTGGGGTAGGGTTAGTTTAATGGAATTAGTGGCTTTCTAAGAAGAAAGCAGCACAACCCATGTCTCCACAAAGAGGGGACACATCAAAGGTCTGGCTAAGGGACATGGAATGTTTGAACTCAGGAGTTCAAGACTAGCCTGAGTGAAAGTGAGACCCTAACTCTACTAAAAATAGAAAAATTAGCCAGCATGGGGATACACTCCTATAGTCCCAGCTACTTGGGAGGCTGAGGCAAGAGGACTGCTTGAGCCCAGGAATTTGAGGTCGCTGTGAGCTATGACACCCTGGTATTCTACCCAGGGTGACAGAGTGAGACTCTGTCTCAAAACAACAACAATAACAACAAATCGAAGGTCTGCACATAGAACTTACTTGGACTCTGATCCATGAGCTTCTTCCCTTGGTTGATTTTAATCTAGAGCCCTTCCAGATTATTGTACTGGAAAACACCACATCTGTTAGTATAACAGATTTCAGGGAGTTCTGAGAGTCCTTCCAGTGAATTTATGGAAACTGTGATTTGTTGTGTGGACCCTCAGACTTGCAATTGGCATCAGAAATAAGGGTAGGCTTGGAGACCCCCAAATATTGTGTTTGGTGTCAGAAAGGAGGGTGGTCTTGGGGACTCCAAACTCTTCACTTATTAAGCATTCATGACTTTATAATGCTGTCAAAGAAACTGGTTGCCTTTGGAAGATATTAGGAAAACTATTATCTTAAACAACTGGCAAATAAAGGAATGACGTAAGCATTTATTTTGCCTTAATTACAGAAATTGTACCATTGTATAATCAAATCGTACATCAAAGGAGGCATACTATCTTAAAAGTAATGCAAATAAGAAATAAAGCGGCAATGACAAAAATTGAATATCACTGTTTTGCAACCCTTAACAAATTATAATAGTGGATCTAGGCACTACATGTCAGCAGTGCCTGAAACCACAAAAAGAACAACCAGATAATATATGCTTCCTGCTGAATAAATGCCACCACCGCATTGTAAGGGGAATCAAACCTGAGTCTGATCAACTCTCTGTCTGAGTCCGTCTCCCAGTTTGCAGGAAATAACAAGGACAGAGGGAGGTGATCATTAAGCTGCACAATGAATTAATTATGCAGTCAACAAAACCCAGACGGTGGGAAGCCCCATTTTTCAAACTGCACTAGTTCTGCAACAGTTAAATTGTAAAGAAAATAAAAGGATAGAAGAAAAATATGGACACTAAAAGAAACCTATCAAATTATCAAATGGGCAAGACTCAATCATAGCATCTAAGGGTGAACATTTAGGTGACAGAACTATAAAGAAAGGGAGGAAGTGGTGACTGAAATTTGGGCTAGTAGTTACTTACGGCAGATGTGAGGGAGTTGTGATGGCAACAGGGACATAGAAGGGCTTCCCAGGTGGCTAGAAATGTTCTGGTCTTGATTTGATGGCTGAGTAGTAGTTCCAAGAGTGTTGCCTTCTATAATTTGTTAAGCTGCATGTTACTTTTGTGTGGTTTTCTTTACCTTTTGAGGTTGATTTTTTAATTCAAGGGCAAGGCTTACACTTAACTCTATAAAATTCTATTTATCTATGTCCCTGGATTCTTAAGACATTTTTGGTTGCTATCATGTTACCCAACATGATTGTTATTCCTCTTGACTTAATGCCATCTAGAAGTTCAGAGACAAATATCTTCATCAAAATAGCTATTTCATCAAAACAACTATAGTAGAACCTCCATAGTTGACCACCTCCCTACATTGACCACCTCCTTAGTTGACCTAATTCTCATAGATGGGACATGCGCCATATGTAAGTGTCAGTACAGTAACCCTAGTTCCTTATGTTGACCACCTCCGTATGTTTGACCAGTTTGTGACAGTCCCTGAGCAGTCAACTTACAGAGGTTGTACTATAACTAAAAAAAATAAGAAGCTAATCTGTCACAGTGGCTTATGCTTGTAATCCCAGTATCTTGGGAGGCCAAGGTGGGAGGATCTCTTTTTTTTTTTTGAGACAGAGCCTCAAGCTATCCCCCTGGGTAGAGTGCCATGGCTTTACAGCTCACAGCAACCTCCAACTCCTGGGCTCAAGTGAGTCTCCTGTCCCAGCCTCCCAAGTAGCTGAGACCACAGACACCCACCACAACACCTGGCTATTTTTTCGTTGCAGCCATCATTGTTGTTTGGCGGGTCTGGGCTGGATTCGAACCTGCCACCTTAGGTGTATGTGGCTAGTGTCTTAGCCACTGAGCCACAGGTGCCATGCTGGGGAGGATCTCTTAATTTCAGCACTTCAATACCAACCTGGGCAACATAGCAAGATCCCATCTTTCCAAAAATATTAAAAATTAGCTAAGCATGGTGGCATAGCTGTAGTCCTAGCTACTCAGGAGGTTGAGGCAGGAGGAGTGTTTGGGCCCGAGCATTTAAGGTTTTAGTGAGTTATGATCATGCCATTACATTCCAGCCTGGATGACAGAGCAAGACCTTGACTATAAAAAAGAAAGAAAGAAAAAGAAGCTTAAAAATAAACTCGAAATTTTAGATCTTGATTGGGGTGGTACTCAAACAAGTGTACACATTTGTCAACGCTCACCACACTGTACATTTAAAATGAGTGCTTGCCTCCTTCACTCGTGCACTTGTTTGTTTTTCCTTCCCTGACAGCAGAGTGGCTGCGACTCACTATGACTCATCCTCAATCTTGCAAAACCACCTGAAGATGAGGGAGCAACTTGTTGGAAGGAACCTGAGCCCCTGTGTGACCATTTGGGGTGGAACTACTTGCTTACTGAGAATGCCCACCTACCACTCTCAGGCAAGAGAGAAAGAAATTTCTTTCATCTTTAAGGTACAGTATTGTTGGGGATCTAGGGAAGAGCTGCATCATCTACTACCCTAAATAAGTGGGGTTGCTAATTCAAAGGTTTGAAGCAGGAGTAAGACCTTGGGAACTGCAGTGATACTGTCCTAAAATGAATCAAATTTTAAAAAATAATTTTTCCCCAGCACTCTGCACTAAACACAAAATATCTGCAAGGCTAAATTTCACCTAATGCCTACGGTTTGCATCTCCAGGTTAATCAGACCAATTTGAGTAGGGTTATTTTTGCAGAAAATGACACAATCGTACACATTTCTACTTTTTGTATAGAAGTACAACATAAGAGACCTAAGCAAATGACCTACTAAGTTCACATATTTTATTGTTTCTCATACCATGTATAACCAACACTGCTATCACATGGAGATTTAAAAATTAAGTGGCTCAGACAAAAATAGGGGCTAATTTCTCTTTAGTACACACGATAAAGGGAGAGAGGTGGATTTTCTTTATGAGGGCATCCAGGGACTCAGGGACCTTCTGTTTTGTTGCTCCACCACCCCCTGGGTGTTCTCACGACTTGGTTGAAGTTTCCTCCCCACTACCAGCCTGCAGAAACGGGGAGGAGGAAGTCAAGGGAAGAAGTCCCAAGGCAGGACATATGGTTCCAGCTGCCATCCTGTGAAGTCAAGGGAAGAAGTCCCAAGGCAGGACATATGGTTCCAGCTTCCATCCTGTTGGCCAGACCCAACCACGGCCTGGTCTAGAAAGCAGTGTTTCCACCTAAGCTATCATGTACCCAACTAAAACTCAAGGGATTCTTTTAATAAAAAGATGCAGAGCGTTCATTGGGGAACCATAAGCAATCTCTCCTGCATAGCACTAGTCTAATAAATATCTGTATGACCTGACATGACTTATTCTTATAATCTCTGCTGGATTCTGGTGGTCCTGCTTTCTATTAGGTACTCACATCCAGACTTTGAATAACCTGGTCTAGACTCTAACTCAGAATCATAGTCAAACTCATCAGTCTTATTTTATAGAAATGACTCCTTTTTGCTTTAGAAAACTGGGTTTCATTTTTTTTTTCTTTCCAGCTCCCTGGAGCACTCTTTCGGATTCTTCAGAGACCAACACCTTGGTGACATCCTTCTCAGCCACTCCCACTGACATGAAGTATTATTCTTACAGGCTGAGAGACAAAAGAAAAAAAAAGTAATAGAACCATTTCAACTAATCTAATAAATAAGCAAAAATAAAGAGAAGGTTAAGAAATAAAAAAAAGGATTAAACTTCATTTTTGAGAAAAATGTAGCCTCAAGTCATCTATTAAAAAATGGTAATGATTTTATGTCACTCTCCCTTACACACACCCACATTCATTGGGGTTTCTTTTGTTTTATTATCATTTAAGTTTACTAGAATTGCAAACATCAGCTTCTCTGTATAATCACTACGAAGTCTTCCAAAAGAAAGGCAAAGGCTATAATCTTAGTCTAAATTTTTGGTTGTCCCCTAGTTAAATGTCAAAACAGTAGCTTCTCTGGGACAACTATTCTTCTTTATTCTGCTGAAGGGCCTTTTTAGTGGTTGATTCTGAATAATTATATATCATGCTTGATTTTCTCTTCACATAATATGAAAAATTGTTTCTGGTTCTCTACAATAACTACTAAAATACATCGAGCCTATTTCTTTACTCTCTTAAGTATGTAGCCATTTTCCTGGGGGTGGGAGAATATGGAAATATACAAACACAGAGATAGTAGCAGCCATTTAGGTCAACAGAAGCATACACAGTCAACCCTTGGTACATGTGGGGGATTGGTTCTAGCCCCCCCATATACACCAAGATGTGGGCATACTTTGCAGAACCTGCATATAAGAAAGCCAGCCCTTCTTACATTCAAGTTTAGGGTCACATGAATACTGTATTTTCCATCCCATTTGGTTGGGGAAAAAATCCACATGTAAGTGGATCCATGCAGTTCCATCCTGCGTTGTTCAAGAGTCAACTGTATTTCAAGCTCATCTTTCAATTCCCTATCCACACTTCATCCATGTCATGTCAGCTTGCTTTTCCTGAAACTCATACACATTTTTACACCCCCCATCACTTTCCTCGTGCCACGTACTTAACAGGGAATGTTCCTTCCTCCCCTTTCATTCTCAGATGTTGAGCCACACTCATCCTTCCATTGTCAGCTCCAAATTCACCTCAACCACGTCTTCCTGGACGTCCCAGACAGAATTAAGTGTTCTTGCTTCAGCCAGGGAATAGCTGCTCACTACTAACTTTTTAAAAAGAGTCTGTGCAGTTGTATTTTTTTTTTAACTTCGTAGCTTTCACACTTTACACTACAGGAGAGATGATCCTTTTTCATCACGTTACCATTTTTTGTGGTCTTTGCTGCTATGGTTCCTTTCCTGAAATTCAGTCATAACGTAAATCGATTGTCCTAGAACAGCAAGGAACCTCAGGCTAGTGGGGCCTGCAGACAGCTAAGCAGGGAAACATTTTAAGCCCTTCCCAGTCCTATCCTTAGCTGGCTTTTCACTCTTAGCAGCAGGCCTCATGAGCATCTGAAGGGAAAGTAGATCACCGTCTCTATGACTCTCTGTCCCGTGACCTTGGAAAGAAGGAAGACTGCTTGAAAAGGCTGCAAAGCCAGGACTGGGGGGCAGAGTTGACAGTTGACAGCTGGCTGAGGCAACCCAGCAACACACTTTCCACTTCCCAAGGACTGCTCCCTACACCCTATCATGTGTGGCCTGACTAGGTTGGTGCTCTTGTTCAAATTAGTTTCTCCTGAATATATTTATACAACTGTAATGTTCATCTGCTTTTGCTTCTCTCAGTGAATAATTCTTACTCACTTAGAGCTCTTTCTGCCTGGTGCTGATCATATTTGATAACATTCACAGAGTAGCTTATTTATTTTCATTATCTCATTTCTTCCAACCCGTAATAAGTCCTTAGGGAGGGACAACATCTGCTCCTAGAAAAGGAATAGCTACAGCCTTTCTGATGGTTTTCTCCAGGCCTTGGACTCCAGGGATGGCAGCCCTTCCCCATTCTTTTGGATTCCCTAGACTTCTGCCCAGAAATTTACGGAAAAGAAAATGATAATGCTGAGGCGTTAATTAGATAACAGAATCCTGTGAAAGAAAAATAAAAGTACTGAAAAGAGGGAAGGAGAAAAAAATGAAGATTTAGAAAAAATTTCAAACTTTTTAAAATCATGAGTAAATTATCTCTTTGGGAATTTAAAATTTTATAATAAATATTAAAAATTTTCTGCTCTTCAGTATTTAGCATATTTACTGTTAAAATATTAACATTCTGGGGGTGTTCCTAGATTGAGACTGACTTCTACATTTCAGACGTTCAATTCACAGCTCAAAGTATGGACGGTGTTAATGTAATCTTCTAATATTCTTGCAAATACATCTGAAAGCCCTAGAGCGCAGATGCTATATGGTCCAATTAATATCCAAGTTTCATAAAGCATGTCAGCACTATAGACAATGAGAATTGAAAAGAAATGATTTCCCCTCTGATAATAAAATGACATTGGACATTTAACAAATAGTCATCGAGGCCCTACTGAGGGTGGGAAGGTGGTGAAGAGAGGTGAGAACAGGGGTGTGAACACAAGTGGAAGGAGGGGAAGTAAGGACAGTAACAAAACAGCTTGAGTATCCCTCATCCAAAATGCTTGGGACCAGAAATGTGTGAGATTTTATGGGTTCTTTTCACACTTGGGGATATTTACATATATATAATATCTTGAGGACAGGACTCACATGTAAATATGAAATTCATCTGTGGTTCATAGGCACCTTATGCACATAGCCGGAAGGCAATTTTATATAATATTTTAAAGTAATTATGTGCAAGAAACAAACATGTATATTGAACCATCAGAAAGCGAAGGTGTCACTATCTTAGCCACCCGTGTGGAACAATCTGTGGTGGTTTGGCCTCACCATCAACTCCTGGCTCTCTGAATTTATATGCTGCTGATAAGCAATCTTTTTTTTTTTTTACACTAAATCACATATAAGTACTTACTCATGTATTTCTTTTTTGTTTTTTTTAGACAGAGTCTCACTATGTCGCCCTGGGTAGAGTGCCATGGCGTCACAGCTCGCAGCAACCTCAAACTCTTGGGCTTAAGCGATTTTCCTGCCTCAGCCTCCCAAGTAGCTGGGACTACAGGTGCCCGCCACAATGTCCAGCTATTTTCTTGTTGTAGTTGTCATTGTTGTTTAGCTGGCCTGGGCTGGGCTTGAACCTTCCAGCATTGGTGCATGTGGCTAGTGCGGTAACCAGTGCTGTAACCACTGTGCTATGGGCACCGAACCCACACATAAGTATTTAGCAGTAAAAAATATATGACATGCCTATTAGTACAGTGAAAAAATAATGTAATCATGGTATATAAGAAAGCAGGAGATGTGCATCACCAGAATACCCGAACCTGCTATTAAACAGTGGCAATGACAGACAGTGGCAACTTTTCAGTCTCCACCTACAATCCTGTGATTTGGTCAAAAGGTTACTGAACACTGGATTTTTGTTGTTGTTGCTGTTTTAAGTGAAAAGTACTTGGGGGACTAGGAAGTGGGTCCTCCGGGAATGAGCAGGAATTCTGATGAATGGCTTTTAAAAACATTTCCTCCAGAAGTCATCTGCCTGAATGACAACAGTTTTTGTCTCAGAAGTTTCTCTTTAATTTTATACCAGCCACAATTCTTGCTTTCCTCCTTCAATAAATAAGCCCATCCCGTATTTTCACCATGTCGTCTCTAGGCACCCTTTCTGCAGTGCTAACAACGTTGTCCTCACTGTCAGGGTTACCACAATCACCTTGACTCGGAACCGTTTCAGCTATCTCACCACTGGTCGATGAATGAACAGGACTTGAGCCTCATTATGTGTGTTTAAAACATCTTCAAATCTATTTCTCCCAGCTTATGGATGGATTCAAAAGTCTTACATCTATAAAAAGGTCAGACTTTTTTTTCACACATGACATCTGAAGTCCTTCAGAGTCACCACCTGGTTCATGGTCAGCATTGAGTGTAAGGTCCGGCCACACAGAGGTTGTTCCAGGCATGTACAGCTGTGTCTGCCGTCACAGTGTCCCTGCCCTGGCCACAGCACACACTGCACCTTTCATGCTAAACTCCTTCTGAAAACCTTCCACACTCCTGCCTTGATTCACTGCTGCTAGTATGATGCTCAACAAAGTGTTTTTACACATGTGTTATTCATTGATCTAAGGATACCCTGGTCACGTAGCCAAATTAATGAAATCACATTTGGGGGGAAATACATGGCATAAGCATTATTTTTGATGAGAATTTAGGATCCGCAGAACAGTAGTTAAGGAATAACAAAATCTTGGAGTCATCATTTAGTCCAACTTTCCTACAGGGAATATGAGCCTCTGATTCAAGCCTCCTGTGAGACCAAACAGAAAAATATGTCCCTGGTGCTGTATGCCTTTTTTAAGCACAATAATGGCCTAGTAAGAAATTCACTCCTTAAAAACAGTAAGGATGGAAGCTTTTGTCTATCACAGCAAGTTTCTGCTTACAGGTGGCTGCTGCATCAGAACATCCCAGCCAGCTGCTCTGTCCTCGGCATCCCTGATTCCCGTAAGAGCAGTCTCATCAGCTGCAGTCAGTGTCTTTCTTGGGCAATAACATTAGAATAGAGATGTTTTGTCCTCCTTGTAGACTTGTTCCGGTATCAGATTTTCATCAGTGATGACCTTAGCAAACTCATCAATAAATTTCTCTGCTGTTTCATGATCAGCAGATGTTTTATCAGCACAAATCTTTACAAATTCAATGCTGTGTCTTTTCTTGAATTTCTGCAACCAACCAAACTGTTGAATATTTACAGTTTCCGTCAATTTTCTGTTCATCACAATAGAACTCTGATAGTTTCAGGATCAGCATGCCATTAAGTGGCACTTGTTCACTAACACATCTAATCTTTACATACATGGTCAAGATCTTCATTTTTAGCTTTATGCTCTGTCTACTTTTTTTTTTTTGTCAAATTTCAGATTAATGTGAGGGTACAAATAGATTCTATAGTTTGCATTAATTTACCCATATCCCCTACTTGAAGGTTAAACTCCCATCTGCCCGTGTGTCCTACACACAGGTACTGTGCCATATACCCATGCAATGTACCTGTTGGTTGGGAATTTACCCACGCTCCTTTCCTGAATTTCATTGAGTTTTTTTTTTTCTCTCTCATGTGAGCATGTAGGTGTTAATCTTCTAGCCTGAATTTAGCACTGGGTACATGTGATGTGTATTTTTTTCTACTTTTCATTAACTTCTGTTCATCACTTTCAGCATAGAATTTTCACAGTGTATCCTTCTGCTTCTTCAGGCCCTATATGGTGGTCGTGCTAACACCACCCACTTATGTAAGACATTCCACAGTTATGTTGGTGTCCAGTTTCCCTAACAGTTTGACTTTCGGTGCTACAGATAAACACAAATGCTTCCTCTTTTTCTTAATACTGTTACCACAGAGTTATCTGCAGGCCTTTTTGACATTTTTAGCAATATCTGTACACCATAGAGCAGAGAATAAGCAGAAAAAAAAAAAAACAGTAGGCAATGCATATAGGTTTTGTCCAAACATGGGGCATGTAGCCTGCAAAAGCACATGTTATTACCCTCTGTGTGCATGCTTACCTAGGAGAATCTGGGGCGGTGTGTGTGTGAAAAAAACACATCACAACCGAAAGGGGCTTGCAGGGTCTTTATTCTCCCCTTGGGGACGCTGAATAAACTGTTGTGCACCTGTGTTTTGACTGCAACCCATCATGTCAGGTCAGGAGTAGAACTTTTCATGTGTGGGATTGTGCCAGTGCTAAAAAAGCTTCAAATTTGGGAGCATTACAGATTTTGGATTTTTGTATTAGGGATGCTCAAACTGTACCTGTCTTAAAAAGGTGTTTATAATCCCATGAAGGATGGAAGGATAAATGGAGGGAAAGGTAAGTGTTGTCACTATGCTGACAATTGTACACTGACAATAAAAATAGGTAGATTCCAGTTTTTAAATTGGAGTCACTTTTTTATAAATGCTGGAATCCTGGATTTTGCTGTGCAGATCAGTAGCTAAGTTTTTTCCTAGGGCCTGTAAAATACACATTCCTACTTCCCAATCTAAAAGCAGATAGGATCCATGAGTACAAACAAGTTTCACTTGCTATTGCTTAGAGAGCTGTATAGCTCACAAGTTATCTGCATTTCTAAGGAAGCTTCACAACTCAAAAGACTGACAATGTTTAGAGTAAGAGATTC
Source organism: Otolemur garnettii (assembly GCF_000181295.1). Lineage (NCBI taxonomy): Eukaryota > Metazoa > Chordata > Mammalia > Primates > Galagidae > Otolemur > Otolemur garnettii. The sequence goes on along the minus strand of NW_003852515.1, from coordinate 872,828 downwards.
ATAGTCATAAGATTGAGTTTCATCCCAGATCCAATACTTATAAGCCTAAAAGCCTTGAACACAACCTCCTTACCTAAGGAGAGAATGCATACAAACTGTTTATATACTAATAAAAGGCAGAAACAAAGGTCAGTTGGTATTACTATTGTTCCCTTACAGGATGGTGAAATGAGTTTAGATTAAGACCATTCACCAAAATCACACACTGCACTAGGGATGGGAAAGAAAGACCCTGAAGGAATACAGAATTTACTTCCTAATTAGTCTGCCGCCTTCTTTTTTCTTACACAGTCTCACTCTGTCACTCTGGGTAGAATGCAGTGGTGTTATCATAGCTTACTGCAACTCCAAACTCCTGGGCTCAATGGATCCTCTTGCTTCAGCCTCCCGTACAGTAGCTAGGACTACAGGTTTCCACCAGTCACCACACCCAGCTAATTTTTCCATTTTTAGTAGAGATGGGTGGATCTGCCTCTTGCTCAGGTTGGTCTTGAACTCCTAAACTCAAGCGATCCTCCCACCTCAGCTTCCCAGAGCTCAAGGATTACAGGTGTGAGCCACCACACCCAGTCCAGTCTGACCCTCTTGAACTGAGCTCTAGTCCATAGTTCTACTTTGTCCTGTGTCCAGCTTGACTTCCTGCCACACTCCCCACAGTCAGCTACCTCAGCCACTGTTAAGGCATTGCATACACTCCAGCCCCTCCATGATTGCATCAAGGTCCTTCCTTCTGTCTTAGTCCCCTAAACCTGGCAGTTAATTACCTCCCTAGAGTATCAACACTTACCTTATTCCATTACAGACCGACCCTTCAATAGAGTCAGAACTCTGCGCAGACAGACCATGTGTCATCAATCTTTACACCCATGTCAGAGTAACTTGATAAAGTTGGACAGTTTGTTGAATGGATAGGTGCTAGCATGCAAATCATAGTATCTGCCTACAAAACGCAGAACTATGACATATTCCAAATAATGTCCGTACATGGATTTTCCCAGGGCACTATCATCATTGCCCTGTAACAAGCTTTATTGAGATACTATTCACACACCACAGAATTCATCCATTTAAAAGGTGCAATTCAGGGTGGCACTTGTGGCTTAGTGGGTAGGGTTCTAACCCAAGGGTGAAGAACGGCCAAAACTGCAAACAAAAAAATAGCTGTGCAATGTGCGGGCACCTGTAGTCTCAGCTACTTGGGAGGCTGAGGTAAGAGAATCGCTTAAGCCCAGCAATTGGAGGTTGTTGTGAGCTGTGACGCTACAGCACTCTACCGAGGGCAAAAAAGTGAGACTCTGTCTCTAAAAAATAATAATAAAAATAAAAAATACAATTGAGTGGTTTCAGTAACGTTCACAGTTGTGCATCACCTCAAACAAAATGCAGAAGATTCTCATCACCCTAAAAAGAAAGCCCTACCCATCAGCAATCACTCACCAGTTACCCCTCTCCCTAGCAACCACCAATGAACTTTCTATCTCCATGGATTTTTTAATTAATTTCTTACACATTAGAATGCATCTCTTCACATGACTGAAAAGAAAAATATGAGACAGCTTTGATTTAGTACAGAAGTATGAAATCAACCTCCAAGTAGCTCCATAACCTTGGACAAGTTGTTTCAACTCGGTTTAGTTTCTTCCTAAAATGAAGAGGTCGATAAAATGTGTTTTTAACCTGACACCTTCAGGTTTGTTAAAAACAAACAAGTAAAAGCAAAGACAAACAAACAAACCACCTTTGGCTATAATTCCAACACTCCACCCTAAACCGCCTTTCCTGGGCTTCCGTAAGAAATGTCTCTACATAAGTAAGATTTCACACCAGAGCTGCTGAGGCCACTGCCCTCCCCGCGCAGGGCCCTAAAGATGTTTTCTTTCCCTTTTCTTTTTAATCATGTGTTTATCTCCGGACTGGCAGAGGACAGAGTGAAACTGCGGCGCTCAGGAGCGGAGGCCCAGCGCGCCGGTGCCCGGGGGAAGCCTCGCCCAGTCCGGGACCCCACCCTCCCGCGGCGCCCC
>NW_003852515.1:859482-870613 GCF_000181295.1 Otolemur garnettii | reverse complement strand
GCGCAGCGCGGCGCGGCGCTGGGAGCGCGAGCGGCGCAGGCGGCGTTGGTGGCGGCGCCCGGTCCCGGCGTTTCGGAAGCTTGGCGCAGCGAAGTAGCCTCCGGCGGTGGCGCCCACAGCGGAGGCGTCCGGGCGATGCTGCAGGTTTCCACGGGCGCCGGTGCCCTGGCCTCTTCCTAAGGTACCCAGCCCTGTTCGTCCCCGCGCCCCGGGGACTCTCGGCGCCCGGGAAGTGGCCGTGCGGGGCGGTCCGCTCCGGAGACTGGGTGGTGGGCCGGGGAGCGGGTGGGTGGGGCGGGGCTGCGCCGTCTGGGCTGCCTTCCCTCTGAGGGAAGCGGGTGGGGGGAGGAGGGCTGTCTCCGGGCAGCAGCTGACGGCATCCCGGACTCCATCCTCCTCTTGCCTCCATGTGGTTTGAAAGAGGTTTTGTTTCAGGAGAAAGTTTGATGCCGAGACTCGAGGATCCAGAGTCAGTGGTCCCTGAGGCAGCCCCTGTTGCCCTGTGTGCCCGTTCTGATTGTGGGCGCACTTTCTGACCCGAGCAGCATTTGTGACATAGGACCTCGCTCCCTCGAGAGAAATTCCTCTGTGGGAATCCACCCTGGGGAGGGAGCTTTCTGGGGATGGCATGCACAGCCCCCATATTGTGGCTTTTGCTTGAAAATAGTGTCCCAGGTAGTCAGTGGTCCTTGTTCTCTCCCTGGAAAGTGGGCTCTACCGATAGACATCTCTGCTGTAAGAGCTTCAGAAATTTAGATCTACCTGACCTTTTAATTAAAGATCTTGGTTCACCAGTGTGTCCAAGGTGCCAATGATTGATTCTGATTCTGTCAGTTCTTTAATATTTTCTTATTGCCTTCAACAGGCTTTCAACTGTCTTTCCCAGAATGTTGAGAATAGTACTGTGGAACAAACTAAAGTGGGTAGGAGTTATGGCCCACCTCTTAGGAGAAGTGGGAACAAAGAATACAGAACACAGCTATCTCTTTTTGAAGGAGAAAGTTTCAATATTCCAATCAAAATGGTTTACATGGGGATTATTTGCTTTACAACATGTCCTCTAGTGCAGAGAGATGATGATTAAAAGTTGAGTTTTATACTAGATTATAGGAACACATCTGTTATAAAGCATTGCAGGTTAGAGGTGGTAACATGTAGATGTGGAGGGTCTTGCCATTAGCAGTTCTCCACAAATGTATGTGAAATTCTGCATAATTCTCATCTGACAGCTTTCTGGTCACACATGTGGGTTCTCACATTTGCTTTTTTCTTTTCTTATCCAGACACATTCATATTGTAAGACAAGTTCATAATACCCTTGAAACACTTTAGCCAAAGACATCTTGTTTTGGTCCGTATGATTTACCCCAAGCCAGAAAACATCATATCTGTAAAAAACACTTAAACATTTAATGAAATATCCACATGTATTGAGCATGTTCTATGTGCTAGACACATTACTAGGTGTCTTACACATATTTTTTACTGACATATGTAAATGGGTACTGACATACCCATTCAGGTGAACTGGCCCCAGAAGACAGGTAGCCAGGAGTTTCCCTCACTGGCACTTAAGGAGCAGTCTCTACCCACTTAGTCTTCCAAGTCTATTTTAGCTCTGCACATGGAAGTATATCCTACCAGTTGGCAGAAACACATCCCCTGCAGTGTTCACGCCAGCACACTCGTCTTCCTGTACCAACTGTCAGAGAATATCTGACACAGGCCAGCCTACCTAAAAGGAACGCCTGAAATGAAGTCTCAGCAAAAGTGGTATCAGTCCAGGGAATCCCTGAGTTCTCCACTGAAGACCAGAAAAGAAATTGATGTGGGGTCCTAGGAACAGGTATTAGGCCTTCTTCATAGTGAGAAATCCTACATATGTGGAATAGCCTATTGTCAAGACTATTACAATATATGTTCACCATACCGAAATCCTTTTACCTGTTGTTTTGGTGATAGATGTGGCTATGTACTTATTCCTGATTTGATACTCACATTTACATTAGGGCAGTTGATGCTTGCCTGAATGGTATAAAAAATTGATGTCATGGTTGTGACACAGTAAATTTGGAAGCTGTGCCTTAAAAAATTTTGTCTATTATAATCTATAGCTGTTGCTTTATAATTTCCCCAGGGATGTGTGTATGTATGTGTGTGTCTTCTTCCTTGGTATGGTTTTCAACTCTCTCTGGTTTAAAAATTATTTGCAGTACTAAGCTTAAAGAGAAATAAATGCGTTTTTAAGCTGTGACCATATGCTGCCTAGAAACATATCCTTATTGTTGGCATTTTACACATGTTACTCTAGTGCTAAAAATCTAAAACTCCTGTATGCATGCTTTGGGAATTAAGATGGACCTTCATTTCCAATTATGTTACTCCATCCTCTGTAGAATGTTAAGGTCTCAGTTTAGAATATAGGGTGGCCAAAAAAAAAAAAAAAAAGAATACAGGGTAGCCATAAAGTCCATGTGCAATTAAAATTGCATACTATTATAAATTGTGCACAAACTTTATGGTCATCTTGAATAGCCTCTGCATCTCCACTCTAGTATTTCTAAACTGCCAAAAACTGGAACAGCATTAACTAAAGTTGGAAAACTGGAATATGAGGTTTGTTCATTGTCACACTCTTACTTTAGAATGGAAGATAATGCCAACTACATTGCAGGGAATGAGTGAATAGACATCTTTAAATGACCAGTGAGCTGCAAAACCATACCAAATTATTGAAATCATACAGTTTATCTAAAGTTGTGTGTGTGCAAATACCTCATGAACTTAAAACTCTCCAGAATCAACAAACTTCTCTTCTGCATTCTGTTCTACTTCTGAAACTTATCACTAACTAGAAATCCATCCTTATTTCTGTATTTCATCAAATCTAAAATGCCCTCAGTTTTAAGACACAGCATTATATTTATGCCGTACAAGAAGAAAAATGCTGCCAATTTTGTGATGACACACCACCTTAGTGACAGGGTCTTTCCTGGCAATGCCTGAGTGGGTCACGCTAGTCTCACTTTGCTTTTAAGTTTCCTTCATCTCTTCCTTGGGTTTCAATGTTTCTTCCTGCCAGTTCCTTTGGTGGTATTGCTTGGGGCAATCCATTTGCCTGAATCTCAGTTACAAATTGTAACATGGTTTCATTAACTTGTGTCTTTCTTTCTTCAGTCTGGTAAAACATGTAGATTTTGCTCTGCAAAGTGATATGGAAGTGCCAAACAAAGACAAATGTTTCCTTTAGTAGTATAGCGTTTATGCCTTGCTGCTGTGTTTTGGTGCCTTCACGCATATACAGTAACATCTCCTTGCAGTGCCAAAATCATAGTGTAATCTTTTTGAAAACCATTTAAATGGCAATTAAACAGAATACTTACGGTGCTAACAATGCCCGTAACAGTAGAAGTGAAAACAAAATGAGTAGCTGTGACTCTTGCACAGTTTATGCACATTGCAAGAATATGACATATTTATGCCGAAAATATGGCTAAGTTGTCAGCAATGTTAATATGTAGATATTAAGGCATATCCTGATGTTAAGGATGTTAAAATGTGAAAAAAAAAAAACCTTATCAACAAATTATACTAATCTGTGCTCACTTATTTTCATGACCCCTAACTGCCTACCTGGTTCATGCATTCAACCACCCATTCCCTCAATAGTCATTTATTTTGTTGGATTGCAAATTCCAGGAGGGCAAGAACTTTTTCTGTGTGGTTCTCTACTATGTATCAACCACTTGGGACAGTCTGTGGCACTTAATAAATCTGCTTGATATATATTTGTAGAAATAGTGAACGAATATCCCCGATGGAAGGCACGAAGACACACTGAGTAGCTCACTACCCTCCTGCTGGTTAGAACGAATATTCTTAGAATTATCATCTTAATGGCCAGCATTAAGTCCCTGACTGGATTTACAGCATCCTATTTGAAATATTTGATGCCATTACAAAATTAGCTCAGGATAGAAGAATTCCATTGTAGCTTTTATTGATCTTTGTTCATTAAAGAAATATTTAACAATTGTATCTGGGTGCCATTGTATGACCCCAAATCATTAATTAGTGGAACTCCTCCAATTTCACGTGCTTGTCCTATTGTACACTTAATACATACAGGGAGTAACAGGGAACTGCTTTTTCCTTTAGTAAGGCCCTCTTAAACAAACTAATGCTGGGGACCTTACCGGGACGTACATCTCCAAGAGAATCCGTATCTACTTAAGTACTTTACCTTAGAGTCGGTCCAGTTTTTAATCTCAAAAAGGGCCAGCTTTTATATTTTGATTTTTATGTTGTTAAGAAAAAGACTCCCCCTCCAAAAAAAAGACAGGAAGAAAGAAACTTTGCTGGGCAATATGGATCTCCATCTGCCTGCTGGAACAAAGTGGGCTTTTTGACCAAGGACAGGAAGCTAGATGAAGATGCCAGCGGAAGGAATGGCAAGGTAACGAGCTTAGCCTTCCTGATGCTTTGGTGTGAATTAGCATCACACAGCCAACCCCAGGCTCCCACTGCAGCAGGGACATCTGCAAAGCACACCCAGCTTCCAGTCAATGAAACAGGAGACCTCTGTACACATATCGAACAAACTGAGGTGACGGGTGGGTTTCAGTCTCAGGGTGGGAGAATTGATGTGAGCAGAGCCTCATGACTGCCTGTCCCCACATATAGAACAAGTAATGTGGCCTGGTGGTGGGTCCTGTGAGGGGACAGATGGGCCAGAGCTGGTTCTTAAATGTAGTAGAAAATAATTATTCTCAATTAAATTTTTTTGTTGCCTCCTGAAGGAACTCGCATGTAATTGTTACTATTAAGTATTGTTAAAACATGAGCCAAACAAGATAATGTAAATGGCAAAAGAAAAAAAAAAAACTTGTTTACTGAACACAGAGGATGAGATGAAAGAAGGACAGAATAATCTGTAATTATGTGGGATGTTTTAATGGTACCCAGGTTTTGTTTTAATCAGGTATTATAGGACACACAGACACAGAAATGACTGTCATGAAGGAAGAAATTTATTCTCCTCATAGTCCCCAAGAAACAAGAGTCCCCAGATGTCATGCCACTTGGGGCCTCAGGAGGAAGCACCAGCCGAGCGTCCGGCAGAAGGCCAGGGCAGCCGGGGAAAATGTGGGCAAGAACCTTACTGTAGTTTCCATGAGAAGGAATGAGCGAGGCAGTATAAGCAGGTTTAAGACTGGCTAGTGTGAATAATTTCAGTAGACTCTGCATTGTCAGGACTATTCCTAGTTGTCTGGGACCTGGCCCTGGGATGACTAGGGAGGGGAATGGTGGCCCAGAGTTTGAGAGCCCAGTAAAGGAGGTGGTGGGGTGTGGGTTCTGGATCTGTTGGTGTGCATATGGTACACTTGCAGGAGCCCTTTTCTATCTCCAGGCCTTCCCTAACCCTGGGAGTGGCAGTTACTCCAGGTCAGCAAGGCCTCAAGATGTCAAAAAAACATCAGAATGCAGAAAATAAAATTTATGGTTGGTGCATGAGGATTTTTTTTAATGGTCAGCTAATGAATTAGTTCCCATGTACACAAATGTGCAGAAACACCTAGCTGAGGGTCTGACACATGGTGCTCACTCAGTAAACATTAATTAATCTGAGCCGTGGTGCCAGATGGTCCAACCATGCTAACACTCCATCCTTCATTGGTACCGTTGTCAGGCATGCAGTGTTTATCTTGAGGAAAGACAAAAATGAGAAACTATACATAAAGTATACATCCTCAGGTGGAAGTTTGAACCACCCAGGATGAAAAGGAGGCAAAACACTTAAGTCTTTTAAAAGCATTAGGGAATCCATAAGCAAATACATCCTAGTTGAAAGGTCTTAAGATTCTATAAGATAATTATATGTCTAGGATAATTCCTTATTAAGCGTGGATTTGTAATGTCAATAAAAATCAGGGAACATGGATGTTACATACAACTCTTAAAAGGGAAGTTTCTTGGAGTAAAATTGGAGTTGCAAAGTGAATTGTGTGTGTCAAATTTTGTGCTTAGGAGTAGGCTTCTAAATGTGAGTTCCTCAAAATACCATGAGATATACTTTGCTTCTGGACTGTATGTTAGTCTGAATCAGATGATCAAATAATACATTTACACACATCTGCTTTTTCTTCCAGAGTTACATGAAGGCAATTAACAGAATACATGGTAGCAACATGTTTAAAATGTGCCTGTATTAACTCTGTTGGAGGGTGACAATGAGAGGGGTGGATGGGGGTTAGACTCAGGACATTATTTTACTTGTAATGATGAATGGCAGGAGTGTGTGAAGGTGGGTGTGTTAGGGCTTACTGCTAAGTAAATTAAATTACTTTTTGCTGTGGTTCACCCCATGACTTTTCTTTATTGGTTGGTTAATGATTATACACATAGTACCTTTACATGACTTTTCCTTAGAATCTTGACCATGCACATTAAGAAATAATAATGAAAACATAAATACGGTCCATCTAACAATCTAAGGAGGGCAAGTCCTTCACAGTGAATCCTCCTAGATTCTCCTCTGATCACACCTACGTTTACCTTGTGACTTTATGCCCCTCTGCTTTGCGTGGTGTAGTAGCTGATCCATGTGGATGGAAATTGTATGAATGTCTGGCTAGAGCTCAGCTGCTCCCCCATTGTATTTCCAAACTGCCCTCATAACTCTTTTAATTAAAGTGGCAGTGCTTGCCTAAACTGGCCGGTGAAAGGATTTCTGTCTGGCTTATGTTGCTGAACTGAGTTTGATGTTTGGATAGTCTCTGGCTTTATGCACATCAGTGAAGCATGTCTCTTAACCTAAGAGACATGTTTCAGTCTGGCTTCCACGGCTTTTTGACTTTTGGTTCTATACACAAATAAAGCCCATGTAAAAATGAAGTATTCAGCAAAATGAGACAGTATGCAGAAATACAAGTTCTTGCCTTTCTGGAGCCTTTTCTTTACATTGATACTTATAAGTACCAACCTCATAATGGTGGGGTACAGGTGGGAAACAGCCTTCAAGGAGCTGTTCTAAGTACTGCATTTGCATTCTATTTTAGCTTAAACCTTTAGGAATTTGAATTGCACTAATCTGGGGGTGGGTTGGGAAGAGCTTGTCTTTATAGCCCTAAAACCTCACAAAACACTTGGAAATGTTAGGAGCTTAATAAATGTTGGTTGAATTAAAGAAATACTGGTTGACTGGTTTCCAGAGGAATTCTCCACCCTTTTCTGGTGCAGTTAATTTCTATTAATTGCCAATAAAAGTGTTCACAAAATACTTTCTAATCTGCTAGTTAAATCATCTACAAAGAAGACTCAAGAACATCAAAACTGCCTTTTTAAAAACAAATTGAAGTCATGAAGGTAAACTTGCCTTAACAAGTTAAAATAGCTATTACAAATGACCATTACTAAATTTCTGTGATATTGGATTGAAATCTTGGCAGTTTAAAGATAATAGTGTAGAAATTCCATACGGTAATTATTTAGTGAACTTCATGTAAAACATAACAAATAAGCAACAAAGCTTTGAAGAAAAGATCAATTACTCAGTAAGAGATTTGCTAGACCAATAGAATAACAGTTTGAAAAAGAGAAAACAGTAAGAAAAAGAATATGTTTTGGTCGTAACCAAATAGTATAATATATTTGAGATAGGCCATAGTAATAAATGTTGGGGGAAGAGGAAGAATGAAAGAAAGCAGAGTAATGTATTTGTCCAAGTTAGGAACGCAATCAAGATTTTTCTGAATATTCCTGAATATAACAAAAGAAACATGCTTTGGAACAAAGAAAATTGAGAAGCATGTAAGTAATGAAATGTAATAAGGTAATTCTAAATGACAAAGGGACCAAATAAGAAAGAACATGGTTGGTGAAAACTTGTAAGTTTTCTTACTTGTCTAAGCAGTGAATTGGATATGAATATGGGATATGTGCCATGAGTACTCAGATTCTAGTCCTTGGTGGTTGAGGGAAATGAGCAGACGTTTAGGAAGTGGAACTACCAATGGTAGGTCACCATATGATAAGACCAGAGTATAAAACTTACAGACTAATTGCCACCTCTTAAAGGTGTAGCTTATTATGCTCTGACAATAATCAGAAGTGATTTAGAAAGTTGGAATTATATGTCTGCTGATTTTTTTCATTGGTCAAATCAGTTAAACAAAAATAACAATCTTTGAACCACCCCTAAAGAAGGTAAATTGTGGGACCTTTATTTAGATACCACTTGGGACAGAATTAACTACCAGGATTTTCTTCTTTTACTTTGATGACTTTTCAGATGGTAGAAATGAATGCAACAAAAGACTTTAGTTTGGACACTCACCAATGCTAGTAACACATTAGACATTGTCTCTACCTTAGTCATATCTTTTAAAAACACATTTATCCAAAACAGTATTGAAGGTTTTGAAATTTGGTCTCGATTCCAAGAAATGTTCACTTCAGCATTTTTTATGCTGTGTCAGAGCTGGAGGTGAAAATTTGAGTATTGCATGGAAATGGGAAATGACTTTCACACCATCATGATTACCATAGTAGGGACCAGCAGGTGCGTGGAGTCAGGACTACATTTTATTGGGTATGTTTTTGGAATGAAAAGATTTTTGGCTCTGGCGGACCTGGACTTGCTGTGCCCTCATCCATAGAATGAGGAGAGAATCAGCCGGAGGCTGTATGGTTGATACCCCTGAGGGCTTTAACTTCTCTCCTTTTATAATTTACTCTCCCAAGATAGCCCCGCATGGGGTAGACCCTGTTACTGTATCTTTTTCACAGATTAGGAAACTGAAGAACACAGAGGTTAAATAATTGAATATTTTTCCCAAAGTCACCTGCTATCCAGTGAAGAAGCTGGCAGAAGAATCCAGAGTGTCCTCAGATCGAGCATTTAAGAGCTGTATTAAATGCCCATGGCATTCAAATGCTCTGCTTCTCTCTGCCTTGGCTTCCTTGTGTAAAATAGGGCCATTCATTTCTACTGGGCAGATTGGTTGTGAGTTTGCAAGATATTTTGTATAAGTATCTAGCACAGTAATGGTGTAGTGTTATTGCTGCTTCTGTTGCTTCTGGCAGTGACTACAATATAACAGTCTAGTGGAAGTCAAGCATTTTTTTCTCTCTCAGATTTAGCCCCAACCGTGCTCACTGTACAGCCATTCCATCCTAGCCATTCCCCATCACACGTCTGCAGTGTCTTTTTTTCTGGCTCTCTTGAGTTCAGTAGAGCCGTGTCTTCTCTGCCAGCACCTGTCTTTTCGTCCTTACCTGAGATGACTAGATGAGTGGGAAGCAGAACTGGAAAAAGAAGTTTTTAGAACTTTAGAAAGGAGGGGCTGAGCACAGAGCAGCTCTATTCTTTGCAGGAGGTTGCACCCACTCAGCAGAACAGTGGAGTTAAATCCACCAAAAGTAGAACACACAGAAAGTTTCCCCTCGATAGGGGAAGTTTGCCGAGATTGGGGAACTGTCAATATTTGTTATCCTTTGAGTCCTGGATATGTTATGTTATCCAGAAAGAAGAAAACCCCAGGCAACCTCTTGCTTGCTGTTGAGGCACTGATTAAATAGAAAGAGAGTGTTTAAGCATAGACTGCAAGATCTTAAGTATTTAGAAGATCTGATACATTCTTGCCAATGTGCCCTGGCCAGTGAACCCTACATCTGTATTGTGCCTACCTTTCTTTAAAGGAATCCTGGGACAGCCACTAGAAAACAACTATCAAATTGCTTTTTTTATTCTCAGAGGTCCAACACTATGGGTATGTGACACCTGATTAATACATTTTAAAATATATTTTTTATGTCAATACATTTTAAATATATATTTTTATTATGCAGGTAATATGTGTTCAGTGTCATAAAATTCAAGGACTTAGGTAAGCAAATAGAAGGAAATAAAAGCCATTCCTTCCTCCTAAATATAAACATCATTTGCATTTTGAATATTTCTTCCCAGATTTCTCTTTTTCACATATAGATATGAGTATATTATTTACAAAAATGGAATCATCTAATATACTGTTTTGTAAGCGGCTTTTTTTTTTTTTTTGCATAGAACAATTTATATCAAGTGTCTTTCCATGATGGTAAATCATTACATGGATTTTTAGATAGTCCAAAATGATTAGACGTTGTTTCTTGTGTTTTGAGACACTGGAAAAGCCTTTACTCAGCCCCCAAGCTAAAGACTTTATCCATCTCTATATATGACATACTCCCTGCCCCATAGAGTTTTCAGGTCACCAAAGCTTGAACACTAAGTGAGAGTTTTACATCTGTACTCATGTGTCTGGTCAATACTCTTGTCATACACCTCCCACTATTTTCACGACCTACAAGGGGTCTCTGAGTTATCCTGGTGGTTCTGACATGAAAGCGCAAATGGGCTTTCTCTGCCTTGCATCTTCTGATAGATGAATGTCAGGAGACCCACAGCCCTACCAACTGGCCTTTTAAAACCAAGCCCAGCTGCCCAGAAAAACTGCCATTTGGAATGCTGACACCCTCCTGTTCTTATAATTTCCATTTCTGCAGCTGGCTCTCAATTATCGCTTCTCCTGGGAGCCAAGATGCCAAAGATAATTGAAACCCACAGATAATAACCAAGCTACATGATAGTTTAAATCTCTCTATCAGTCTTTCGATTGGAGCCACTCACAAATGAGCTGATTTGAGAATTTTTCTCCTTTCCCTCTTTTATTTCCCTCTGATCCGCCCCTGACTCAGAGCCTAATGAGCAATGAGGTAGCCAAAATTTGGTTACCAAAGATACAGCAGACTAGCCTCTGAAACCTCCATGTCAGTCTCCAAAATTTCCATGACTCCACTGAGTGTGAGGAATGCAAAGCTGGGTGTTGTATACCCGTAGAGTCAGATGCTGTTCCTTCCTTCTTGCTGTCTATCCAAACACACTACCCAAGAACATATATCTTGCTTTTTTGCTGCCGGGGTTTTCCCGAAGTCCATGAGAGCTCTTCAAACATATTTCAGCTAATTAAGGTTCTTTTTGTTTTTATACTCCTTTAACCTCTGCTTTCCTCAATCTGCCTCCATCCTACTCCCAACCTTTTGCAAAAACAAAAAAATACATATGTGTATATGTATGTAGTATATATATATA
>NW_003852515.1:847990-859013 GCF_000181295.1 Otolemur garnettii | reverse complement strand
CCTGCCACAACGCCTGGCTGTTTTTCTTTTTTTGGAGATAGGATGTCTGTCACGCAGAAGAGGGTACAGTGGCATCATCACAGCTCATTGTATTCCTAGTCTCCAAAATTTTTCTTATCTTGCCTTTCCTTACTGTGGAGCACCAAGCCTTGGACTAACTTACCAGCCACTAGCTGTGCCCAGGCCAGCCCTCTCTCCTCCCCGGCCAGCATGGGGCAGCTGCGTCACTTCTTGGCCCTCTTTCCACCCTTCTCTTCCTCTCCCACCTTGAAGTCTTGGTGGCCAGACCCACTCTTTTTTCAATGTTTCCATTTCTCTTCCCCCTTCCTTTCCTTCACCTGTGTACGATGGATGCTTTTCCCTGTTCCTCTGATAGTTTTGTCCTCTTGGTGACCACATCGGATTTATCTGAAAGAACAGCCATCACCATCACATTTCTGTGACCATCACAACTCTTGTAAGTGTCCTTACAGCACTGCTTGTTTAAGAGTTCTCTTTGTTTGTTGTCCCCCACGCCCACCCTCTAAAAGGAAGTCACTCTTTGCTTTGGATTTTGAGGCTAAGAAAGGGTTACTGCCCTCTGCTTACATCAGGCATTGCAAAGCCCTTATTTCTGAGCATGTTCTGCCCATCTTGGCTTTGTAAGTGCCTTGTTCTTCAGCAGTGGTGGTGATTTGGGTCCTGTGGGACTGCTCCAGTCTATTTGAATAAGCTATCAATAACATTAAAAGCTTTCCCAGACACTGATGGTTGCCAGCACTTAGAGGCTAGTGCAAATCGGACGAGTGCCTTTTTGGTGTTTTCAGCTTCTCCTCACTGTTTGTTAAACATTTGAGATATTTATCAGAAATGTCAATGGGGCACAAACACATGATAATATGCACTTTTAATTGTATTTTTTTACAGAAACCATGGGACTTGATTTCTTATTGAATTGTGTCCTTAGCCCTGGTAAGGAATACTGGAAGTACTGAAAAGAAATGATGTGAATTACCCCCATTTAGTAGGAGACAGTCAACCCTGGCACAGCCCCCTCAGCTTTCAGCCAGGGTTGAATGCTGAAAACCATTGATTAGGAGTCAGAGAGAGGAAGAGCCCAGAATCTGTGCCGTCCTCTCATCCACCACCCAACAAAGAGCCCCAGGCCCACTAACCCAGCGTTGGGCTGTTGCCAGCTGGACCCTGGACTAGGAAATGAGAAATGCAATTCAAGGCTAACAAGCGCCTGGGGGAAATGGCCACAGCACTATTGATTGTATCTGGGTCCTGGTTGAGATTCAGGACATGAGTGATTTCTCCTTGAAAATCATTGTCAAACATGGGCAAAATATCTGTGCTCTTTTCTTTTGCTTTCTTTTCTGTTTCTCCTTTCTTCTCCCTCATCTGTCCTTCTTTCTTTTCTTTCCTCTGAAGACCGTCTATATCTTTGCTCAGTTTTCAGAGGAATCCATGACTAAAAGTGCTTAAGAACTACAAGTCTAGGGATTTTCTTCTTTAAAATAGCCTCCTCTTTACCGATAATAAGTTTGTTCTATACACATTGCTCCTGGAAGGGAGGAAGTTTGATGTGGTTCCCCCAACCCCTGTGTCTAGATACTGGGGGAGATGAAGCATTTTAAAACCAAACTTTTTAACTTCTTTGGCATTCAGTGAATCCAAGAAATCAAAAAATTAAAGGGAGAGTGCTCTGGTAAGCCTGAACAGTATGGAGGGTGATATTGTCCACTCCCAGTGTGGTCTGAAGACTATGAGAAGATGCTGAACTGTGAGCTACCACCTAACTTTTATTAAAAAGTCTTTATGATTTTGGCTTCAGGGGGCATAAAATTCCCACCACATTGGTTATAGTTCTGAAGAGCTATAGGTCCCAAATACTTTATTCTAAAATTCTAAAATATATAAACAGAGAAATTTTTAAAATCTGTGTTCCTTTTGGGTCCTAAATACAAGGAGAATTGATTACATTTAGTTTTCCCCTCTAGAGTACTGGTATTGGTGAATGGAAGGAGTGTGTGCTTAAATGACATAAATAAACTAAACAGAACATCCTTTATAAAAGTGACTGGCCTGCAAAACATGGAAACAACCCATATGCCCACCAACCCAGGAATGGATTAACAAGCTGTGGTATATGTATACCATGGAATACTATTCAGCCATAAAAAGACGAAGACTTTACATCTTTCGTATTAACCTAGATTGGGATGGAACACATTCTTCTTCTCCATTCCTAACACGAGAATGGAGAAACAAGAATCCAGTGTACTCAACTCTAATATACATACCCTCCTAAGAGAGAAACTCAAATTAGTTCAAGGTGGGGTCATGGGGGAACGAGGGAGCCGGGAGAAGACAGGAAAGAGGAGGATGGGTCTGCTCCTACTTCGTGGGCATAATGTTAGGGTGGGTGGCACACCTCTTGGGGGCAGGACACAATTATAAGAGGGACTTTACCTAACAAATGCAAACATTAACCTAATTCTTTATACCCTCAATTAACCTGAAACAATAAAAAAAATTTTTTTTTACATGACTGGCCTGCAATAATATAAATCACAAGGCAGTCAAATCATAATCAAGTCCTGTTTCATACACTGTTAGGTCTGAGAGTTTGAGTATTGTCCTTTTGTCATACACTATGATGAATTGACCTAATAGACGAAGAGGAAAAATAAATTAAAATATGAGCTTCTTAGTTTGGGAAGTATTACATTGGTCTCAGCATCAGCATTATAGTGAAAGCTCTACTTTGATTTGCAAGGGAGTGTCTAAGTGCCTTTTGTGCTGTTTGGCTGGATAAATTCCCTTCTGTTAACTTTTTGACCTATCAGGTCTACTCAAGAGTTTTATGTGTGAACTTGCATGAAGTTTCTGGATTTTTATGGATGGATTTACTTATTTTCAAGGTGGTCTTCATTTTTCTTGAATACATTATTAAGTAAGGCAACGTGGTTCACTGAAGGAAGGAGACCTTCCCCTAGGATTGACCAGTCAAAGCCAAGGAAAGTGATGAATGGCGGATGCTAATTTAATTCCCTACAATTGATCCTAAAACATCGCTGCTAAAGTGCCTAACAAATTCTTTTCTTTACAAATAGAGCTTTTTCTGTGGCATCAACAGTAGCTTATTGTGTTTTTTTGAAGAGTCTGTGCTTTTTTAAAAAAAAGACATATATATTTTTTTGTCTGTGATGTATCATTTCAGAAGGACAATAAAGCCTCATTTATCCCCCATTATAGGGGAACATAGTCCAGATAGGTTATTTTCCCGGTGACTTAAGTTCCCATTTTGTTGGGAATCTTTCCAAAATGAAGACATCCTCTGTCTGCTGAAGCAGAGGGCAGGAGTGAACTCTCTCTGTTCTGGCTGGTTTGGGCCATCTGTGTGAATGTGGTGATGTGGCCTTCAGGGCTGTAAACCTGTGTATGTGGAACCTGTCAATAAGCTAAGTTGCCCCAGATGTGTGTACTTTCTAAGTCGTTCTCTCTGACTTTTATAGACCTTTTCCCTCCACAGATTGTCATGGTTACTTTTCATACCTGCCGTGGCATCCTTTACGATATCAGCTATTTCCTATAGTTACCTGGGTGGCTTCACACCCTTCTAGAGAACTTTAAAAATGCTACGCTTTAAAAAAAAGTGGTAAGAGAGTATTGACATTGAATTTGGGACAGTGACACTGGTTTTAATTCTTCTCAAAGCATTAAAGGATAGCTTCTGGTTCATTGTAATGAAGTTGGTAAATTTCTAAAATACATCTTGCTATTTTCAAGTTTTGGACAACATCCCTTACACTGCTTTACTTGAAGTCAGTCTAATTACCTTGTTCAAAAATCTTGGCTTAATTTATGTTGTATACTGCAGATTGTCAATAATATGAGTGACAAAATAATGCTGTTAGTAAGCGCCTAAAAGGAAATAAAATGGGAATTTTGACAAGCTCACATCACTCTGCATGCAAATGTAAGTTTCAGTAAGTAGAGAGAGATTTAAATACATTTAGAATTACATGTTTCCCAGGTATAAGGAACTAGCTACACATACTTGAGGACTTGCTTTATATGTATATACAGAGGTAAAACTTAATATAAATATCAGCAGAAATAATCTTTCATAGTTATTCTTAACAATCTGAAAACAATTTATTTATTTTCAATTAGCTGATTCTTTCATGGAATCAAGACAGTATCTTTGTATTTTATTAAACCTCTTATAATTTAATTTCATAACAGGCCTTCCAGCCTTATAAGCGGGTACATGTTAGTGTGCAAGAAAGTCAACATCCACAGTTTGCTCAGAATGTCTATGTAGTTGTGGTGCCAGGGGCTAGAAGTAACGAATTAGATGCTATTTGATTCTATAAAAACATGTTTAAGTTATGTAGAAAGGTCTGGTTATTGCAGCAGCTTCCTCTCTGTCCAAGAGAAGCGTTTATTTATTTTTTCCTTTTTCAGTTCCAGACTAGAGTTGTTCATAGTCTTTTTGTGTTTTTTCCTCTTTGAATGCCTGCTACTTGGCGATATGGCAATTGTCCAACAAAACTGATTTCTCTGAGTGTTTAAACCAGATAATTTAGGTCGCCAAGACATTCTGGACAGAACTATTTGCTTGACTTTCTCTATTAATCAAATTCACAGGATAGTTCACTACCATCCTTTTCCTTTTTTGGTTAATTTATTAATAGAACAAAATGTTTGTTTTCCTATACAACTGTCAGTTCATTTGGTTATACATCAATCAGTAGTTTAACAAGTTCAGTTTTCCTGATGTTTTTATCGAGGTAGCACTTCTGCCCACCTCTCTTGCCTCACAGTGAAGTGTCCCTGGGGTTTACTGTGCAAAACCTTAGCCTATTTGGATCCAAATTTTAGAATGGCCAAGGAGAGGTAGACCCTGTAGATAGTGGCCCCAGCACAAGCATTTGATTTGGGGGCCAACTTTGAAGACAGCTGAGCTGTGCAATGCAGCACTGCTCCTGACTGCCCCCCCTTCTCCGGAGCCTGGGCGTCACAATGATGAGGTCTGGTGGATTGCAGTGAAAAGAGAGGAAATCATCCAGCCCAGCCGTAGAACCAAGGTCAGATCATCCTAGGCCTTTGCTCCCAGGCTTGATAACTAATTTCAACCCCAGCAGCTTGGCTAGGACATAGCATGTAAGAGCTTTGTTAACTTATTTATAAAACAGAGATTATAATGCCTACTTCACAGGGTTGTTGTAAGGGGTAAACAAGAGAGTATGTGAAGTGCCCGAAGCTGTGCATAACACGTAGCTGGCTTTTTACACCAGAAGCCCATAACTAATTTAGCTATATCCTATCTGAGGTGATTTGGTCTCTCAGCTGGGGATGGTCATGCAAGCAGAGTGAGGGGCCTTGGCTTTATTATTTTTAAGTTGTTTCTGAACTGAATGCTTTAAATGCCTTGGATCTGAGTATGTTTAAAGCAAATGTCATTCAGAAAAAGTTGAAAACAACAACATAGTGTATTTTGCTATGTATAATGCGTGCCCACATTTTTTGGCCCAAATTTTCAGGGGAAAAAAATCTTTCCAAGGGATTTTCCAATAATTTTTGTAAAAATAGCAGATAGATTGCTAGCTCCCACCTGTAGCGTATGAAGAGAAATACATCTCTCTTCTTTGGCCAGAATTGCATTTGTTACAAGTTTGTTGTAAGTTTGACCAAACTGATTACTTACTATATTCCAGGGTGTTATTTTGCACATGGATACCATTATTGCTCTCTAGAGTTATACTTTAATGTGTAAGCATAAATAAAGGAATTCAAACCACTTATATAAGTATGGAATTAGTACTGCCCATGTGTAATATGAATCCTTATTTTACAAATTTGAACAAAACGTACACATCATACACACCAAAATATGGTAGATTTCAATAATAAAGCAGTTCAAAAATCTCTCTCTAACAAGTATGAGAAGCTGCCTTCCCTTGCGGACCTCTTGCCAGGCCGCAGCTTCCCCTGCAAGAGACCATCTTTTCTTCCCTTTGGGGGCCGAATGGAAAACCACAGGGCTCTGGGTTGGAAAGTGAGAGCCTCATCACACTACCACTTATCTCAGTGGACTCAACCTTCTAATGCTGCGACCCTTTAATACAATTCCTGTGGGTCGCAACCCACAGGTTGAGAACGGCTGACTTAGCTGGTCCAGGTGGGAGCCTGAGTAACCTAGATAAACCACTTAGATGAAGTAAATAATCAATAGGTCAGAAAGAACAGAGCAAGAGTGATCTGAATACTCTGGTGTCATCACTGTTAGCCAGAGAAAAGCAATCAGAAAACACCACTTCTGCTCCATTGATGGCAGATGACAATTCCATCACATGGGACTTTTGATTATAATGTCTTAATAAGATCTACAATGAGGGGGAAATGAACCTCGGAGAATGATTTTGGGGGTGTGTATGTTTAAGCGGCATGCTAATGATTCAAAAACCCAAGGAGGATGCTATAATCAGTTAGACCAGGCTGGCTTATCAACTTTGGGCCGTGTATTATGTCTCTGCATTTATAATTTGATTACTTAGAAACTTGTATCATTAAACTAAAAGGCATCTGCATTTTGTGTCTTTATAGGAAGAAAAAGAAAGAAAGAACAATGACACCTTAGAAAATGATCTGACTTGATTTTATCCAGGAAATGATCTTTTCTCACTAATTTTTCATTCCAGCCTAAAATAGTCCTGCCTATGACTCTATAATTAGAAATATAATATTCAAATCCAGGCACTGGGGGAAATGTGAGACTCATTTTCTCTGCCCCCACATGCGCTATATTTGTTTGGTTTATTGTCTTCTTGCTCAATGAAGAAAATTTATTTAAATATGAGTGTCAGAAAAATAAAGTTAAATGGTTTACAGAATTTACCATTTGGAGTATATTCTACTGTTACACCAGTTAATTGTTTGGGGGCATGAGACAGAAGAAAGGTTTTGTGTAGTGTTTACACAGTAGTTTTTTAGCTTACAGTAGCATTGTATTTTGAACCCATGTGACATGTAAATACTTCTTCCCTGAATGTCTGAAGGGAAGCTTCTGAGTGTAGGGTCCTATGCCAAAACATGCTTCTCCAGCCACTGAAAACATGAGGATTAGAAGGCCTTATAGTGCTGTAAAGCTGGTTTTGTGTTTACATCAACATCAAATCCTAAGGTTTTAGAAATTAACTTCTCCAAAATAACTGTTTACTAAAAATAATTTTTAAAACCTATAGACTTATAATCTCCAAAAAATATTCTGTATTAGATACTTTCCTAAATGCAGACTCTGGCCTGGTGCTCAGACCTGATATTACAGAATTGCAGACAGTGCTTTCTAAGACTTTACAATGGAGCAGAAGCAACTTTCATGCTGATGTGTAATTCTCGAAAAGTGTAAGGTTTCTTGGACCTCAACGCTGCTCTCTTAGAACCTGCTCCCATCCTAGAATCCACTCACTTCTCCACTAGCAGAGGCCAGGTAAGCCCAGAGAGGGCCTAGGAGCCTGGGATGTGCCTTTGCCCAAGGGAGGCATCATAAAAGCCAAGAAAAGTGCAAGACAAAACTCCAGCCCTTGAATAGCTGAAGGCCATGGAAGACAGAAGCAGAACTTAGAAGAAACAATGAAAAAGTAAACAAGATATATTATATAAAATTAAGTACTCACTTGCATGAGGTTCAAAGCTGTTTTCCTGTTGTTAGGAATAGACTTAAGTAGGGCTAATTTTGTTAGAAACAAAGAAAATCAGGTTCTGTGCCTCTCTGGGGTAGCATAGAACTTTCTTGGGGGGTTAGATATATATGATATGATGGTAAGACTGGGGATTGGTACTTATTAATACTAATTAATGATTTAAATGGCTGCAACACATGACCCTAGGGTGGAAATCCCTGAACTAACCTAAATTGTGCACTTGACACTCTTGTGGCTTAGGAAAGGCTATTTGGCATCAGGTGAGAAGCTGCACTTCATCTTAGGTGAAGCCACATAGCCTGTATAGAAGAGGGTGGCCGCTTTACAAAAAAAATCCTCACAAGAGTAGTAGAAAGAGAGAAATCCTTCCAAGAAAAATTTCTTGCTGACTGCAGCTTTTCTTAACTCTAAAATTAAGAATATAAATGTTCCTGTAGTAGCCAATTTAATTGGATCAGATATACACATCTACATGATTAGAGGCAAAAATAGGATTATGCAAGGAAAAAATGTGTATCAGTGCACTATGGGGAATGTTTTATTTCTACCTACCTTAGTTTAGGAATGAATAGTTTAGAAAACGTTCATTTAAAATATCTCTGACTGGCTCTGCGCCCATAGCTCAGTGGTTAGGGCGCCAGCCACATACACCAGGGCTGGCAGGTTCAAACTCAGCCCGGGCCTACTAAACAACAATGACAACAACAAAATAGCCAGGTGTTGTGGCGGGTGCCTGTAGTTCCAGGTACTTGGGAGGCTGAGGGAAGAGAATCACTTAAGCCCAAGTGTTTGAGGTTGCTGTGAGCTGTGATGTCATGGCACTCTACCCAGGGTGACAAAGTGAGACTCTGTCTCAAAAAAAAAATCTCTGACGGAAAAGATCCCAAGTGACCAGTGGGCTACACTGTTGGTGGTGATTAGGAGAAACCAGTGTGAACTAATTGCACTCTGTTAAAACTTGTGGACCATTTGTTATAAGATGGTTTTGGTCACTTAAGTGTCCCAGCCATCTCCCAGACTTTATCTGCAAAAATGTTGTGTTCATGAATTCTTTTTTTTAAATTTCAGATTAATATGAGGGTATAAATGATTAAGTTACATTGGGTTTCCTTTTTTTTAAATTTCAGATTGATATGAGGGGATGAATGTTTAGGTTACACTGTTTTCATTTCTAAACCAAAGTTCAAGTTGTAGTTGAGCCTTTCACTTGGGGACGTACTGAACACCCTAACATGGCACACATTAGGTAAGATTCCACCATCACCCTCCCTCTCCTCTCCCTTCTCTCCCTTCCCCCATGTTAGACTATACTTGTGTTTTCTTTCTTGGGGGTATGTAGTTATTTATATATTGGTTTCATATTAGTATTGAGTACATTGCATTCTTTTTCTTTTTCCCTTTTTTGAGACAGAGTCTCACTCTCACCCTAGGTAGAGCGCTGTGGTGTCATAGCACACAGAAACCTAAAATTTCTGGGTTCAAGCGATCCTCTTGCCTCAGCCTCCTGAGTAGCTGGGACTACAGGCCCCCACCGTTATTCCTGGCTTATTTTTATATTTTTAGTAGAGACAGGGTACTCAGGCTGATCTTGAACTCCTGACCTCAAGCAATCCACCTCCCTTGGCCTCCCAGAGTGCTAGGATTAGTTGTAAGCCACTAACTCCAGTCTTTTTTTTTTTTCTTTTCTTTTTTATTATTTTTTTTTATTCTTGTGATACTTTACTAAGAAGAATGTATTTCAGCTCCATTCAGGTGAACACAAAACATTTAAAATCTCCATCCTATAGCTGATTAGTACTCCATGGTATATATATACCATAGTCTGTTAATCCATTCATGGGTTGATGGGCACTTGAGTTGAATCCAAGACTTGGCAATTGTGAATTAAGCTGCAATAAACATTCTAGTACAAATGTCCTTGTGGTGAAATGATTTTTTTTCTTCTGGGTAGATATCTAGTAAAGGGATTGCAGAATCAAATGGAAGGCTTTTGATTGGAATTTGAGAATTCACCATACTTCTTTCCATACAGGTTGTATTAGTTTGCAGTCCCACCAGTAGTCCCAAAGTTTTCCCTTCTCTCCACATCCATGCCAGAGTCTACAGATTTGGGATTTTGTGATATAGGCTAATCTCACTGGGGTTAGGTGATAACTCAGAGTGGTTTTGATTTGCATTTCTCTGATGACTAGGGACAATGAGCATTTTTTCTTGTGTTTGTTGGCCATTCATCTCTCAGCTTAAAAGAAGTTTTTGTTCAAGTCTCTTGCCCACATAGATATGGGGGTTGTTTTGTCTTTTCTTGTTGATTAATTTGAGTTCTCTATAGATTCTAGTTATTAGCCTTTTGTCAGATTCATAGCATACAAATACCTTCTCCCATTCTGAACGCTGTCTGTTTGCTTTAGTTGTGGTATCCTTAGCTGTATAGAAGCTTTTTAGCTTGATCATGTCCCATTTATTTCTTTTTGGTATTGCTGTAATTGCCAACGGGATCTTCTTTATAAAGTTGTTTCCCAGGCCAATTTTGTCAAGAGTTTTTTCCCACACTTTCTTCTAGAATTTGTATTGTTTCATGTCTTAAATTCAAGTCTTTTATCCAGTGAGAGTCAATTCTGTCAGTGGTGAGGAGTGCAGGTCTAGTTTTAGTCTCCTACATGTGGCTAACCAGCTCTCCCAGCATCATTTATTAAATAGGGATTATTTTCCCTGGTGCATGCTTATGTTTGGTTTATTAAAGATCAGCTGGCAATATATGACTGGGTTCACCTCTAGATTCTCTATTCTATTCCATAGATCTATTATCTCTGTTTTTGTGCCTGTACCACACTGTTTTGATCACTATAGACTTGTAGTATAACCTAAAATCTGGTAACGTGATACTTCAAGATTCATTTTTATTTCTTAAAATTACATTGGTTATGCAGGTTTTTTCTGATTCCATGTGAAAAAAAGTACTATTTTTTTCAAGTTCTTCAAAGTGTGATGATGGTACTTTGATGGGGATTATATTAATCTGTAGATCACTTTGGGTAGTATGGACAATTTATTAATGTGATTCTTCCCAGCCACAAGCATGGTATTTGTTCTTCCATTTGTGAATGTCTTCTGCTGTTTCTTTTCTCAGGGTTTCATTGTTCTCTTTATAGAGATCCTTTACATCCTTTGTTAGATATATTCCCAAGTATTTCTTTTCTTCGGAGCTGCTATGAAGGGTATTATGTCTTTAATTTGATTCTCAGTTTGACTGTTATTGGCATACATGAAGGCTATTGATTTGTGGACATTGATTTTGTATCCTGAGACATTATTCTATTTCTTTTTTTTTT
>NW_003852515.1:838401-847602 GCF_000181295.1 Otolemur garnettii | reverse complement strand
TCCATCTTTCTTAATGGCTGCATAGTATTCCATGGTGTACATATACCACAATTTATTGATCCATTTGTGGATCAATGGGCTCTTGGGCTTCTTCCATGACCTAACATAGCAATTATGAATTGGGCTACAATGAACATTCTGATACAAATATCTTTATTGTAGTGTGGGTTTTGGTCTTCTGGATGTATACCCAATAGACGAATTATAGGATCAAATGGCAAGTCTATTTTTAGTTCTTTAAGTGTTCTCCAGATGTCTTTCCAAAAGGAACGTATTAGTTTGCAATCCCACCAGCAGTGTAGAAGTGTTCCCTTTTTGATCACTTCCAAGAGCTTTGTAGTTGAGTCCCTGGGGTGTTCATGAATTCTTTACTGAAGCACACAATGAAATGACTGCTAGGGATCTGGTTTATTGCTTGAATTCACCTTCTTTCCTTATCTAAGTACTTTTCCATGAAGATAATAACTTAACACATTGAGTTCAGTGTAAACAGGAAATCTAGCAGCAATAGTTGGACCAACAACTAACTTTGCAAGGCCAAGTTTTAAGGAATAATTTGTGAAGCTATTAATCAGGAGGCTGTTACCCCTAGAAAATGAGGTAAGTGTACCCCATACTGATGTGGTATCTCTTTTGGCTGCCTGAGGCCACAGGTTTTTATGGACTGACATTCTTTATGACCAATAAGTTTCTCTTACTGGTGACCTGCCCATAAGAGATTGACCCAGGGTTTCCAGGATCAAAGAAAGTTCTGAATCATGGAGCCCACTAGATTTTCAGTCTTGCAAATCTATTAATCATGAACTATTAATGACCCATCAGTGGATCAGAAAATCAATTTAGTGAGGCAAGGCCAGCTTTTTAAAAAAGTTTAAATAGACTAAATGAAAAATATTTTATTTTTAAAAAGTTAAATAGACTAAATGAAAAATATCAAAGTGCATCATGTATTATAAGGTTAGATATTTTGCAAAAAAAAAGTAAACATGTATATACTTATGCAGATGCTAAATTATGATACTATGTATTTCTTACTATGAATCTTGGTGAAAGAAGTTTTAAATCCATTTTTTATTTAATTTTTTTGAAATGTGGAAATAATATTTTTCCAAGTTTAGATATAGTGATACAAGAGACAGTGTATTTGTTTATGCATAGGAGAAATAACGCCTGTAGGGGAATATTGAGTTAACTTAAAGTCTCTGTATTCAGACAAAATCAATGAATGAGCTTAGATGTATAGCCCTCAAAAATATAACATTAAAGCATAAACTATTTGAAATTTTACATTATAGGTTTAAGTATCCTGAAATTGCAAAGCTATATTTATAACTTTATGTTTTATACACTGTTAAGGTATATGCAGATCCATGATGATAATGCAAATAATTTAAATATTTAAATATTTTAAATTACATTTTAAAATTTAGAGTCTGGACAATAAAGGAAATAATAAAATCTAATAAAAAAAGGTTCAAAGGACGTCTACAGATTGGGCTATTTCAAGTGTGCCACCAATATTTTTTTCTATGTGTTGTCATAGAAATTCTATAACACCCTGTTAGTTTTAGTCTTTGTATATCTTTCTTCACCTTCCACCATGGAACATGTATTTCTTTGTCTTTTGTCTGAGGGTGGGAGCATTTTTCTTTAAAGACTTATTATTTTTACTTAAAATATGCAAAACAGTGAGGCAACATAGTTAGGAACATGGAGCCAGACTGGCTGGATTATGTGAGCTGGAGCCAGCTGTTTACCTTGTCCATGCCTCAGTCTCCTCATTCATAAAATAGGGAAGAGGTAAGTGTCCATGTCCATGAGGATTTAATGTGTTAATATTTATAAAGTGTGGCACATTGGAAGTGTGCATAATAGTGGAGTCTCAAACACGTTTCAGTGGGGGCTTAAAGCGGGGAGTGGTCAGTTTGCTTGGGGTAGGGAGGTGCTATTAGAGATTCCCTATGAGATACCTACTACAGCAAGCAGTAGCACATATTAACTGAGAACCTACTGCATGCAGGACACGGCACCCAGATGCCATATTACGTGCCAAGATGGGACAGTGGGAAGGCAGACCCAGAAGCCCATGTAGCCACACCTCTCCCAGCCCTGTACAACACGGCCCCCTCTAGGCTGAGGTCATATTCCAGCCATCAACATACCCATGTTAATTTTATTTCTGTTTCTATAGTGATGGCTTATAAGTTACTCCCCACACTACTGACATTGAGAGTGTTTATCTTGTTTAAATTGTGCAAGAGGTACTGAAGTAAGCAAGTGAAATGCAAACGCCTCCCCAAAAGGCCAACATCACCAGCAAAGCAGAAACTTGGTCCAAGTAAAACCATAGAATGTTAACAATGGAAAGGAATATGGACAGCAGCTTTGGGAAATAGTGTGACTGTGAGTCACATGAGAGGTGATTAATAAATGAGGAATAAATGCAAAGCCTC
Organism: Otolemur garnettii; assembly: GCF_000181295.1. Taxonomy (NCBI): domain Eukaryota; kingdom Metazoa; phylum Chordata; class Mammalia; order Primates; family Galagidae; genus Otolemur; species Otolemur garnettii. The sequence goes on along the minus strand of NW_003852515.1, from coordinate 845,149 downwards.
GAAACTGAAAATGAGGAGGTCAGTGTGATGCAAAAGGGGAAGCATTAGGATAGAAGAATTCAAGTGAGGCCAGGCACAGTGGCTCACACCTGTAATCCCAGCACTCTGGGAGGCTAAGACGGGAGGATCCTTGAGCTCAGGAGTTCAAGACTAGTCTGAGCAAAAGTGAGAATCTGTCTCTACTAAAAACAGAAAAATGAGCCAGGTGATGTGGCAGATGCCTGACTGTAGTCCCAGAAGCTTGGGAGGCTGAGGCAGGGGGATTACTTCAGCCCAGGACGCTGAGGTTGCTGTGAGCTAGGTTGACGCCAGGACAATATACCCAGGGCAAAAGAGTGAGACTCTGTCTCAAAAAAAAAAAAAAAAAAGAAGAAGAAGAAGAAGAATGCAAATGGCTGAATGAAATGGGCTTTTTTTTGTTGTGTTTTGTTTTTTGAGACAGAGTCTCACTTTGTCACCCTTGGTAGAGTGCTGTGGCATCACAGCTCACAGCAGCCTCAAACTCTTGGGCTTAAGCAATTATCTTGCCTCAGCCTCCCAAGTAGCTGGGACTACAGACACCCAACACAGTGCCCTGCTATTTTTTTTCTTTCTTTTTTTTTTTTTTTGCAGTTTTTTTGGCCAGGGCTGGGTTTGAACCCGCCACCTCCAGCATATGGGGCCAGCGCCCTACTCATTTGAGCCACAGGCGCTGCCCAAGCCCCGCTATTTTTTGGTTGTAGTTGTCACTGTTGTTTGGCAGGCCCAGGCTGGGTTCAAACCCACCAGCTCCTGTGCTGGACTCAAACCAGCTACCTGGTGCCCTAGCCTGGAAATGGATTTTTTAGATGATAGAGGTACAGATGGAAGTTTGGCAGTTCCCTCTGGGGGCGGGGGGAGAGGAAATTAACCTGTTATAAATGATTCCACTCAGGCCAGGTTAATGTTGAAGGGAAGGGGAGCTAGCTTCAGTGGAAGAAATAAGAAAGTTATTTCCAATTTGGGATTAAGAAATCGAGATGATTAAATCAATCCTGGATACTGTGAGTGAGTTGTGATGGAAGTAGTGAGAAGACTCTTATCAAATTGCATGCTGACTAGGAGACGTCCCCAGATGGGGGTGCTAGGGATGTGTGCAGATTAAAGAGAAGAGCTGGTTTAAATAGTTCAGGAAGGTGATGTGAAAGAAAAATAAAATAGATAATGAGAACAAAAACTACAATAAAACTCCAGTCTGTAAAGCCCTCTGTATATGCGAGCTTTACGAATAAACTAAAAGACATCAGATTGCCTCTTTCCAAGCCATGCCAAGGATCTGGGTGTGTCCACCTTCATTTTTCACGAGCCAGGAAAAGGTACCAGATCTAAAAACAAACAAGACCCCCAGCCCTGAAAATGTAAAGCTTCAAATGTGAGGGGGCCTCGTTTATTCAAACCTAGAATAGAAAGAGAAGGCAGAAATGTCATAATTCAGAAAAGGAGGTGGCTCCCAGGGCATAGCCAGGTTTGGCAGTAGAGACACACGGGGTGGGGCGGGGGGGCGGGGAAGCTGCATTCTGACCATGTTGCTCCTCCTGCCCAGCTTTGTGGCCATGGTGAGGGAGTTGCCTGAAGTGTTTCTCCTTTCTGGATCATAAAACAAGAGGGTTGTAATGAATTCTAAGATTCTTACCACACTTGATGATTTCCTCAAGGATACAAAGAATAGAAGAATATAAAGTAAACCCAGGTCTTACTACAAGTTCAAAGTGAATTCATCATTTGGGAAATAAGAATCAGGTTTCTGTGATTTAGTCATTCGCTTGTTTCTCTTTTTTTTAATTGCCAGCCTACTCCTGACCTAGGTTCACACAAACACAAAATTATTCTGTCCCTTTCTCAAAATTTTCCTGGAATGCCAGATTGTCTTCATATATCTAAGACTTCTCTCCAGATTTCAGCAAGAATAGGCACATTTAGATTATTAAAAGGTGTCATGTTGAAATTTTGTGCATATTCTGCCTGTTTTACTCACGCTGGAGCCACTTCTTGGGGTGCTGGAACCTCTCTTTACTCTCCCCTGGCGATGTCACTTCTTTGGAATATCTTTGCCAAGGGGCTTAAACACTGTGCAGTAGAATACTACTTGATAGCATCAGTCACATTTACAAATTACCAAATGTAAAACACGAGGCACAGATTGCTGCGTTTCTACTGCAGAATCAAGTGTCCCGTCCGTGTTCAAGTCTGCATTCTCCATCTACATTCAAGCTAATTAGGCAGTGACATGAATTAATCAACCAAAGACTGGAAAAGCCAATTCAACATGGAGTTGCACTGACTTTGTATCCCTAGGGTGCAGTGTGACCCTAAGGAATCAGAAAAGCAAGACCCCTCTTTTTTGTATAGTTTCCAGAGGAATGACAAGTGTTTTTAAGAATGTTGTGGAACCTTCTATGAAAATACATCTTCAATGTGATTGGACCTGTGTCCAGAAGAGGCAAATCAATGAGGGTGGAGTTTGAAGAAGATGCTAAAAAGGGGAGAGTCAGATGACAGGACTGAGCAGCCTCAGGGGAGAGTCCTGGTAAGTTGTAGACAACAATCTTGGTCAAGTTACATTTGAATTGTGGATGAGCCGCCTCAGAGAGGAGGCTGCAGAGATAACGGAGACCAAGTTTCCAGCGAGGATGAAGAGATCTGCAGTGGACCGGAGAACTGGGGACCTAGAAACGTAGGGTGGGTGATAGAATTTGAGTACACATAATCAATAAAAAAGGGCAGGTAATAGACCAACAGTCCAATCGATTTTTTAAAAATTCACACAAGCAAGAAGGAACAAAGTCTTTAAGGCTATGTCTACACTAAACTTGCAAGTGAAGTCAGAGGGTTCAGAACGTCTTTTAGTGTTCACTGAAATCCTACAAGCTGGACTTCCCCAAGAAGTTTTTGAAACGGATGCTCCGTCTGCATTCCAGGTAGGATGTTTTGTGTTGGGTTATGTTCACTTTGTGTTTTGATTCCCTTAGAGAACAGCCCACCAGAGTGGAGTCTGGTGCTCCATTTGATCTATAGTCCATTTGGTTCCCTTGGGATCTGAAATATGAGCCTTATAATGAGTTTAAGTTTATAAATGACTTGCCTTGAAGGTGCCATTGGAAAGATTAGTGAGAAATCCTGGTATGGGTAGTGCCATTGAGAAAATTTCAGGAGAGAGATTCAAGCATGAGGAAAGTCTCAGGGAGAAAAACCCACCCATACTTTGATGAAGATAAGGGTAGACTAGAGGCAGTTAGCACTGTTCACAAGAAGTCAGATGCTGTCTTTAATTAAGAAAAATAAAGGTAAAAAAAGGCAAAACTTTTTATCTAATAATTTAGTAATGTGTCAGAAGAAAAAATGATGATTATTACAAAACATGTCACAGGTCTCTGTTAAAGGGGAGGGAAAAAATGAGTGTTATCAGGAATAGCTATTGGGTCAAAAGAGACTTTTATGAAAATTAGTTTGAGAAAGTAAGATTCTTAATTGATGACATAAAACATTGTAAGGCATTTCTTGCACTTTCTTGTCTTTTTATTTAATTACTTGGTGTTCTCTGACATATGTCAGGGCATTAATGATTTTGTAACATTAGTTATCTGTCCAAGCTGAGTATTACAGATGTACGTTGTGTGTGTGTGCACGCACATGTGTGCATTACACAATACAGCAAGAATGTGAGCCTGTGACTTCTAGTTCAGTTTTGAGATACTTAGTCCTGGTTGCTTCCTATTAATAGAATTTAAGATATATTAAATAGTAACCAACTGATTTTGATCCAATCCTTGGAATTGAAATGAGAAAATAATATTTCTTCCCCTTTTCTTACTCTATAAATAAATTGTTGAGTGAGTGTAAAAATGTTCTACTCTTCATGGCATACTAGAAAATTCAGGGTGTTGGCAGAATAAGAGCCCAGTTGAAATTTTAGCTCTGAAATAGACTCATTTTTCCCTTGCCAGTATAGGCAAATCTACAGGGACCTTTTGTTGCCAGTCAAATGGAAAAATCCTATTTTAGGCATCAACCCTGACTATTTTTAAATAGTTTGCATTTATTACTTAATCAAAGGCATAGTTCTTGATCTGCTGTTCAAAGGATTAAACACAAATCTAGGCTTTAAGTGAAATGTCAACAAATGCCACATATACCCTCCTCTGAAAATGCTGCGTCCTGCGGCTAATGATACTGGAGCATCTGAGAAGCATTTGTATGACACTAGCCTTTTTTTTTTTTTGTAAATGTTTTGTGAAATACATTTTAACAATTTTTTGATATAAGCTATTATAAGGGGCATCCAAATTCAGTTTAATAACTTGTTTACATTGCAATCTCTTTATCTATGCTAAATAGAGTCTGCATATGGCCAAGACCGTTTTCAAAGTATTATGTATCAAATCATGACCACGACTGAGGGATGACCGGACATATTTTCAAATGTACCCATACCTTTAGCTTAAGTGTAGTTTAATCGACTACAGATTGAATAACAAATGTAATTGAGATCTGGTGGAAACTTGAAGCTAAGTCAGATAAAGAGCACTAGCATTACCCTCGAGTGTGGACCAGAGTGGAAGAGGAATCTGGGATCCTGATGTCGTGATAGCTAACCCTGAAACTCGATGCTCAACCTATGAGGAGACCTAATCGTGTGCATACATAAAATTTAAGTATGTCTATTTCAGAAGAACTCTCTATGACTGCCTGTGAGATACATACATTATAGATCATAAGCAGATAGATAACTAGATAGCCCTTTCAAAAAATACGTACAGAGAATGGAGCGAGAGCATTGGGGGGGGGGAGAAGAGGAGAGAGCAGGAGAGGAGGGGAGTGGGAGGAGGAGAGAGCAGGAGAGGGGGGGGGTGGGGGGGGGGGAGAGCAGGGGGGAGGTGTGCATGTGTGTTTTGTTGATCCATGAGTGTTTACACATATGTATATGCATGTACTTGTATGGATCTCGGACAGCTGGAAATCAGTCTCACAGTGCTTCTCTGCTTTTCAAATGTATTCTTGCATAGCACAGAAGTTGTAAATCACTATCAGTATCCCTAGGCTCAAGTAATATATAGGTAAGAGCCAATTCTGGGTAGATAATGCCTGAGCTTATTCATTAAAACAGGTTTTTGCTTTTTCTTTAACAGGTTTTCTTTAAAATAAAGGCCATGGAAAGCTCTTCCAATGATGTTTTTGGCATGTGAAATTAATTGTTGGCCTCAGGCCATGTTGGGGGGTAGACATCATAAAACTCCAGGACCAAACAGCTGTCCTGACATTCCTGTTTATAACTCTGTTAGCACTGCTAACATTGCTAACGTTGAAATGTAATTTCTGGATGAGCTTACGGGCTCAAATTTAATGTGTTCAGAACTAAGTTTTCAGGTCATCAAGGAAATGAAATGTATTTCATAAGAAAAAATACTGTGTCTAAGTGGGACATAAGCTTTGAGATCTCAATATTCATGTGCATCAGGATTTATCTATGATAGGAATGTGTTATAATGGCTATCTCTGAATCTGTACCTGTAATTAAACAATACAGTAGGCGAATAAAGATACATGGTTTAGATGCAGTGAGTTATTTCTAAATATTACCTTCAAACATGACTTTAAATATAAGAAAAATATTGTGGTTAGCCTTTGAGTAATACTAAGTAATTAGCCTTTGAGTTGTTTTGTTATTATCAATGCATTGAAATCTTATTAATTCATGTACTATTTGAAGTTAATGATTATTTAAGTGAGATCTTGGCACAGTCTCTAATTTCTATATTTAAAATAAAAGAAATAAATAGTGTGGGCAGTAAGGAGCAATATGCAGGTATAATGAGTGCCTCTAAGTTCTAGGCACCACGTATATGTTTTAATGTTCAGAAGTAGCCTCTGAGGTACATGATATTATCTATATTTTACCAATTAGAAATTTGAGACTTGGGGTTTAAATGACTAACCAAGGTCATGTGTCTAAGGAAGTGGACTGAGGATGTGAACTTGGATACTGTGCTTTGTTGAGTACCAAACCTCTTTCTAAGTTGCTTAGGAATTTTCATTCCTTTATTTAACAGATGTTTCCTGAGCAACACTGTGAGCTCACTACGCTAAGCATTATTCTTGCAAGCAATATACTTACTGCCTTATTTACCAGTCACTCTTATGTGGGCACTAGAACAGTTCTCTCAAGGACTTCAGGATGCTAGAAATTTCCTAGACTTGTAGAGACTCTGTGTATACAATTTAAATATTCATATTTTAGTAATTTATATTCTTCCAGACCCATGCATATCTCCTGCTAGTCTAATCAGTGCTGTTTTACTGTACTTAACTTTGTGTGTTCATGTAATGTCTGACTAGAGTTAGTAGTTGCTGTAGGTCAGGATTAATAAAGTTAAGACTTACTAATAACCACTTCCTGATAGTATTGTCAGCAGAGGCACCTACTGAACCTAAACCCTGGATGTTCTCACGTACTGAGCTCATGCTGGCACAAATGAAAACCAAATAGACTGTTAGGTAGAAAATCTAAGAATCTTTTCTGAGTGTCAGGTAGGAGGAAGCAGCTGTGAACATAGATTATTTTAAAAACTAAGACCAAAGGTTTGCTTGTGTTTGTGCTGCCAGCTTCACGTTTCAGAAAATAATTGGCTCTTTTGATGCTTATATTCAAAAAAGAATGTAATGCTACCTTCTAAGCTGGAATTCAGCAGGCGTTTGGCTTCTTAGAGGTGTCTAAAATATTTCTCTTCTATTT
>NW_003852515.1:837548-837773 GCF_000181295.1 Otolemur garnettii | reverse complement strand
TAAGCGGAAGAGAGAAAGGGAGAAGAAAAGAAGGAGACAGAGAAAGAAGGACACCTGGAGTATTCCAGTGAAGTTGGATGTCACCCCAAGGAATTGTCTCTAATAGTTACCTTGATAAAAAAAGAGTGCAGTTTGTGTAATTACCAGACTGCATATTCATCTTACACATCTATGACTTAGAATCTCACTTAATTTTAATACATCTCATTTGCTAAGAAAAAAGTC
>NW_003852515.1:824556-836920 GCF_000181295.1 Otolemur garnettii | reverse complement strand
GAAATTTCCAGTTACTGTATGCTAGAAGAAGTACCCAATAGAAATATAATGTCAGCCATATATGTAATTTTAAAATTTTCAGTAGACGGGTGGTGCCTGAAATTTCCAGTTACTGTATGCTAGAAGAAGTACCCAATAGAAATATAATGTCAGCCATATATGTAATTTTAAAATTTTCAGTAGATGGGTGGTGCCTGTGGCTCAAGGGAGTAGGGTGCCAGCCCCATGTACTGAAGCAGTGGGTTCAAACCCGGCCCCGGCCAAAAATTGCAAAAAAAAAAAAAATTTCCAGTAGACATATTAAAACAAGTAAGAAGCAATAGGTAAATTTATTTTAGTAATTCATTTTCTTTAATCCAGAGAATGCAAAATATTGTCATTGTAGCATATAATCAATATAAAAAAATACTAATGGGCTTTAAAACCTTGAGTCTGAAATCTGTTGTGTATTTTATACATATAGCACCTTTCAATTCAGATTAGTCACATTTCTTGTGTTCAGCAGCCTCATGTGGCTGGCAGCTAACACACTGGGCTGCACAGCTCCAGAGCAGCCACTTATAAGGCCAAGAAGACAAGAAAAATGAATGAAGGCGGCCAACCTGGGCCTACAGCAAGCAGTGACTTTCTGTATGGGCAGAGCTGTCCTCTGCCTAGCCAGTTCCCAGTTTAGCCCTGGTACTTCTAGATTTTCTGAAGCCAGAAATCCAGATTCTATAGAAAATGTCTTGGCCAGGTACGGTGGCTCATGCCTATAATCCTGACACTCTGGGAGGCCAAGCCTGTGGATCGCCTGAGCTCAGGAGTTTGAGACCAGCCTGAACAAAGCAAGACCTCGCCTCTACTAAAAATAGAAAAAAACTAGCCAGGCATTGTGGTGGGCGCCTGTAGTCCCACTACTTGGGACACTAAGGCAACAGGATCTCCTGAGCTGAAGCGTCTCAGGTTGCTGTGAACTATGCTGCCATGGGCACTGTACCCAGGGCAACTGAGACTCTGTCTCAAAAAAAAAAAAAAAGGAAAGAAAATGTCTCGATATTTAAGTGTTGGCAACTAATTCAAAACTTTCAAAATATCCTACCGGCTGGCTTTAGGTTGCCAGTTGTGGTCTCTGTTCCCAGAATTTCAAATTTTAAGCCATATAAGGATCTCTGACTCATCCAACACGCTGTGTTAGGTTCTATGAAGGGTAACAAAGGATCCCTTTTTTCACAAACACACGTTTGAATATATTTTTAAGTTTATGAGATGTGTTCCACGCTAGAGTCTACTCGGTAGCCGCCTCTGCTACCTACTGTGGGAAGCTCTGGGATGAAGCACTTGTTGCTCAGCTCGCTGCAGCCCACCCTCTTTTCACAGCCATCCCTGTTCCGTGTCAGATGCAGGCCTCCAGAGGGCAGGCAGAACCTATCTTGTTCCCCACTGCATTCTCAGCACCAGACTGAATACATAGGTAAACAGACAACTTAAAACCCAGAAGGAGGTGTTCACAAGGATATGGAGAAATTGGAACCCGTGTCATGGGAATGTTAATGGTACACAGCTGCTGCGGAAAACAGTTTGGAAGTTCCTCAAAAAGCTAAAAATTGAATTATCATATGATCCAGCACTTCCACTTCTGGGTATGTGCCCAAAAGATGTGAAAGCAAGAACACAAAGACATAGTTGTGCACCCATCTTTATAGAAACATTATTCACAGTAAACAAAAGTGGAACAACCCAAGCATCCACTGCATAAATAAAATGTGGTATGGACATATGATGGAATATTATTTAGCCTTAAAGGAAGAACATTCTGGGCTCGGTGTCCGTAGGTCAGTGGTTAGGGCGCCAGCCACATACAACAGGATTGGTGGGTTTGAACCCAACCTGGGCCTGCTAAACAACAATGACGACTGCAACAAAAAAATAGCCGGGCATTGTGGTAGGCACCTGTCGCCCCAGCAACTTGGGAGGCTGAGGCAAGAGAATCGCTTAAGCCCAAGAGTTTGAGGTTGCTGTGAGCTGTGATGCCACAGCGCTCTACCAAGGGTGACATATTGAGACTCTGTCTCAAAAAAAAAAAAAAATCCTGATATATGGTACAACATGGATGAATCTTAAAACATTGTATTGAGTGAAATAAACCGGCAGTGGAAGGTCAAATATTATGTAATTCTCTTTATAGTAGGTCCCTAGAGCAAATTCATAGAAATGGGTATTAGAATGTTGGTTGCCAGGGGCTGAGGAGAGAGGGAATGGAGAGTTATTGTTTCATGGGCACAGAGTTTTAGTTTTGCAAAATGAGAAGAGGTCTGTGGATGGATGGTGGCAATGGCTCAACAACAATATGAATGTACTTAATGCCACCCAAATGTATGCTTAAAAATGGCAATTTTATGGTATGTATTACCGTAATTAAAAAATGTTTTTTTAATTATGTTTCAAAAAATGTTTTTTTGAAAACCTAGAAGGTTGAATGACTTACCCAAGACTATAGTGTTGTGCTCTGGAGCTTTTGAAACTACCCCAGGCTATTTATAATGTATATATTTTATATATATGTATATATCTCTGAGGTCACACCTTGGTAAAGGATGGCCATGGAGCTAGGAACCCATAGACCCAGATCTTGGTAGGTGACTCGTTCCTTAGCACCTCAGTTCCTGTGCATGTCCAGTCCTGTCTTCTGGACCAACTGACCAGTAAGATTAAGATGACAGCATGAAATATGTATGAGGAAAATATATGTCCTAGATTAAGCTGGGCCAAATTTATTATATGCTGGGGAAATAATGTATCACTGGAATTAAAAAAAAAAAAAAAACCACATTTGGGCAGTGTAGGGTAATGTAGCAAAGATGCAAGAGCCTGTTGAACTGATGCCCCAGCAAAGTCCTTCCCAGTTCATTTCAAATGAGCAACTGAATGTAAAAGTTCGCCTAAGTCTGAGCAAGTTTGTTTCACACTTTATTGTTATCTTTATGATGATGATGATTTGATTTTAGCATCACCTCTGTGTGCTGAGATGCCTTCAAGGTCAAATTCTTCTTCACGTCCTCTCAGAGTAAATTGAGGTGGGAAGAGGATCTGTGTGCAATTGGATATCTAGTGTCAGAAGGTGGCCCCCTCTCCTTGTCACCTCCCTCACAGCACAGCATCTTCAGTAACTTTTCCTGGCTCAGTAGCTGTGTGAATATCTTTTGTTACAGTAACCAGATTTCAACATTTAGAGATGAAGAAATAAGCACTTAATATTTCCATTCTCTAGGGGTGGCACCTGTGGCTCCAGGAGTAGGGCGCCAGCTTACATATACTGGGGGGGCAGGTTTGAGCCCAGTCCCAGCCAAAAACTGCAAAAAACAAGCAAACAAACAGAAAGTCTAAAACTATATATGTATTTCCATTCTCTAGAGATTTGCTTTGTTAGGAAAGCAAGACTCCGTTTCTGTTGCAAATTGTATTAAGTCTTATTGTTGAAGAGGACATTATCTTGACACCAAGAAAGCAAACCAGATTCTATGCTAGTCCTAAATCATAGATGCCCAGCCCGCTTTATCCACTGTCATGTTTTAAAAATGAACACAGCTCAATTGTTTTCCAAGTTGCTTGTGACAAATAGTTTCTTCCCATTAAGTCCTGTCAAATAACTTCAAGGTTGATAGAAAGAATTGAATGTAAAAAATAAAAAAAATCAAAAAGAAAATATATAAGATAACCACATCTTAGTTAGTTTGGGGAAAGGCTGTTGAAGCATAAAAGCAATGAAAACAGGGCGGTGCCTGTGGCTCCAAGGAGTGGGGCTCTGGCCCCGTAAGCTGGAGGTAGTGGGTTCAGACCTGGCCTCGGCCACAAACTGTCAAAAAAAAAAAAAAAGAGCAATGAAAACATCGCAAAAGAAAAATTGATACATTTGACTGCATTGATAAGTGTAACTGCATGCAGTTTCTGCATATCAAAAATATAAAATGTAAACACAAATTAGAACAATATTCACAAGAAATATGACAGAATGTTAATATATAAATAAACCTTTCAAATCAATTTCATAAATATTACCATCTTAATAAAATTATGTATAAGGGACATGATTAGGGAAATGATTGTTCTTTACAAAGTGACTAATGTGAAAGTCATTTAGTATTTAAAGAAATTCAAACTTAAGACAATCTTTATTAAATGGGCTTTTAAAAAATAAAATATCTCTCAATACTGGCCAAGTTGAAGAGACACATTTATATACTGCTGGGAGAATTATAAGGCGATGGAGCCTTTTGGAAAGTTATGTATTTAGTAACAGTGCTAAGAGCTTTCAATGTGTAAAAGTATGAGTAATTGTACTTATAGAAATCTGTCCTTGGAAAATAATTAGAAATGCCTATAAAGATTTTCATATAAGGATGTTCACACAGAATTATTTATAGTAGTGAAAATCTGAAGATGAGCCAAAGGAACAGCAATACAGAATTATTCATATACATGATGGTTCATTAGTAATGACATGAGTCCTGACATTAAAACTTAGGAGTTTGAAGACTGTTTATTAAAATGGGAATATTTATCAAAATGTGTTCCGTATAAATTGTGCATAATTGTAGTATGTGCCCTTGTGTAAATGTGTAATAACAGAACCAGTGTTGTTAAATAGATGTGTGTGCCCTGGAAAAGATTAAATGCAATTTAGCAGTATGTCAGAAACAGTTATCTCTGGATGGCAGGACTACAAACAATTTCAATTTTCTTTATACTTTTCTGCCTGTTCCAAATTTTTTTAGAATAGAAATATACTGTTTTTATCCATGGAAAAGAAGAACCGAGCTACTGACCAAATGGATTTATTATGGGGAAGACTCTTCATGTTTCTCCATAAACTTTCTCCTGATGACTCCATTTATGGCCCATATCCATCAAATTGCCAAGTTCTACCCTCTTTCTCCTCAATGTTCCCCAGACTTGGCCCTTCTATTCCCCTCTGCAATCTGCCCAGCAGTTTGGATCAGGTCCTTGTCACATTTTTCCTGCTCAGAAGCCGACTTTGAGTCTCCATGACTCCAGTTTGGAATCCTGAACCTCATCCAGCATCCAGGATTCTCAATAGCTTTCTTGTCAAACTCCCTTACACACGTCAACCAGATTGTCCCCTCACACCCAGCAAAACCAACCAACCCTCTCTCCCTCCCTTCCATCCTCAGACATTCACTGAGCAGGTCTCCTGTGCAGCCACTCTGGGGCACAAAGATGAATGTCACACAAGTCTCTGTGACCTTGGGGCAATGAACATTTTGTGTAGTAAGCTTGAGTTACGGTAAAATGTTATCCAGAGATTGTAGAACTGTGATGTGCCAGCCTCTAAGGCCATGTTGCTTCAAGGGAAGGAAAGAAAAACAGCTGTGGTGGTCTGATGTAATGGGCACTCATGTATCTGTTGGGGAGGAACGGAGATGAGGCTGCAGAATGGCTGTGTCTGCCAGGCTGAGGTGTTAAAATGGAATCCTCTTGGTAATGGAAAAACAATAATTAGTAACTAATGCTCCTTGCCAGGCTCTGTCTCTGTACTATATTGACTCAGTTCATCCCTACCACATGACAAGTTCATGAGGTAAAATAACTTTATTTGTCTGTAGATCCAGAAACTGAGGCACGGAAAGATTAAGGGGTTTGCACAATACCGCATAGTTACTATTGGGCTCCAGAGTCTTAGCTGTTTAGCACTGGGCTGTAATAATTTATGTTTTTAGTTGTCTTGTCTCTGCAAACAGATTGTAAAACACAAAAGATCAGAGACCGTCATAGGCCCTTTTGTATCCCTGGCAGAACTCTGTGCATTGAGCTAAGCACCCATAATGCACAACCAGTAAATAGGAATTGAATCTAATTGAACCACAGGTTTTTAAAGTTTCCATAAAATACTCCCACCTGCCACTTGCTTTATTTATTATGTAGACTAGGGTCCTGTGGGCTGCGTGCTGATTTTGTGAGGACATTTTTTGCTTGCCTGTGGTGTAGGATACGTTGAAAAGAGAAAACAAACAAACAAACAAAAGAGAAGACCCCTGACTAAACCCATGTTATGAGGGGAAAGCAGAGAAAAAGAAAGGAACTGTGTATTGAACTTTTTAATTTGACACCACTCATCCTTCAGACACAGGTAACGTATCTGTGTGGGCTGAATTTGAGCTGCGTAGTCTGACCTTACCGTTGCAGACCCTGCAGGTTGATGGCCATTGTACCAGTTACCTTGTTGAACCTTCGACTGGTTTAAAATTGTAACTTGGCTTAAAGACTCATGCTTCTGGAATGTGAGAGACTCCTGCTTTTTAAAGTCACTTGTTCTAAGCCTGTAGCTTTTTGGAGGGAGAAAGTGAGCCCTGCCTGGTCAGATCCCAACATTACAGAGTCATACTGTGTACATTTAAAGGGGACCCCATGCGAACGCTTATTTCCTGCTTGAGCCCAAAGATAAAACAGGGAGCTTTATCTTTGAGCTTAAGTAGAGTATGTGTTACAGTTTGCATTTTGCATGGTGGGACTTGGTTGATCGAGCTCCCCAGACACAGTAGGAGTGTCCCTAAAGATTGGCCTGCCTGTGTGCTCCAAGAGTGGCGTATGCCAGGCCTTTTCTCTTCACCCCTCACCCTCACACAGGCAGGCGGGAGGAGCAAGCTGCCATGGGGTCATATAAGGACACTCATAGTTCTCCTTTCAACCATACATAGCCTCACATTTGCTTCAACAGGGCGGGTCAGGGGAGAGAGGGGGAAGAAGGACATCACCCACCCTTTCCTATAACAGCTTTGTCTGAGATTTCCCTGTCACAGCCCTGTCCCCATCCCACAAACCAAAATCACCCTTAGCCTCTGAGACCAGGTTCAGCAAAGGCCTCCTCAGTCATAGCAGTAATAGCAACTAACATTAATAGAGCACGTTTACTGCATGCAAGGCTCTGGGTTCTACTGGGAGATCAGGACCTATAACCCTTAACGTATTTACCAACTGCAGAAACTAAAGTTCCAAGAAGTGTAATGAATTGTCTGAGACCACAGGGCTGTAGAGGAGAAGGCAAGGCCCGGATCCAAGCTCTTACCCCACAACTCAGGCTGTTAGCTTTTGCACTGTTCTTTCTTGGGCCTAAAACCTCTGGCCTCAAAAATCTTTCTGCTTCCACCTCCAGCCAGAAAACATTTGTCCTTCCAAATTCTCACAGCACCTTATCTGCATTTCTTTTATTGTGCTTGCTAATTTTAACATCTTCTTACTGTCACCGATGTAAAGGGTTCACGCTTCCTGTTCAGGTGGAGGCATAGAGTCAGTTTCACATTCCTTGGAGTGTTCTCTGCAGCCCCCTGTGTGTTGTGTAGCCGCCGCAGACAAGGGGAATCCAGGGTGTTTCCAATCAGATCTGCCCTATCTGAGCACCTGCACCTTGCTAAGAATTTGGGAATCCATAAAACTACCTGTAGTTCTTTAGCTCTGATTTTCTAAGGAAAAGAAAAGATCTAGCCAAGAAAGCCTGAGTCCTGGTTTCCCTAACAAAAAATAGGCAAATCATACATCCTGGTTCTCCTTACACTATCTCCCCCTTGCCGTCATCGACACTCCAGTCTGCTCAGGTCTGTCCTTGGCTATGCCTTAGATTTCCTGGTCCTTTTCTGTGGGTCTCCTTGTGTGTGTCGGAGTTAACGCTCCCTTGGATCCTTTACAGCAGGCTACAGAGTTGTTTCTCTGTCACATTTCTTCAGACTTTAAAGGATCTAGTTGTCATTGACTGACTTTGAAGTTCTTGTATTGCATCAGGTTATACACCACATGGATTTCAAAACCTTCTGCGAGACGTCTGCTGCAGCTGTTTATTACACCAGAAGTGCCCACTCCTTTCTCCCTTTCTCTTTCCCTGTTTCTGTCCTGACTCCCTTTCTCCATCTCTCCCAATGCTGCTTTTCTGTAATCTTGTTTCTTGGGCTGTGACAAATGAGGAGGGGTTGAAGTTCATATCCTGATCTAGTTTTTGGAAGACGAGATCTGTTTTGAGGATGAGCCCAACTGTATAATACCTCCCACGTCCTATCCTCAAACGTCTTTCTGGATGTATTGCTCAAGATTTTTCTGTTTTTCTCTTTTAACCATTTCATAATCACTGGTCTGAGCCGTACTGCTCAGTGAACAACACAGAGTTTTGTTCAAAATTATGCATAAACATTAACTAATAAATGTAAAGAAGGAAAGAAACTAGTGTCCAGGTTCACTGGGACAAGCAATGTCACACCTGCTCCTCAAAGCACAGCCCTAAACAGGACATCCGGTCATCACACAAACACCAGCATCCATCCTGATGATTTCAGTAAATTGCCTTCAGTAAAGATGTTGGTGCCTGTCCTGAGGTCAGTCTGCATGTCCAGGCTGTCTGTAGGGAGCAAAACCCACCGCTGGCCCAGATACTGCCAGCACCACCCCGGCCTCCCTCCATTAGCTTAGTAAACATTCTAGCAAATCTGTAATATTGTCCCTGCACCTTGGTGCACAGAATCACGTACTGCTGCCCTCAAAAGGAAAATGATATGATTCCTTCCATATTATATTTGCTAGAAAATGCTGGCAAATATAATATGGAAGGAATCACTTTATCACTCAAGTCAGATCCCTTGAGTGATAAAGTTCTTGCTCTTGTACTACACACCCATGGAGATGAGGCTATGGCAGAACCACACAACTCCACTGGGCCTGGTGCTCCATTACTGCCATGGCTAAAGACAGAGGTATGTTCTTGCCAATTGCTAGAAGTCGAGAAGACTAAATAGCAGTGGCTTAATAGGGCCACTTTTGATTGCCAGTACCAGTTTACTGGCACTGCCTCCAGACCAGGTCCTGCCACTTGGTTCCAGACCAGGCTGCAGTGGTTCCTGAGGAGGGCAAGAACAGATGTGCCTTCCTGAGTGTTGCGTTCTGTCTCAAGGGCTCCAGTGTGTGGCTATCTCGTTTCGCTCCCACCGTCTGAGAGCATCGTCCTGCTATCTGCCTTGGAACAGGTTGTAAAATAAGCCATTGCATGGACCTACACCAATAACCCTTTGAGAGCCAGGGTGCAGATGCAGTCCCACTGGCCTGGTCTCCTTCTCCCCTCAGGGACAGTCCTCTCTTAGGAACCTCTTCTATAAGACTTGGTCAAGATATGCTTTCTCTTTCAACATATCCCTATCCCTTGAAAGGGAAAGGACTAGAGTTCAGATCACTTCAAACAATCTCTGCTTCACAGTAAACTAGTGGGTGTCACTGGATATAGGAGAAAGGCACATAGGCCCAGTAAGCACCAAGTGTCAACACGTGGGAGGCTCTGCTCATCTTGAGATAAACTATTATCTCTTTGCTTATAAGAAGGAGGGGGAAATCTTATAGTCACCGAGTCCCACAAGTTTCTTCCAAATATGTTAACTTTTTATTTATATTCATCTCTTTTCATTTAGAAAATTATTTATCATTAGTATAAATTCCTTATATGTAAATATTTGCAGAAAAATGTTTTAAAATTTTTTCATGTAGAGTCAGCCTTCATATCCACAAGTTCTACATCCATTGATTCAACCAACTGCCAAGTAGACATATTTTTTTAAAGGATGATTTCATTTATATTGAACATGTGCAGATTTTTTTCCTGTCCATTAGTCCCTAAACAAAACAGTATAACAACTATTTACACAGCATTTGCACTGTACTAGGTATTATCAGTAATCTAGAGATGATTTAGTATGTGGAAGAATGTGTGTACATTATATGCAAATACTACACCATTTTATAAGGGACTTGAACTTTGATAGATTTGGGTATCCAAAGGGGTCCTAAAACAAATTCCTTATGGATACCAAGGATGATTATATAGAAAAGACTTTTAATGTATAAAACCTTTCTTCCAGACAAGGAACAATGCCATAATCTAACACTTAGCATACAGGTTTTATCAAATAAGTAGACACTTAGGTACGGATAAGCACTGTTTTCTACAAGGTGGATTATAAAAAACTAGTACGGTATCATCATTTTTAATGACATAGAAATCAAGTTGGTAGAGTAAAACAGAATAGAAAAATATGAAATAGAGAATAGAAAAAATACACTGGGTAAGGCCTAGTGTTATTTTACGAAACTTGTATCAGTTATATGTTTATGTGAGCCTGTGTTTATCTAAGTGAGCCATGCACATACCCAGATTGGCCACTTATATGTGTCTGTGGGTAGAAAGCCTTTCTCAGGGGCCACAACCAAGCCAAGGCCAAAAGCTTCATCGGGGGCTCGCATGGCCCTGCTGCGCCACCTCCATCACAACTTCCCGCACCCACATTGGATTCTGCTTCCTTTTCTACCTTCCAAATGCATTTTTCTTTCCTTCGAGCCAGTCATGCATTCCTGACTGGTTGTGCCATCTTTTAGCCCTTGTTTTCCATTCTTGCAAGATGACTGAGAAGAAAACCAGAAATAGTGATAAGCAGACACTAGATAAATGGCATTTCATGTTCCCACTTGAACATCATATTAAAAATAATTCCTTTTGCTATTTTTAAATGCTGCTGAATGTAATGTGGTATTTCTGCTATTCAAAGTACATGCCTGTAACAGTGCCTGATGCATGCTGGTGCTTTGGAATGTCACCCTAACTGAGTGAGTTTTGCAGGTATTCCTCTGCCTACATGTTACAAGAAGCTGGCCAATTGGGAGAGGCCTTAAAAATGCTTAGGAATATTGCAGAATGGCCATTTTCACTGAATTCCTTATTTGGGGGTGCAGTGGACTACAGCAGTTCCGTGGCACCAGTGGACAAACCTTTAAATGTTTTTATCATGAGGAAGCAGTTAGACTCCTGCGGAGCACCAGGCACTCGGGCATGTGATCCTGCTGTCAGCTGCTGGTGGCATGGACAAATGAGAGGCCGTGAGGCCTTCTCTTCGATGCCAGCCTGCAGGTCAGTACCTTGTGCATGCAGAGAACATCTCCATCAGAGAGAGCAATTCATTTCCTTAAGACAGAACTTAGAGTTGAAAGGAGGTTAAATGAAAAGGAGCACAACAGTGCTAGGTTTCCAGCCCTTTCTTTTGTGCTTAAATATTAACAGATACTTGGCATAAAAGCTTATGTAGCTTTCTAATCCGTCAGGCTAGTGGCTGTACCTTAGGTTAGATATGCATTGCTAATCCTCCAGATGCTGGTCTTTGGTTACTCAGCATGTTTCGTGTCCCAAGATGACAGTTTGACAAACAGCACAGTCCAACAGATAGAAGAGGGTGAAGATGAATCTCTTATGACCTGATTTCTTTTCTTTCTTTTTTTTTTTTTTTTTGAGACAAAGTTTTACTATGTTGCCCTCGGTAGAGTGCCGCGGTGTCTCAGCTCATAGCAACCTCAAACTCTTGGGCTTAAGCGATTCTCTTGGCTCAGCCTCCCAAGTAGCTGGGACTACAGGTGCTTACCACAACACCCGGCTTTTTAAAATTTTTTTGGTTGTTGTTGTTTGGCAGACCCGGGCTGGATTCGAACCCGCCAGCTCCAGTGTATGCGACTGGTGCCCTAGCTGCTGAGCTCCAGGCACTGAGCCATGACCTGGATTTCCTATCGAGTCTCCTGATCTGCACAAAATATAAAAGGCAGATAGTACAGTTTTAAGACACTTCCTATACCTTTGCTCCTGGAATTGAAGAGACCTCTGTTTAGCTGGGGATGGGAGGTGTAGGCTTTGTGTTTTTAATGCATTAAAAATATTTTTTATCTAACAATGATGATGGACATGAGAACATCCCCAAAGCAAATTAACGTAAGAGGGTCTTATTTTCCGGAGAAGGGAAGGCAGAAGCCTTGGTTCCTGTGCCCTGCACCAGCCAGGCGACCTCAGGCTGATCACTATCCCTGACTTCTGCAGCTCTGTAGGGCAGTGATTTTCCAACCAGTGTGTCATGGCACACTAATGTGCTGGGAAAATTTTTAAAGATTAAAGACGATTAGTTAAATTATTTTCAAAAGAAGGTCAAAGCACTGTAACTATAAGCTTGTCTTTTAACTGTTTTTTTGTTCGTTCTGAAACAGAGTCTCATTATGTCACCCTGGGTAAAGTGCCCTGGTGTCACAGTTCACAGCAACCTCAAACTCTTGGGCGTAAGTGATTCTCTTGCCTCAGCCTCCCAGTGGCAGGGTCTACAGGTGCCCATCACAATGCCCAGCTATTTTTCTATTGTTGTAGTTGTCATTGTTTAGCTGGCTGGGGCCCAGTTCAAACCCGCCAGCCCCGGTGTATGTGGCTGGTGCCCTAACCACTGAGCTACGGACATAATTTAAGTATGCCACAGAAGTTTAACTATAGGTTCAAGTGTACTGTGAAATTAAAAAAAAAAAAAAAAGGTTGAAAAAA
>NW_003852515.1:814046-824484 GCF_000181295.1 Otolemur garnettii | reverse complement strand
GCCCCGTCACTGACTTTTTATTATCTTTTTATTGCCTAGGTAACAATATCATATAACCCACATAATTTAACATGTAAGGCTGTTCTGCCTTTTCACTCTCTATGACGTGGTTCTCTGAGGTCTGAAATTGTGCGACGTGTTGTCAGGCCTCTTCCTTGCTCGCGTGAGACTTAGTGGTGCCTACCACATTGGAACAGCCTGTAAATTAGCCTTTTTAATCTTAGGCACATATCAATTATTCACCAGCCTGGCTCCGCTTGTACTTTATCTTATAAAATTCACTGGCAGTGTTGCACCACGTTTCTAAATCCTAATCTGAAATGGATACATTGATATTAGGTTTCATGGGCCTTCAATTATTCTATATGTCAGCTGATTCTGAAAATAGTTTTTTTTTTTCCCTCTTTCTCTTATTTATCGGAAACTTTACAGGAAGGGCAAGAAACTAATAGCTGACAATTATTTTCTGCTTTTCAGTATTGATCTTGAGATCATACTTCTGGTATTATCAGTCATTTAGCTTTTGAGAGAAGACTATATAAAAGCAAGAATGTATTTTAAACACCATGTTTAAAATAATTGCAATTCATGCACTGTTGAATGAAATGATGTAAAAGGTGTTCACTTCTCTTTTAAAATAAATGTAATTCAAAATTACATATATTGCGGTTGTTACTTTTCATTGATGAAGGGAAAATTATATACAAGGTCAGGTTGCTGGTGTTTTCCTATGTAAAGCCTGATTTATTATGTATGCCTGTGACTCTTAGGAAAAAGTGATATGGGCATAAAGAAATTGATCCTGTTTATAATTTTTTTTCTTTCTTGGATGTCAGCGAAAGGACCACTTAATGTCATTAATGGGCTCTCTTGTCAGGATAGATAATCATTCTCTGAGCACCTCAGATAAAAAACCTAATGGTTCCTAAAGATAGTCTGATCAGCTCAGAAAAGGAATAGAGGCTGCAATGAAAATGTTAATAGTCCCACTAAGTGCGTGCGTGTAACCTTTGGAGTGGAATGGTGCCCCATGGTCCATGCCCAGCCTACAGTACCTGCTGAATGACTTCCACTTATAGTGATGAAAATTAGACACCAAATGATTTCTCGTGAGAAAGGTACATTCTTATAGAGATGTCAGAACAACACAATTAGACATGTCCTATGTTTATCAATATTGTCTGAAGCTGGGCCTATGAGTGTTACCCAGTATCATTAATGCTGCTGATGAGCCCTGATCGGCCCCGGGGTGGGGAGGCGGAGGAGGACGTGAGCTCAGTATGGCTCTCACAGCCTGCATAATTAGGTATTGGAATTAGTGGCATTTTAAAAAACAAGGTAAAGTTTATGAGCGATCTAGTGAAGAAAGTCAAAGATACCATAATTGAACAACGTGAGACCATCTGTGCACAGTTTGACATCTTTAGAACAGCAGAGATTTCTAACAACACATCTTCAGTGCCTTGTGATGATATTATGGGGCATTTTTCAATACACCCTTGGAGAGATTACATGGTATTAGATAACATGTTCTGAAACATTTACACTTGTTTTTATGAATGACTGCATGTTATAATATTCTTCACAGTATTTCCAAATCTTTCCATTTCTTCTTAAGATTTTCATGGTAAGAAATATCCACTTGTTCAGTAAACTTTTAAGCATCTGTTGTAAACTAAGCACTGGGTTAGGGCTGGGGACATGGGCTTAGAATATAAAAGACTCTTGAATGTAGTGAGTAGTTACATAAAGGATGAGTAAAATACATCTGTGAGAAACTTGGCAAACTCATCACCTGGGAGCTGGCTTAGGAGGAGGAGGAGGAAAAAGACATGTGGATTAAAAAATCACAGTGAAGTGGGCAGCACCTGTGGCTCAAAGGAGTAGGGTGCTGGCCCCATATACTGGAGGTGAGAGATTCAAACTCAGTCCCGGCCAAAAACTGCAAAATAAATAAATAAATAAATAAAATAAATCACAGTGAAGCAAACTAAGGGATATAATAGATACAGAAAAGTACTATGAGTGGAAAATGAAACCACCACCAAGAGATATTAAAGTGAATTGATACATTGTATTGGTATTTATATTTACAAATGCTCATTTCAAAGAATATTCAAAGTTATCACAAATTATATTTTCAGGGAAACAGAGAAAATGAGGGTACATTCGCCTTGATTTTCTAAGAAAATCAATACAATAGGAATTTGCATTTCTCTATGAAATCTTAATTCCCAGTATTTTTTCAAATAATGGATACATGCATTATATTTTAATTGGCCATTTGCCAACATGAATTACGTATATTATTATTGTACTGATTAAGCTTTCCACCATTACATTTCATATGACATAATATTGTTCTCAGTTTTAACCTTTATCATCCTTACTGTGTTTTACTATAACTATTCAAAAGGTCAGACAATTCAAAGGGGTGGTAGAATTGGGATTAAGTTGTGATAGACATCTTTGTGAGGGTTGGTAAATACTTAGGGTTTCTTGATAGCTTGTTTGAGAAATTCATATAAAATGTGTTTTATTCTTTGCCCTCTTTCTCATTTTGAATTGTTCTGAAGCATGTATTCAGATTAGGAAACTAGTACTGATCTTTTCAGTATTTGAAGACATCCTTTCTATGGGTGTCTCAGCTATAGCAGCTATTTTACCTTAAATTCTGATAAAATGCACAAACCGATATAGTTGCATTATTTCGGTCTTATTACTAGTGCTTTATTTGCAGTGGCATTGCTCCTTACTGTTTCATTGTGTTTTTATTTTATTTTATTTTTATATAGAGACATGATCTCACTCTATTGCCCATACTAGAGTGCAGTGACCTGCTCATCATAGCTCCCTGTAACCCTGAGCTACTGGACTCAAGGGATCCCCACGTCAGCCTCCTGGGTGGCTGATACTACAGGCACATGCCCAGCTAATTTTCTTATTTTTATTTTTTGTAGAGATGGGGTTTTGCTATGTTGCCCACCCTGATCTCAAACTCCTGGCCTCAAGCTATCCTTCCACCTAGGCCTCCCAAAATTCTTGGATTACAGGCACGAGCCACCTTGCCCAGTTACTGAAGGCTTTTAAGTTGGTACTTTAAGTTAGTAAACTTGAGAAAACAAAGATTAGAGATGTTCAGGAGTGGGAGTGATCTCCCTGACCTGGAGCAATCAGTGAAACATTCTTAAAGATTTGGTGCTTTGGAGAACAGGCAGGAGGAAAGGGTCTTCAAGTTAGGGAGAAGGTTTTGTGCTTGCATGAGTCAATGTTTTAGTGGGGTCCGGTGAAGAAAGGATGCCTTCATGTAACTTTAACTGGAAGAAAATCAGAAGATAAGCAACCTCTTAGAATTACATTTGACAAATGGAGTTAATCTTATTGCTGGGAGAGCCTTTCCCTCATCCCTAGCCCTTAGGACCCTCAGTTCTGAAAAAACCTCTTTATTCAGAGGACAGACATCTACAAAGATGCCCTCCACAGAGTGAAGCTTGCACCCCCTGGTCCTTGTCTATACTTGCTGAGGGCTGTGGAGGCTCCACTCTGTGACTCTGACAGTTCTGGGAGGAAAGGGGACCCTGCCAGAGGACACAGGGCTGTCTGAAGGCTCGCAGAAGAGCCCTCAGAGTAAGAGCTGTTTTCCCACCGTGAAAACAGAGACTCTGCCCTCAGAATGAAGCAGCCTTCATAGCTGCTTAAATGAGTGTCCCCCTGGGACTTCTGGGAGCTAAAAGCCACAACAGAGCTTTCTCCCAACGGGGTATGACTATGAGACAAGAAAAAGAGATAATTTTAGACCACAAACTTTGACCTTGTGAATAGACAGAGAATGATGTAAATAAAGAAAAATAAAGGGAAGTAACTTGTAAGAAGTGGAAAAACAGTAGCATTGAAAATGCTGGATCCAGGCTCAGTGCCCATAGCTCAGTGGTTAGGGCACTGGCCACATGCACCAAGGCTGGTGGGCTCGTACCCAGCCAGGGCCTGCTAAACAACGAAGACAACAACAACAACAACAAAAACAATTAAAAAAAAAAAAATGGCCGGGCATTGTGGCAGACAACTGTAGTCCCAAGCCCAAGAGTTCGAGGTTGCTGTTAGCTGTGACATCATAGCACTTTACTGAAGGCAACATAGTGAGACTCTCCAAAAAAAAGAAAAAAGAAAGAAAGAAAATGCTGGATCCTGAGATCAGACATAGTTGTGTTTTTTTTTAAACTATGCATATTTTAGGGGTAAGAAAAAACATTAATGTATGCATATTTAAATATGCATATTTATTAGATATGCATATTTTAGATACATTAGATACATTAAATACATTCTTATAATATGTGAAGATCAAACCATAGTAATTGGAATATCCATTACCTCAGATATTTATCTTTCTGTTAGGAACCTTGGAATTATCTTCTAGCTGTTTTGAAATGTGCAGTAGATTTATGTTAACTGTGGTCACTCGACTGATCTATCAAACATTAGCTCTCATTTCTTCTACCTCACTATGTTTATACCTATTCAGACATAGTTTTAAAAAACTACCTGAAAACTAATGTTGAATATTGGAAAGTTTAAATCTTAACTTAGCTATCATTGCTTTTATTTTATTTGCAATGCTACATGGATTAGGTGTTGCTTAATATTACATATTATTTTGACATTTATTGTTTTATTTATGTTTTGCCTTGAACAAACAGTACACAGTGCCTTGTACATTCTGCCCTTGAGTGTATTAGTTTTCTCCTCTGGCTGCTCTAATAAATTACCATAAACTTAGTGGCTTAAAACAACATAGATTTATGCTTTTCTGGTTCTGGAGGTCAGAGGGCTAAAGTATGGGTCAGCATGGCTGTGTTCCTCCTGGAATCCCTCAAGGGGAGACTTCTCCTCTTGCATTTTCCAGCTCCTCGAGGCTGCTTGCATTCCTTGGCTGGTGGCCTCCTGCACTCTGGCTTCTCCTTTCACAGCCAGGGCTTCATCTCTGACTCTGGCCTTCTTGCTTTCCCCTTGCAAGGACCCTTTGTTAGGTGGAAAGCTCAGTAGGTGCTGTGTGCAAGACGAGAAAAGAATTTCTCTAGGCCAAGATTAGGATATGAAAGTATAAATTTATTTTATGTTATAGAAAGAGAGAGGGAGAAATAGAGGGGAAGCGGGGGAAGAGAGAGAGAGAAGATTGTTAGACCAACAACCTAGCCTGAAATCAGACTGTAAAGAAAATGGTGAGATGTTGGAAGTGGAAAGTTATGCATGGTCAGTTTATCCTTGTATAGAATTCTATATTTTAATCCATTTTATATGTGACAAATGATCACGTATTTAGGCATTAAGGTCAGAAAGAGAGAAACTGGCACTTAACATTTAAGAAATATTTTAATACATGCTGTGAACCAAAAGAAAATCTTAAGGCTCCCCCCTCTCCAGCGGCTAACTGGACTCCCCTCTTAAGCAAGGGTATCCCCTAAAACTGAATTGCTAGCCATGAGAAAGGAGATCAGACGTGCCTCGCGGGTTGTCCCTGCCTTCTTAGAAACGTCTTTTGTGACTCATTTCTGTGTCTGTGCTATACAAGATTCACACCACAGGTCCTCAGTGTACGTAACAGACCACTTGGGCCTGGGCAGAAGTCTGGTAGTTTGTCTCTGACTTACAGACCCATTTTAGCATTAGTTAGACAATGCCAAACTCTTTCAGCCAATTCTCAGCTAAAGAATCTTTAAACCTACTTATAACCTGTGAGCCCTCCTTCTTTGAGATGTTCCACCTTTTCAGACCAGACCAATGTGTATCTTTTTCATGTTGATTTATAACTTTATATGCAATTCCTGTCTCTCTGAAATGTATAAACCAAACTTTAACCCCACCACCATAAGTCTACTTGCTCAAGGCTTCTTGGGTGTAGCTCTAGGTCATGGTCCTTAAATTTGGCTCAGAATTAACCTCTTTACATTGTTGCACAGCGTAGGGCTCCTCTCTGTTGACATGGTCCACACCCTCTTCATCACTCATTCTGCAGCGTTTGATCCATTACCCAGCACCCACTGGGTGCTGCCATAAACTCCCTGCAGACCACAGTCGAGTCAGCTCATTTCCTGTGGGTGTCCGGCGTGTCTTTAGTCTTTTGCCTTATATTTAGCACATAACTTGGTTGTCAGCCCTGTCCCTGAGAAGTAACATAAACTGTGGCTTTAGCACATCACATCCTTTAAAGGACAATAACGTTTTTCTGGCTTCCCCTTGTGGCTGGTGTTAACAAGATGGTGTGGAGAGCATCAGGAAAAGTGTCTGTGGCAGAGAACTGCTCTGGAGTGGGGGGCCGAGAGAGCAGATGGCATCCTGGCTGCAAGGAGAAGGTCCTTCTGGGTTGCCGGGTGACTGACTCGATTGACAGTGCCTGAAGGAGCTGCATGTGGAGAGGAGGTTGGAATTCAGTTGCCAAGGCAGAGTCCCTGCACAGAGGCAGATGGTAGAACTCACAGCTTGGGGTGTGACGCCACTGAGGGTTGGAAGGTGGGGGCACCTGCCAAATGTGGAGGCCGGAAGGTTGGGAATGAATTAATGATGCTCTGACGTCAGATCCCATGCACAGCTTCTTGGGGTGCTGTGGGTGACTCACACTGTCCTCACAGTGCTAGTGCTTGTGCCAGACTAGGGGACTCGAGACAGACCTCTCTTCATCTCATCCTACTTCTGCCGGTCACGTGCCAGGAGTTTGTTGATACCTAATTTAAACTCCTTTACGTAAGTATTTACTCAGGTGTCAGATACTACTAGTAGTGCTTTATGTGAGTTATGCCACTTGGTGCTCAAACTACATATTGAAAGAGCTCCTATTATTTTACAGAAAATGGGCCCAGAGTGATTAACTCGCCAAGGCCACACGACAAGGGAGTGGATAAGTTGCCATTTAACCCATATAACTTGGTCAAAGCCTACACTTTGCCCACCTCTGTGCCCACTGAGATAAGATCCTGCCTGCTCTTGAGGAAAGATCTTTGTGAAAATTCTAATGAGAATGCAAGCATGATGGCTTTACATATATTAATTAATTCATCCAATCTTTAAGAAACCCTTGAGGTGGGTCCAGTCATTTTCCACAGACAGATGAAAGCATGGGAGGGATTAAGTAATTTACCCAAAGTTCACGCTGATAATAAGTGGCAGATCTGAGATTTTAAGCCAGGCAGCCTGCCTGTGTGATCTTAAAATAATGCCACACATTGTCTTATAGGCTACTGTGATGGAACTTACAAAGATTGTGGAAGGCTCTGTAATCAATGCAATACAGAAATGATTCTAAGAAAGGTAAAGTCCCTTTCATTTCCTCAGGGAGTTTGCAGCCCCAGAGAGATGGCTCAGATGCAACCAATTTTAAACTCAAATGTCTTGTAAAACTCAGAAGACACTGTGACAAGAGAAAAAGGAGTGTTCTGGTGCTCCAGCGGCGGCCCTGCTCAGCAGGATGGCGACTCACCTAAGTGCCGCTCCTCTTCTAACTTCCCTGGTTTCTGGAGCACAGGTACCTTACTGTGCAAATGGTTGGCTGGACCACTTCCTGCAGAAAACAAGAGTCTGAGGAAATGTAGGAGGTGATGAGAGTGCTGGCTTAAATTGTGAATAAGGCAGGTTAGTTGGCATCAAGGAAGTGACAGGTGTAAACAGTGGCACCCAGATAGGAGACCCGAGTGGAGAAATCTAGGTCAGGTTTCTTGAAAGGGACTGTGACTTACCTAGGCAGTGCAAAGATGGTGTCTGTGCCAGGTTGTGGGGGAAGGGCAGTTAGAGACCCCTTTTATATGGGGCTGTATTGGGTGGGCAAATTCCACCTCTTTCCTAGAGAGTTTTGGTGGCTTAGGGTACTTTGGTGTGAATTTCTTCAGGGGTGGGGCTAACCAAGTCCCTTGTGTCCTTTGTCATAGGAGGAGAAGAGGAAGGGGAGGGAAAGGTGAAGGTAAGGAAGGAGGAAGAGGAAGGGATGGGAGAGGAGTTAGGAGGGAACATTGTGTGGGGCCACATTAGGCCCCCAACAGGAAGGAAGTGACTCAGGAGCAGGGACCCATGGGTGACAATGCAGGAGGACAAGACAGGACCATGACCAAGCTGACCAGAGGGAACAGACCAGTGAATGAAGAATGTGAGATACATTTGTGATGGACAATAATAGCAAGTTCCTTAGAGGCCTCTAACAAAGGAGTAAGAGATAGTTATTAACTACAGAAGTGAGATGAATATACTATAGATTCTCTACAATGCCATCTTTAGAGTTTACAATTTTGTTTGGGAGGGCTTTGTTCTTTACTCTGTAATGCATAGAGTTATTATGAGATTTGATTTTGTGTTTAACTTTTCATGACCAAACATGAGATGTGTGGTATGGTAGGTAATGGTATGATCACAGAGGAGATATATTCATTTCCTACTCTTGTAACAAAGGACCACAATTTCAGTGGATTAAACGAACACATATTTTCTTACAGCTCTGTAGAGCAGAAGTCTAACACAGATCTCACTCAGCGCTAACACCGAAGATTCCTTTCTGGAGACTTGGGGGACAATCTATTTTCTCACTTATTCCAACTTCTAGTCAGTGGTCCCCAACCTTTTTGGCACCAGAGATCAGTTTCACGGAAGACAGCTTTTATTTCCACAGATGGAGTGAGGGGTGCTTTGGGGATGATTCAGGCACATCACATCTCCTCCTCAGATCATCAGACATTAGGTTCTCATAAGGAGCATGCAACCTAGATCCCTCACATATGCAGTTTTCAGAGTAGGGTTTGTGCACCTGTAAGAATCTAATTGGGTTGGAGCAAATAGAGGTTGGAGGTTGCTACTGATCTGATGGGAGGCGGAGCTCAGGCGGTGATGTGAGCCATGGGGAGCAGCTGTTAATACAGATGAAGCTTCACTTGTTCGCCAGCTGCTCACTTCCTGCTGTGTGGCCTGGTTTGTAAGAGACCATTGATGGGTACTGGTCTGTAGCCCCGGGTTTGGGACTGTAGTTTTAGAGGGTGCCTACTTTCCTTGACTCCCTTCCCCATCTTCAAGCCAGTCTAGGTCCTGCTGCTGCCGTCTCTCTGGTTCTCTCTTTATAATCACATCTTCTTTTTCCTGTGTCTTTTGATATCTGGATTCTGGTATAATTCTTGGGATTATTCCATTCTCTTTTGCAATTGTGTCACCTAGGGTGCGTGCATTTCAGCTAGGGCGTTATGAATGAGGATACAGTAATGATGATGAAGGGGAAGAGTGAAAGGTTCTGGACCCAAGGATGAAAGATTATTCCAAGGTGTGAAACAAAGGAAAATGGAATCCCCGTTCTGTAGAAATAATGCGGTCTTTATCTCCACCTAGATGCAGGTGAGGTGAAATCAAGAAAGGGATTCCACCCATGGGTTATAGTGGATGGGGATTTAAAGGGTCAGAGAGGGCAGCAACTGGGGGCATTCCTATTTCTTGGGAGGGACATAAGTCTGACCCTTCCTGGCCAGGTCATGAACCTGACCCTGCCTGGGTAGGCCAGGTCTATTTGGGCAGGTACATCTGATTCTATCAACGTGTTAAAGGAACAGCATATGTAAGCAGTCCGGAAAAAGAAGGGAGAGAAAGGGTGGAGCACCAAGAAGGCTGTCCTGGTGCGTCTGAAATTTTTTTGTTAATAAGTATACTCACCAAATAAATGAAGCTTAGAGGCTTCTAGAAACAAATACATTGTTTATATTATTCAGAGGAAGTAATTCATGATAAAATTATAAATGAGTTCAATAGGTAGGTATTTGTTACTTAGGTGATCCTGATATGTGAGTATTGGAAAGAGTTTGTGAAAAATCTGTATTCTGTTTGACTTATAAAAATTGTATTCCTCATATTTACTTCCCACCTCCCTGTTGAACTTCACGTTATAACTCTGGGAGGATATAAAAATTGATCTGTATCAAATAGAAATATGATTTTGGCAGCAAAATAGGTTTCCATTAAAAATAGATCAAAGGGCTCGGCACCTGTGGCTCAAGAGGCTAAGGCCCCAGCCACATATACCTGAGCTGGGGGGTTTAAATCCAGCCCAGGCCTGCCAAACAACAATGAAAACAATTACAACCAAAAAATAGCCAGCCCTTGTGGCGGGTGCCTGTAGTCTCAGCTATTTGGGAGGCAGAGGCAGGAGAATCGCTTGAGTCCAGGAGTTGGAGGTTGCTTTGAGCTGTGATGCCATGGCACTCTACCCAGGGTGACAGTTTGAGGCTCTGTCTTAAAGAACAACAACAAAAAAAAATCAAAGTAGACCAAAAGAAAAGGTGGGTAGATTTTCTTTTTTCTTTTTTTTTTTTTTTGGCCGGGGGTGGGTTTGAACCTGCCACCTCCAGCATATGGGGCCGGCACCTTACCCTTTTGAGCCACAGGTGCCGCCCCACACCTGTCTATTTTTTGTTGGAGTTTGGCC
>NW_003852515.1:812830-814002 GCF_000181295.1 Otolemur garnettii | reverse complement strand
TTCCTCAGTTTTCCCTGATTTATTTTAAAACCCTGGTTATGTGGCACAGAATTTATAATTAAATAAATATATCCAACAAGCTCAAGTCCTGATTTCTATACGTTTATTTTTGCCTACTTCCTCAGTTTTTCCTGATTTACTTAAAAAACCTGATCATGTGGCACAGAATTTATATTTATGGTTAAGTAAACATATCTATCAGACCCAAGTTCATATAAGGAAACTAATGCTAATCTTGGTTCAGGTAATGTTTTAAAATCTTAATAATCTCTACTGGTTTAATAGCCTTAAACTACTGTGGGTTTTTGTTGCTGTTGTTGTTGGTGGTGGTGGTGTTCAGACTTTGTACTCAAATGCAATTGCCTATATATCATTAAAGCTTTCCTTAGGAGGTGTTATTCTTATCCCTTTCCTTTACTTCTTTAATTCCATTCTTACCTTTCTGCCTTAACACCTTAGTTCTGTATTTTCTCTAATGAACAACTCATTTTGGCTCAATGGATGTGAGAAACCAAGCAAAACTTCAGCCTTGACGTAAATTATTGACCTAGTTTATATACCAACTCTCTCTTAAAATTCCATTTTATTCAGGCACATTAGTTAAATTCTAAATGTCAGCAAATACCATCAAAGGCACAACATTATATGCTTTTCAAAATAAAGTATTGCCATTGCCTGTAGTTTTACACATTCTAGTAAAGAGTATTAATAATTCCTTTGTTTCTCCCTGAAAAAATAAGTAATGTAATGCTCAAAAATTGCAGAAAGGTGACGAGGTTTGGGTAAATAAAGAAAGTGAATCTGCTCAGAACAACCAAGACAATACAGATGGTGTTTGAGCTGCACTTGTTACACTCAGGTTTCAACTCGTGTGCCAGTCTCTTGTGATTGAAGTATGCTGAAAATCCTGGGTTTGTGATCAATTAGTAATGTCTGCGTGGGTGCAGAAGTTGGAAGTGTAAATATATATGCCACATATTTTCTATCCTTGCTGAATCTAGATGATGTCAACATAACAGCCCCCCCCCCCTTTTTTAACCTGCATGACTTTATGAAAAGAGAGAATTAGGCTCAGTCAGATCCATCTGGGTCCAAAATTTCAAGCACACTTTTATCTAGTTGTATAACACAAGCTAGTTAACCCTTTTGTAATCTATGAATTATGTATAATA
>NW_003852515.1:811172-812651 GCF_000181295.1 Otolemur garnettii | reverse complement strand
GTTGGAGGTTGCTGTGAGCTGTGATGCCATGGCACTCTACCCAGGGGAATAGCTTGAGGCTCTGTCTCAAAAAAAAGAAACTCACAAATGAGAGCTGAGTGGTTACTTCCTGTTTTATCTTCTCACATTGTCCCTCACCTTTCTTTCAGAGGCTTCAGGTCACTGGGCTCTAGTGGGAGGAGGGAGAGATGTCTTACCCTCCCAGTCACATCCTACTCCTGAGTCATAGTCATTGATTCCAACTCAAATCAGACCAAACCATGTCTTCCTTTGGGGAATTTGTGAACTGAAGCTGAGAAAAGAGACATTTTCCCTTAACATGTAGTCCCAGAGCCATGACTTCTCATTCACACGGCAAAATCTATTTTTAGGGACAAGAATAGAATCAGAATGCAGCACCTGAGAGTCTCGTCCCAGTGACTGGGGCCCCTTGGGGCAACCCTGGACCCTCCCCTACCAAGGCCTGGGGGGTGGTCCTTTTCTTTGATTCATAAAGTTCCATCCCATATACCCACTGTGGGCTATAGACATCTAATCTCCTTTAACTTTAAACTAGATCCAGGCTCAAAACAGTTCTAACAACTACAGTAATTGTTCTTATGTCTATTCTTAAAGAGTTTAATTTCTGTAGATGCATCAAATAATAATTTCATTATTGCTCCTCGCTTGATATTTTTCCTGTTTGCTTGGTACAAAGAAGGCTCAACTCCAAAGTGGCTTTCAAAGGCTTTTCTTCTAAGCATATCATATTAAGTAACTGGGCTATAAATATTCACAGATGATTACATATTGGAGAAGTTTGTTTCTTGCAGTGGCATAAGTAGATAAAAACTTCTTTCCTAAAATAGGCATTATAAAATGGTCTGTTAGAAAAATTTGGTTCTATATGGCACAAACGAAGCCACAGTCGTTATTTTAGAACCTGTTAGTGTTCTGCAAGGGAAGTTCTACTCCACCTGACAGATGGTCCCCCAGCTTGTGCTGGTCCTGAGGGCCTGTGTGATCCTGGGAGTGCCTCAGCCAAATGCGTCAGCTTCGTGGAAGCCAGAAGCAAAGGATCTCAGCTCACAGTGTCTCATCTCCGTCATCCTCACTCTCTCCTATTCCAGTGTCTGCCCATGCATTTCTGGTCTTCCAGAAATGTTCCTTTGATCAGAACCACAAATAGAGACAGAACAGCCCATTGAACTAGTCCATCTATCCCCTGAACCTCACCCCAACCAGTGCCTCTCCCTCCCCAGCATCTGCAGACTCCTTCTGTCTAAAGCACTCAAAAATGCTGTTCTCAGCATTCTTTAGTAGAACTCTCACTTGACCTTGCTTTTCATTCTAATTAAGAAATATTTTTCTGTGTACCTTATAGAAAAATATAAGGTATCTAGAAAAATTAGTTTCATTGCTTTTAGTTTATTATTTGCAGGAGAAAATGAGCTTTGCCCTTGAGAAACTTCCTATATTAATCTAGAAATTCATATAGAT
>NW_003852515.1:809892-811152 GCF_000181295.1 Otolemur garnettii | reverse complement strand
AAATTAGTTTCATTGCTTTTAGTTTATTATTTGCAGGAGAAAATGAGCTTTGCCCTTGAGAAACTTCCTATATTAATCTAGAAATTCATATAGATGAAATGGTTAGAAAATCCCCTACTCACGCTATTATAATTAGGAAAACTGAGAAGAGGCTGCCGCTGGAGAGTCCTTTCTCTCTTCCATTTCCTCATGCAGTGGTAAGCGTGAGTAGACCAAACTCGGGTTTATTAATTTGCTCTCTAACTAAATGACTACCTAGTCCTTACAGCCTGTTACTCCTATTCAGTTTTCATTGTTTTTTAGTAAATTAATTAGATTAATTTTATTTTTTATGAACTCTCTGTGAGTCAAATTTGAATTATGTTTTTATAATTGTGTCTAGGTTCCTAGATGTACAATAAATACTTGATTGATACTTGATCACTGAATAGGGAATTACAGAGAAAATAATGTCTTTCAGAAGCTGATAGTCTAGTGGGAAGCAAAGATGCTTATAATTTCCCAAAGAACATCCAAATTAATAATTTAATAAGCTCTCACTTAAAAGCTGAACCAGAGTGCATTACTCAGTGCGAGTGAAATTACTGCATCCCCAAAACACCTGGAGAAATATAAGGTGTACAACAAGCATAGCAGGAAAATAAGATATTTTAGTCATTCCTGTGATCTGTTTGATGCAATTTCAGAATTCTGTGAGCTGTAAGAGTCTTTAGTCCACACCCTTTACCTTGCAAATGAGGACAGTGAAGCAGAAAGAGAAGTGACCCCACACAATCACACACAAGCAGGAGAAAGCTGTACCTCAAAGCCTCAAACCCCTGATTGCCTCTTTGTCAGACAACTAGCACAAAATGAAGTAAATCAAGCATGAAACTTTTTGCACAGTTTATCTTCTTGATGCTACAGAGCTATTCCATGGTGGAAAAAGGAGTTGAGCTCAAGTCTAAAAGTCTGGCTGTGAATTCCAGCACTCTGCCTCACTGATTCTGTGGGTCTGAGTGCTCAACGAAACCATGTGTGTACAAATATTTTGTAAACTGTAAAGCTCTCTGTAAAGGTAAGGTATTATCATTTTTGCTTTTGGGATCTTCTATACCCTCAAGGACTATCTAGAACAGGCGTCCTCAAACTACGGCCCACAGGCTACATGCAGCCTGCCTAGGACATTTATCTGGCCCACCAGGTACTTTTGCCGCTGCTGCCTGTCCTGCTTAGCAGCCGACTCGTCCCAGGGCCCGCAGTCCGGCCCTCCAACGGTCT
>NW_003852515.1:808446-809872 GCF_000181295.1 Otolemur garnettii | reverse complement strand
ATTTATCTGGCCCACCAGGTACTTTTGCCGCTGCTGCCTGTCCTGCTTAGCAGCCGACTCGTCCCAGGGCCCGCAGTCCGGCCCTCCAACGGTCTGAGGGACAGTGAACTGGCCCCCTGTTTAAAAAGTTTGAGGATCCCTGATCTAAAACATCAGTTATATGAAGTTTCTGGTAGTGGTAGAAAATGCCAGATGAGGAAATGCAGGATACAGCTGATTTTATCCGACACTTACTTGCCGAACCATGTGATTTTAATCTATTGTAAAAAGTAAAGGCAGCTTTTAGAGTAAGCTTTCAAAAGAAGTGTGATATAAAAACAAACAAGAATGGAACATCTACTGATTAATTTCTTAGCCAGGTATCAGATTTGTAATCACTTCCACTAAGAACAGGTCTAGTAACTAACTTTCGTTTCTCCTTCACAAACTAAATTTGCATCTCCTTATTGTTCTTAACTCAAATTTGGCAGCTCCACATGAATAAATATAGTGGGTAGAATTGTTGCTCCCCTCTCTCACCCCTGGAAACAGAGAATCGATGTATTGCTATTTGGGAACTACTAGATTAGGCACTTAGGAATGTGGCTACCATGCTAAAATTTAAATTTAAATTGTCACAATAGCAATAATAACAACCACAACTCACAGCTAGGCTGTCCCAGAGGAAAGGATGTGTGGCCGCCTGTGTGTCGTCTCCCGTTCAGAAGGCAGAAAGGGAGCTACCACTGCAACTCTACTCAGTGGCTCTGCAGAATGGAAATCTCCTTAGCTTCGAAATGTGGAGATCTTCCAACCTCTTAAGACAATTGTTTAAATAAAAATAGAAAGAATAAGAATTTTGAGGTGGGACACACAAAGTTAAGGCTACACAAGGTTGACCCTGTTTTTCTGAAGTAAAATGGGGATAATTTGTCATTGGAAACATCGAAACCCAGAAATAATCACCAAACTTTATTTGAAACAATGGTTTAAAATTTCTTATCAGGAAAAAGTATTTTCTAAATATGGGGGGAAAAAAGAGTTGATTTTAATGGTACCTCTTTTTTATGGTCTGCATCAAATGCCCTTGATTTTGAATAAAATGAGAAAAAGTAGGAAAGTGAAAAGCAAAGAATATTGTTGACCGAGCCAGTTTTTAGAGTCTCTGTTAAACATCTGCTTGTACAGTTAGAACTATTTAACTGCATGTTTAGGTGGTTGGTTATAGAAATAAGAAAAGGCATGAACTAGATGGTAAAAAAAGTACTTTCAAGTTTAGAAAAGGGAGATTGTGTGAATAAAGACCTTTGGGGTTGAGCTCAGGGTGGTTGACTGTTACTTTTGTTGCTTTGCCTTTGTGCAGACTCCCTCCTCTGTTCAGGGTACTCAGGCTCCCCAGCTCCCTGCTGGCCCATCTCCCCTTTGTGCAGACTCCCTCCTCTGTTCA
>NW_003852515.1:804980-806869 GCF_000181295.1 Otolemur garnettii | reverse complement strand
CCCATCTCCCCTTTGTGCAGACTCCCTCCTCTGTTCAGGGTACTCAGGCTCCCCAGCTCCCTGGTGGCCGTCTCCTCATATCTACATCTGGTAGTAGCTGAGTGCTTAATTCACCTGTTCTGTGGATTCCATCCTCTCATTTCCTCATACTTTAACCGGCTGCTTCTTTCTGTCTTCTCTGCTGGTTCTTCCTCCTTTGCCTAAACTCCTAAAGGCTGAGTGCCCCAAGCCCCCTCCTCTTCATTATCTACACCCACTGTGGGGGTCACCTCCTTCAGTCCCACGTGCTATTAAAACCCAGATCTATATCTCTGGCTCTGGCATCTCTCCGGAATATTTGCCTCATATCCTAAATGCCTCTGCTTGGAGGTCTCAGAGGCATCTCAGGCTTAATGTGATTGATTCTCTATCATGTACCTTTCCCTCTCCCAGTTTTCCCCATTTCAGTATCCAACATCCAGACCCCCTCCCTCCTGAAAAAAATCTACAGCTCATCCTTGATTATTTTCCCACCTTCACACTCCACATTCAATCCATTCTCTCAAGCCTGTCTCCCAGACAGGTGCCGATCCATCTGTTCCTTTCTGCTTCCATTATCCACACTTCCATCCCAGTCACCCTTGTCTCTGACACTTGTCTGTGGCAAAAGCCTCCCAGTTTTGTCTCCCTGCTCTTATTCTTGTCTCCTTTCAGTCATTTCTTCACTTGGCAGCCACACTGATCTTTTAAAATCATAAACAATATTGTCTCACACTCTCCTCCCTAATTTACTATTCCCCAGTGGCAGCCCATCTCACTTACAATAAAATCTAGACTCTCCACTTGGTTTGCAGAAGCTCTTGCATCATCTGGGCCCTGCCTAGTTCTCCAGTATTGATCCAGAGTTCCCCTGTTCAGACGTGGACAGGAAACCCCCTGCCCCTATTTTCTAGGCCTGGGCAAACAGGCCTTTTCCAGACCATGTTCTCTGGACTCAAGCAGGGTCAGAGAAAAGCAGCCTGATCAGTATATCCTGTGGGCAGTCCCTCCTGGAGAGGAAAGCTTACACCTGCTGCCTCACCTGCCATCGGGGACTAGAAGGACTGCATTCATTTGCGAATATAATCATTGCTAATTGTTTTCTGTCAGCCCCTGGCCTATTGTGACCTGTTCAAACTTGCATTCCCCAGATCCGCTGCTCACAGGCAGTATATGCACCCTAGACAAAAGGCCCATGGGGGCTTCTCATTTGCCCCCCCCCCACCAGAGGTTCTGTTGACCTTTCTTTCCCTTATCGATTTCTTTCTCTGTCAATAAATTCTGTCCTTTCACTTAACCCCATGGTCTGTGGTTTCATTTTTCTAACCCCCAAGATCAAGGACTTTGCATAGAGAGAAATTACAGCAACAGTATCATTTTGCATCATTCTTCCTTTTTTACACCCAGCTATACTGGTTTACTTTTTATTTCTCTGATACACTAAGTGTGTTTCTACCACAGGGCCCTCACATGTGCTGTTTCAGGGCTGGAAGCGCCCATCCCTTATCTGTGCATGGCTGGGATCCTTTTTATGTCTCAGCCTAATTTACTCCTCAGAGATCCCTCCCTGACACCCAAAGCAGTCTCTGCCAAGTGGCTCCATTTCGATTCTCTGTGATGTATTTGTTTTACTATTGGACATTTTCTTATTTATCTATTTAGTAATTTTTCCTTTTTAGTCTGTGTATGCATGCACACACATAACTATACTATAAGCATTATAAGGGCTGTGGTCTTGTTGGTTTTATTGACTACAATAAATTCGGTACTTGGAATAATGCACATAGTAGGTGATAGTAGTGCTCAGAAAATGTTTTTTTGAGACAGAATCTCACTCTGTAGCCCTCAGTAGAGTGCTGTAGTGTC
The DNA here is from genome assembly GCF_000181295.1 of Otolemur garnettii. NCBI lineage: Eukaryota > Metazoa > Chordata > Mammalia > Primates > Galagidae > Otolemur > Otolemur garnettii. The sequence continues at coordinate 804,985 of NW_003852515.1, read as the reverse complement.
AGAGC
>NW_003852515.1:793905-804609 GCF_000181295.1 Otolemur garnettii | reverse complement strand
GCCTGGCTATTTGTTTGTTGCAGTTGTCATGGTTGTTTAGCTACCCCAGGCTGGCTTCGAACCTGCCAGCCTTGGTGTATGTGGCAGGTACCCCTACCTACTGAGATACGGGCACCACAAATGAATAAACAATGTAAGCAACAGGAAAATCTGTTAAATGGGAAACTGATGACATTTTCTATTTTATTTCATAGCAGTGTCCTGACTAGTCTAGCTAAATTTCTTGAGGACTGATCAAAAAATAAAATTTGAATTTAACTATCATTTGGTAGTTCAGTTCATTGAAAACTGTTTCTTCTGCATTTGTGAACAAGGCCTATGTAAAGCAGAAATATGATGGCACTGTAAATCTGATAAATTTCTCACTAGATGCAAGGAAAGTTAATGCTGCTTGGTCACATGATCCTTGTGACCCTATCCCTGCTGGTCCTTGTTCATGTGATGAAACCATACCCCAGACTCTACGTAAGTTCTAGCAGAAATGGAAAGTTCTTAGAGTACTAAGAACCTCCCCAGTGGATATACCAATTCTCTTCCCATTCTTTCCTCCTTTTTACTGATGCAAAATGAAATGGGAAGTACAACAGGACCAGTTGTAGGATTCTTCCTCAGGCAGAATTAGCTTCTCACCTGTGTGGCTACAGCTTCCATCTGCATAGGTTTATCTGGCTCTGAGCTAAGCTGCACCCCTTCCCTAAGGAGATTTCTGAAGCCAACCCCATTGACCCATTTAGAAATTCAGGGATAAGGAACTTTGTATTTATTTGTCATTGAAGCACTATTTATGGCATTCCAACCATGTGACACTCTTAAGACAATAATTACAGAGTTTCTTTTGAGAAGAATAAAACATTTCTTGTTCTGATTTATCCTTTTGAGATTTAGCTTTGAAAATAATTTTATCACTTTTTATTCCAGCCTCTTAGAGCTGTGTTCCATGGTCTTTAACCAGTTCCCGGTCTTCCTTTCTCATTTCACAGTTGCAGAGGCTACTGGGTAGTTTTCCTCTGTTTTGAGCCCCACCCTTCCTGTTGCTAACCAGATGAACTGGATTACATAAATTGTCAACTTCTCAGCTGTGACAATAAAAGGACAGGACAGCTACTTCTAGCCCTTGGGATTCAGGATTAGATAGGGACTAGAGAGTCAAAAGGCATTAGGGGACATTTTCTTATCTTAAAGTTTGGATTTATGAAGTTAACCAACTAGGACTATTTGGAAACAAAAATATTTCCTCTCCTTGCCCTAATTTTCTTTCCTTATATTTTCAGGAAGACCCAAGCAAGCATATTATTAGAATTTTTATTTCTTTAGGTTTTTTTCTTCTTTATAAAAGCAATTTCTTATCATGACCAAAATTATAGAAGAAAAAAGGGTCATATAATTCCACGACTTCACTACAAACTGTCTGATGTGGGGTGTATTTCCTTTGGGGCTTTGTACTGATGAGGGTGGATTTGTTTGTGCCTAGTTAGAATTCGCATACTTTTATCCATTGTTTTAGTTTGTCAAGTTACGGATAATTTATTTTAATATTTCAGGTTAGGTGACTCCTGAGCATGAAGACAGTTCTAAATCTTGATGTTTTAAAGGGTAATAATTGCATTTCTGATCCACAAAAGAGGAGGGTGCTAGCATCACTCCTAGCAGTAAAACTTCACTCATCTTGTTTATTCAACTTCTGTTTAATAAAGCAGGGTTAAGAATGGCAGGTGTCCACTAAACATTCAGCTCTCATCAGATGACTTGGACTTTCCCATGGAAATTTCCCACAAACAAGCCTTGGCTAAGATTACTGAGGTTTCCTTTTCAAGCCCTGGTCTTTACTGACTCCACTCACCTGTGTGGCTCCAGCTCCCTAGAGCAGGGTAAACAGCGTGTACAGACATAATTAGAATAAATTCTGGTGGTACGATGTTGTAAGATCCAAATATTTGGCTTTCTTTGATGAGGTATTCCCCTCCAGACATATTAGTGGTTTCCCAAAGTGTTCCTTTGCAAATAGCTATAGAAACAGCAAATAATGAACTAAAAAAAGCATGCTGTGATGTAGACACCAGAGGGCGCTAGAATAATGTTGTAATGTGCCTCTGCTTTCCCTTGAATTCTGCCTTTAACAAAGAAAATAAAGCTTTTTAAATAATACAATGCCATGTCTTGAACACATTTATTTGAAGTTACACAATATAGCTGTATGATGTGAGTCAACATTTGTTATTATTTATCAGTCTTCTCAAAAGCAAGTCTTTTCTTCCCATGCTGAATTTTAAAAAAGAAATTCTAACAATAGTTCTCTTAGATTTTTTCTCTTTTATTTTTTTAAAGAAAACACATTCTTATTTTTCCAAGATTGTGACTGTGCCCTCTCCCAAGAGAAAGCCATGTGTGTTAAAATGTTTAGTAGTTCTACTCTGCTAGATACAAAGGACATGAATTATTTCTAAGCTTACTTTCAGAAATGTAGAATTTGGTCTATATCACTATATGCCTATTGTTGGATTTAAAATAAAACATTAATGTGTCCTAATAAAGTAGCACTGCTGACAAAAATTAACTGTTGATGGTTAGAAAATTAAACTGGCATTTAATCATAACCATTTTAGTACACGTATAAGGAAGGTTTTATTTTACAGTGTTTAAACTCAAAAGTCTGAACAACATAATTTACTGAAAAGTATGTATATGTGCCTAAAATGTATGTGCTTTCGAGGGAAGACCCTCAGAAGTGGCCGTGTTCTCACCGCCCTGGCAGTCCACTTTAAGAGATAAAAGATTCACATGACAACTTAAAAAACTCAAGATATAAATAACATATACCAAACAGATGAGATTTTCCAAGTGGGTATCAGGTAAAATACTGTGTGTTTAAAGGGTGGAAATTCTACAGAATGGGAGGACTGGGGGAGGCCAGTGGGATGAGTGGAACTAACTACTAGCCGAGCTTGAAGAACGGGGGAGTCTTGAGTTAGGCAGAAAGCAGGAGACAGAAGAGAAGGCGTGTGGGCAGAGCGAGGGGGGACAGCAGCGCACAGCACAGCGGCTGCACCCTGAGCATCTTTGCCCCATCTTTCCAGGGAGGTTCCGTCCAAAATTGTAAAGGCCATTGTTGTTATGTGATTTTTTGTGATTTCTTTGTTTGTAATGTTGTGGGTTTCCTTGGTTTGGGGTTTTCTATTGTTTTCTTTTGGTTTTGGTTTATAGTTTGTTTTGTTTATTGTAGTGGTGGTTCTTTTACCAGAAGAAAGGAATCCTGACAGTTTTTTGAATGGCAAAACATTCCCCATCCTTGCTATGACTGGTGTGTTTTCCAGCCTTGCACAGCCCTGTTCCAGCCAGATGAGCAGGTGCTGCTGTAATGTTCTACAGCAGGGGAGTGTTAAGGAGGGTGAGGGTTCAAATCCTCTGCCTCCCCACAGGGCTGCATCCGGGGGACACCACACATCTTACCATGTTGTGCCCTACGCACCACAGTGTGCCCATCTCCCCTCAGGGACGAGGGTTCTCAAGGTAGAATTGTGGCCTGATTCCATCTTTGTAGTTCTCAGTGCACATTCAGAACTCAATAAACATTTTTAAAATTAAAATATCTTTTCATTAGTATAAGAGTAGTATACTTGTAGAAAATACATATAAGCAAAAATATTCTTGAAAAACACCATAATTCTGCAACAATTTACTATTACCACCTTGGTACCTGCCCTTCTAAACTTTTTTCCTATCCATCTCTGTTTACTTACCATCTCGCTACCTGTCTACTTACCTCTCTAGCTATTTTTTCAATGACATTATACTATAAACACTATACTGTACCTCATGCTTTGTCATTTAGTAATCTCCACATTTTCATGTTCATAAGTATTGATCTCCGTGTGATGATCCTTATCAACAAACTTGCTGCGTAAAATCCCTCTGGGGAGTGCTTGCTAAAATGCAGATTCCAAGGCCCCAATCTGGATCTACAGATTCAAAACTTCCAGGATATGGCTCTGGGATTTTTCTTTTAGCAGATTTCCGAATGCCCATATTTTAGTCACTGATCTACTGCATCATTGCGGGGTGAGGGGCAGAATAGATCTCCACTATCCACACAGATAACACTGCAATTTACTTAACCAATCTCTAGCGTCCAATCTTTATCCTGAGGAGGTGATAAGCCTCATTGAGTGATGAGCATCATAAGCTGAGATAGTAGACATTCTAAACCTTTATAAATATCAACACAGATTTATCTATTGTTAGTATTAAAAGTTGTAATTTATGCCCACTATTAATAGAAAGGGATTTGGGGTTACAGAGCAGTATAATCACCAAACCATAAAGCAAAATTATTATAAAGTAGGTTGATCTGGGGTGGTGCCTGTGGCTCAGTGGGTAGGGCACCAGCCCCGTATACCGAGGGTGGCGGGTTCAAACCCAGCCCTGGCCAGATTGCAACAACAACAAAAATAGCCAGGCATTGTGGCGGGTGCCTATAGTCCCAGCTACTCGGGAGGCTAAAGCAAGAGAATCACCTAAGCCCGAGAGCTGGAGGTTGCTGTGAGCTGTGCGATGCCATGGTACTCTACCGAGGGTGATAAAGTGAGACTCTGTCTCTTTGAAAAAAAAAAAAAGTAGGTTGATCTAAAACTATAGCAGGGTGTATCTTCCTTTCTTTTTCCTTTCCTTCTTTTTCCTTCCATTGTGGGCCAAGGAACATAAGTCTAGATTTGGGGCAGCAAGATGATGCAGGTCCCCAGAGTCGGGGCTCCCCCCTCTGCTTTATGTGGACACCACGACTAGGTTTGCCTCTGTGGGTCCTTCTGGCACCTGCTGACAAAGACTTAACACCACTGATTAAGTTATGATCAGGCAACTACATCTGGCCTGTATTATTTCATCCTAATGTGTGCTGGCATCAGGTCCAATGCTCCAAATTCCAGGCTGCCTCAGGGAAAAAACAATCTCTGTAGAACTTTTTCATATCTACTTTTCTCCTTTCAATTATGTTTTGTGGTTTCCCCTATTTCATGATGTAATGTCAGTGGGATCAATCTTAAGCAGCTTAAAATAAGTAATGAAGTACACGAAGCATCAGTTATAATTACTAGTTGATCCCCACCTACTTGAGTGACACCAGGTGGAAGTGAGTTTCACAGTGCCGTGAAGGACAGAAGGCAGAGCTCCATTTGCTCCATGTGGCCTGTCATTTGTAGGAATTAGGTAATTAGGTTAAAAAATGTTTTTCAAAGATCTCAGATGGGTCATAGTTGTCCCAACAGGTTGTACGTGAATATCTAGACAACATTAGGTTGATATGTAGTATTTCTAATCTGTAAAACATAATATTACTGGATTTTGTGTTAATACCATAGATGTGCTTATATTTATTGAGACTTTACTTAGAAAGTGCCAGGTCACGCTAAACACTGGAGACTCAGAGGTGAATAACAGAGACGTAGTCCCTGCCCCCTTGGAGCTTACAATCTAAGGAGATCAAAGGCAAAAAACCTGGGAAACTCCTGTGAGCACAGTAGATTAAATTAACTCACATCCTGCACGTTCAGAATGTCTCTTCCTATGAGTGATGTTCAAATAGAAGTCTAAGAGAGAAGCAGGAACAGGTCAAGAGAGGGCAGGAGATGGCGAAGGCAAAAGAAACAATGTCTGTAACAGCCCCTGAGCCACCGTGCCACACTCGAGGAACTGGAGGAAGCTGATTGTGACTCCTGTGCGGAGGTGCCAGAGCTAAGCCAAGCCGCACAGGTAAGTCAGACCAGGTCACCCAGGGCTTTGCAAGCCCTGGCAAGGAGTTTTGATGTTTTTTATAAGGACAAAGGAGAGCCACCAAATGTTTTTACAAATGTCATCATCACATCTATGGTTTCGAAAGATCACTCTAAAGTAGGAGGAATGGGTTGAAAAGTTGCAAGACTAAAGGTAAGGAGATCGTAGGAGACTGTCCTAGAGTCCTCTGGCTGAGAGGTCTTTTGAGTCAGGAGACAAAGGATTCATTTTTCACACTCACCAAGTATGACTATTCTGCTCATGATGTTACCCTTGGCTCATCACACTGCACGTGGCTCATCCTATTCCTGCCAGAAGGCAGATTCTGTTCTATACTCGCCCTGCTTTTGGCACCTACATTCAAGAGAAGAGAAACAGACAAGAAATGCATTTTAAAACTTAATACAATAGCAGCATTATTCACAATCACCAACAGAACGTATGGAAACAACCCAAACGTCCAGTGCCAAGTACATGTATAAACAAAATGCAGCATCCATACAATGGAATATTATTCAGCCTTAAAAAAGAAGGAAATTCTGCTACATAATACAAAATGGATGAATCTTGAGGACATGGTGCCACCTAAAGTAATCCAGTCAAAACAAACAAACAAAGAAAAACTACACGACCCCACTCATGTGAGATACTTAAATTAGTGGCAGTCACAGAGATGAGAAATCGAATAGTGATGGCCTGGGGCTGGGAGGAGGAAGGAATGGGGGAATTCGTGTTTAACAGGTACAGAGTTTCAATTTAGGAAGGTGGAAAAGTCCTGGAGGTGGCTGGTGGTGGGGTTGTAGTGGATAGAGAAGTAAACCAGTAGGAAGTGAAGTCAGACAGTAAAAGAGGTTTTCAGAGGGCCTTACAGGTCAGGAAGAGGAGGTGAGTCTCAGTCTCACTGCAGCTGGAGGCACAGCAGCGATTAAGATTGGATTTTTTGTAACAAAGGATTACCCTGCCCTGAGATGATAGGCAGAGGTGGAGGTGGGAGTCACTGGAGGCTGTCGGAGTGGGAGGTGCTGGTGAGATGCAAGAAGAGAAGGGATTTGAGAGCAGCCCACAAAAGACTCAGCGACTCCTGAAGGTGAACTATGATTCCCCAGTTTCTAGCCTCGGCCTCTGGATCAACACTGGAACCTCCCAGCGGTAGATCCCTGTGTTCACACTGTCGAGGCCTGGGTTCAGTCAATTGCCAGGGGTTAGGGAAGCAGTTTGGGGGAAGGAGACCATGGTGCCCGGTTAGAGTATTGGCTTCAGGGTCAGGGAGGCTTGGGTTTGAGTGAGTACCACTTCTTAACATTGGGATAGTTATTTCATCTCTTTGACTTTCTAGTCTGAAAATGAGGCTAGTATTATGAAATCTGGGCATAATAGGCCACCTAAAAATAATTGATACCCCTTCCTCTCCCCTTGCAAGCCTCCCTCACCAGCTTTACCAGAGGAAAGCCATGGGACCATGGGCCCAGAAGAGAGTAATACAAAATCTTGCCTGAAGGATCAATCAGGCAGACTTCAGAAGACACCCCAATTCCTGCACTTCCCTAAAGAAGCTGAAAAAGGAAAAGAAAAAATATATAGACCCTTTGCCTGCAGCTAAGCCTTGGGGAAGCTGGGCCTCCAGGCTCTCAGACATAAGATCATTCACAAACATCTCATTCTGGCAGGGTTAAGTAATGAGGAAAAATAAAGATCTTATTCATAATAACAAAAGCTAAAATGTACCTAGGAATAAATATAAAAGCTATTCAAGTCCTTATGGAGAAAATTATTACTAAAAAATATATTTCAGAAAATATTACTGAGGGACATGCCAATACAAAGATGTAAATAGGAGAGAAAGATATCGCATTCTTAGATGGAAAAATTCAATACCAAAGTCAATTTTTACCAAATTGATTTTAAAACTCAATAAAATTCTAATGAAACTCCAAGTAGGTTTCACGTGGGTGTGTGAGAATGTGGAAATTTACAAGCTGAACCTAAAATTCATATAGAAAGCACCAGAAAGAAATACCCAGGGCCTATTTGAAGACCTCTCTGGAGAAGCTTGCTCTCTAAGATATCAAAATATATTTTAAAGCCACATTAATTTAGTCATAGTAGTATTGGTGCAGGGGAAACACAGACTAAACCAAATAGAGAACACAGCATATTCACACATATACAGAAACCTGATATATGGTACTTGATGCTGGCACTGCAGATCAAGTAGGGGAAATGATTAGTACTTAGTAATGTTGCTGGGACATTTAGTTTTCTATATTAAAAAAATACATATATAAAAAACAAAAGTACAAAAGTAAATTCCAAATGGATTAAAAAACTAAGTGGTAAGGAAAAAAATAGGGAAATGTCTTCAAAATCTCATAATATGGGAAGATTTCTCAGACAAGATATAAAAAGCACATCAATTTTTTTTGAGGCAGAGTCTCACTCTGTTGCCCCAGCTGGAGTGCAGTGGCGTCATCAGAGCTCATTGCAACCTCCAAGTCCTGGGCTCAAGCTTTCTTCCTGCCTCAGCCTCCCAAGTAACTTGTACTTTTTTTTTTTTTAATTAAATGATAGCTGTGTACATTAATGCAATCATGGGGTACAGTGTGGTATTTTCATATACAATTTAAAATATTTTCATCAAACTGGTTAATATAGCCTTTGTGTCATTTTCTTAGTTATTGTGTTAAGACGTTTATATTCCACTCTTAGAAAGATTCACTTGTACCCTTGTAAGATAAACCATAGAAGTGATCCCTCCAATCATCCTCCTTCTACCCATCCCTCCTCCTTTCCCTCTCCCCCCTCCCCATATTCTTAGGCTATAATTAGGTTATAGCTTTCATATGAAAGCTATAAATTAGTTTCATAAAAGGGCCGTGTACATTGGATACTTTTTCTTCCATTCTTGTGATACTTTGCTAAGAAGAACATTTTCCAGCTCCATCCATAGTAACTTAGACTTAAGTGAGGACCCACCATGCCAGCTAATTTTTCTATTTTTTTTGTAGAAACAGGGTCTCGCTGGTGTTCAGGGTGGTCTCAAACTCCTGGCCTCAAGTGGTCCTCTTGCCTCTGCCTCCCAGAGTTGTAGGATTATGAACCACTGTGTGTGGCCCAGAATATACAGAATGTTCCCAAAGTCACCATACATAGAGAAAATAGGAACTTGTGAACTAATACAAAATATTCGTACAAAATTTTTAAAAAGAGGTGGGCAACATGTAGAAAATATTGTTAGTATTTGTAAAATTTTGTAATGAATATTTTTTAAATGAAAGTATATTTAGCTATAATTTCCCATTTTCCCCATGTAAGATAACTTTTGGACACCCTGTATTTTTAAAACCATAAATCATAAAATAAAATAAAATAAAAATAAAATATAGGAACAGACTAACCCAAAATTGGATGAGGAAGAAAATGAACCTAAAACACACAAAACACAATTTAATTAGTTATGAAAAGAAGCTCAGCCTCCTTAGTTACGAAGATATAACATGCAGGCCTTACAGATACTCATGCAGTTGCTCAAAACCTTGCAACATTTGTGGTAGATCCAAGCTCATGGTCTTTAGAAGTTCACAGGGTAACAGAGTGATTGGGGGCTAGATGTCAAGTCCGTCCCTAATGCTTTCAGCTTCGCCAAAGCTTAGAAGGGTAAAACCATAAGGGTAAAAGAGAATTCATGTCTTAAGCCAAACAACACAGAGTTTTGCAGAAAGCAGAATTTGGATGAGGACTTGGTGAGACAGAAGGGGGCAAGGATGCAGGCCTGAGCAACCCAGGGAGCAGCACAGCCAGTGGACAGGAGGCTGGGGCAGAGGCTGAAATTGATGCCACAACCAACCTAATGCCCATTAGTGTTGGGTAAGGGAAGGCTGGAGCCCAAGGTGAGCTTGCCCCATGGCGGAAGACAGTGACTGTCAACGTGACCTGGAACACACCTCTGGCCTCCTGGCCACCTCTGCCTCCACTGCAGACCTTTCTCAATCTTAAAGAGTTAGCAGTAACCCTTTAGCAAGACTAACCTCTGGAAGTCAGAACTGACATCCCCACCCACTCGGTGTGGGGATTTGCAGGGAATGCTGTTTACTCATTCAATACATGATGACTTAGTGCCTCACATGTAGCAGACATCGTTCTAGGTGCTTGGAATGCACCAATGAATGAAATATGCAAAGATCCCTGCCCTCCTGGAGCTTCTCTATATAAGAAGAGGGACATTATAAATAATAAAAATAAATACTATATGTTATTAATCTCAGGCTCCACCCCTGACCTATCAGGGGGAAAAATAGAATCTGCACTTTAAAAAGTTTCTCTGCTGATTTTTACATACATAAAATTTCCAGGCATACCATGAGTTTAGGAATCATTGGCTTTCTACCATGCTGACACTTAACCTGCTCTTGGTTTCAGGAAATTATGCCGTCTCACAGAGGTGGAGGTAGGAATAGTATTTGTGAATAGATGTTATAGGCAGCATTTACCAACTTACTGTGAATTTAGGGCTACTTTCATTGCTCTAAATGTGCCTATTTCTTAGACTGAGCAACTGGTAGCTGTAATTAAGGCAACTTTAATGGCAGCCAGTGGTTTTGTTACTTTATGCACCTTGCTATTTTGGAGTAATTTATTTTAGTTCTGGCATATCTAGTTATATGAAAAAATATTGAGTCTTTTGCTAAATAAAGACTTACTGTTTCCTTCATCGCTAACAGAAACAGGTAGGCAGACAGTGAGAGCACAGGGGGAGCAGCTGGTGTGGTCTGAAGCGCTTTCTGACCTCCACCGCTGCCACTTCCAGAACGCTCCCTTCACGTTTCTCTGCCAATATAAATCCTGTCCATTCTTTGGCCTCCAGTTGCTGATTAGTCGTTTTCCATTAATACTTTCCTGCCCATCCCAAAATGAAGTCATCAGCTCTTTTTTTTTTTTTTTTTT
>NW_003852515.1:780420-793518 GCF_000181295.1 Otolemur garnettii | reverse complement strand
CCCGCTGTCTCTGTGATTCATCTCGAAATGCATCCTGTATTGATTTATGACAGCTCTTCCACACTCACAGTGAACTGTCTGTCACTTGCATCTTGTGAAGTGTCATTTAAGTTTTTGACTGTTGTTGAATGCTCACACCTTTATGTCACATCTTCCAGTATTGATTTTATATTCCTAAGAACAGAACCTACCTCTTAATGAACTTTTGTTAATACATTGCTTTGTACAAAATAATCATTCAATAAATACTTGTTGATTTGAGTATGTGTTTATTCTATGGGTGAAGGAAATTTTTCTTTTTAAAGGTCAAGAATCTAGTCTATAAATTATAAGGTTTAGGACTGACATCACACAGCATTTCCTTTTAATATTGGAATAGAGCTTTAAGGAATATTGTAGGGCTGGACCTGAATGTATTTAGTTTGGAATGACGTTTCTCAGGTTGCTGAGCAGAGGTAAGTCTGAGTATGTGCTGGTTTGTTCCTAGTATGTGAGCTCATAGGAACTGAATTACTGCTTGAAGAGCAAGGTAAGTGGTTTCTACCTTTGGAAAACAAGCGAAAGGGATTTAGAATTCAAATTGAATGCCATTCATTTTTTGTATTATGTCCCTTGCAAACTGTTGTCATCAAATATTTGAAAGAAGGCCATAACCCAAGTCTAAAACAGCATAGTCAGAAAAGCAGAAAGATTGTGAAAGGTATATACAGAGATTTTCCCAGCCCCACCCCCGCGGCATAGTGGAAAAGCAGTTCCATCTTGAAAGTAAGACAGTTCTCAGAGAAACGGTACAGATCATTACACTGAAGCATTTAATGAGTTTGTGCCTGACATGCAGTTTACCCACGAAGAGAACAGCAGGTACTGAGAGATGACCGAGGTTACAGGCTAGAGCTAAGATGAGGGGTATTTTCCTCCTGCATTTTTTTTTCTTCAAAAGATGAACCTTCCTGCTACTGTATTCCTTGTTCCTCTTTCCAAAGACCTCATCAGTTTGTTTTTAAAATTTCAGCATATCACTCACTCTGCTACATTGGGCCAACTGGAATTCTGCTACAAACTGAATTGCCAAACCTCTAAGTGGGATGAATAGAATTGAAATTTTGGAAGATGGAAAAAGTGAAAAACTATTGTAAACAGTAAAAGCTCATTTGGGAAAACATGTAGATTCCTCCCCTCTCATGACATTTCTCAGCTTTTCACATTAACTGTATAGTTTCATTTTCTAAAAATAGATTCCTGCTTATCTAACCCAGAGTAAGCAGCAACTATTGTTTTTATGAATTTGAATTGTAGAAGGTGAACAGCCCTACTCCAGTTTTCAGAAATCTGGTCAATTCCACTTCCCAAACTCACGTGTACGTCAAGATAGAAAATGGACATGGAGAAAATGGCAAGTATCCAAGAAGGATCCTGTCACACAAACCAATCCTCATGGTCATACATTTCTTCCTGAGAATGAACTTGTACTTAGTTTGACACCTCTGACTGGTTCTTTGAATGGCAGATGCATTTATTCACCTGTAAATACTAGGCAGTAGCTGAAAAAATTACTTTTGGGACCTTTTCACAATATATTTCCTATGACCTTCACATGAGTAGAAAAGATAACTACTATGTAAAAAATATTCTTTAAAAAAATCTAAATTACTGATTATTTGACTTAGGCAACATGACCTGTCTCTTAATATCTAATCCATACTTCACATATTATTTGATACAAGTTTTGAAAACATTGAGCTAAATTTAAAGAAGCTTGACATTTAACCACAAGACATTTAAGCCACTTATTGTATGGCAGAAGGTTTTAAAAAATAAACTTACTACCAGAGGCTTCACAGTCTGCTTGGGAGAGACAGCAGACCCATTAAAAGAACGAAGAATGAGTTTAGAATAGCTATAGGGTTTGTTTCTATGTGAAATTATTTTCAATATTTTTATTGTACTCCTATCCTCTTAAAATTTAGCAAATTAAGCTAACTTACCTTCCTTCTTTCCCTCCTTCCTTCCTTCCTTCCTTCCTTCCTTCTTTCGCCAGAGTCTCACTCTGTCACCCAGGGTAGAGCGTTGTGGCATCATAGCTGACAGCAACCTCAAACTCCTTGGCTCAAGTGATCCTCTTGCTGTAGCCTTCTGAGTAGCTCTCCTGAGGCACCCTCCCTGAGGCCTGGCTTGTTCTATTTTTCATAGAGACAGGGTCTCATTTTGCTCAGGCTGGTATCAAACTTCTGAGCTCAAGCAATCCACCTGCCTTAGCCTCCCAGAGTGCCGGGATTATAGGTGTGAGCCACCGCCCCGGCCCGATCTTTTTTTTTTTTATTAAATCATAACTGTATACATTTATGGGGTACAATGTCATGATTTTATATATCATGTGGAATGCTTAAATCAAACTGATTAACATAACCATCGCCTCACTTATTTTTTGTGCTAAGACATTTGTAATTTAGTTATTTTGAAATGTACCCTTGCATTATGCACATTGTACACAACTCACCAAGTGTCCTCCTTCCTCTTACCAATCTCTCCCTCCCCTGCCCTCTCCCTCCTTTTTCCTCTCTCTTGCTAGACTATATTTGTGTTTTATTATTTGTATGAGTAAAGTGTTTATATATTGATTTCATAATAGTATTGAGTACATTGGATACTTTTTATTCCATTCTTGAGATACTTTACTAAGAAGAATAGGCTCCAACTCCATCCAGGTAAACATAAAAGATGTAAAGTCTCCATCTTTTTAATGGCTGAATAGTATTCCATGGTCTACATACACCACAATTTATTGATCCATTCATGGATTGATGGGCATTTGGGCTGCTTCTATGACTTGGAAATTATGAATTGGGCTGCAGTAAACATTCTGGTGCATATGTTGTAAAAATGATTTTTGTTCATCTGGATAGATACTTAGTAATGGAATTGCAGGATCAAACAGAAGGTCAACTTTTTCCTAGAGGATTGTCCATACTTCTTTCCATAAAGGTTGTATTAGTTTGCAGTCCCACCAGCAGTGCGGAAGTTTTCCCTTCTCTCCACATCCACGCCAGCATCTGCAGTTTGGGGACTTTGTGATGTGGCCTGCTCTCACTTTCTTCACAGTGTAGACTGAGACTAACTGGGCATGGTGAGGCACAGGCATTTGAGTGGAAGAACATCTTTCCTCTGAACATAGACTAGTGAAATAGGAATAAAAAAACAAGACTGGGGAGGCGTTATTAGAAAGACCATTTCAAATAGTGAGAAGTTTATCTCCACTGCTATTATTAAATGAAAGGACCAAAAAGGGGAATTTTATTTCAACCAGCTGACATAAGTTTTTGGTTCAGGCTCTGGCATTACAAGGCAGCTCAAATTACTTTCTGCATTTCACTAAACACTGACTACCTTTTTAGACCGAGCACTATGCTTTCCACAGTTTCTACCCTCATGTGGCTTATAGTTTAGTGGAATATTCTTTGAGGAACCCTCTTGGTTCAAAGGCCAGGTTGCCCCAATGCCCAGTGAGTCTACACAGTATTTGACTGGCTACTTGAAAATACCGTCCTCGAAAATCTCTTCTTTGAATTCTAAGATAATATTATCTCTAGTTCTCTGATTCTAATTGCAGCTCTTTCTTTTTCCTTTTATTTATTTATTTTTTATTTCTGATGCAGAGTCTCACTATGTCACCCTTGGCAGAGTGCTATGGTCTTACAGCTCACAGCAACCTCTAACTCTTAGGCTTCAGTGGTGATTCTCTTGCCTCAGCCTCCCAAGGAGCTGGGCCTACAGGTGCCTGCCACAATGCCCGGCTTTTTGTTGTTGTTGTTGTTGTTGTTGTTGTTGTTGTTGTTGAAGCTGGCCTGGGCAGGGTTCGAGCCCACCAGCCTCTGTGTATGTGGCTGGCGCAGTAACCTCTGTGCTACGAGCACTGAGCCTCTCTTTCCTTTTAATTGAAATGTTGCCATTCTGGTTTGCCTTAACATAGCTTAGTATTCTAGATGCCCTGTTCTGGGGCAATCTTCTATTTTCTTTAGTTTCAGCTATCATCTAGATAGTGTGCACTGATGATGGCTACCTAATCCACAGGGCAGATTCTCTCCTGGGCAGTAAACCCCACGTGAGTAGTTCCTTAATATTTGCGAGTCTTGTTTCTCAGGTATCTCAAAGTCATACAGAAGTTATCTCTATATTCCTGAACTTGCCTCCCCTTACCTTACTTAATATCATTACGTATCTCTCTAGCTAGAAATTCTAATCCTGAGGTCATAACTTTGACCTCTCCCATTGTCACAGTGTGGCTTCCACCCAAGGACTCCCAAGCCTGTCATTTGGTTCTGCATATTCTAATTGTAAAACCTCTGTCTTATCTGTTCAATTCTCTATGTCTGCGTTGTCCTTGTCCCAGCCGCAGGTCATCATCTGCCTCATGTTGCCTTCTAACTAACTCATCTCCCTGCATCTGCCTTCTTACGTCTTTGTGGAAAGAGCACAGCTATGAAGCAGGGGAGACCAGAAGTGGCCACAGAATTGCTGTGAGAACACAGTACAGTGCCTGGCCCAGAAGTACATTCTCCGACTACTGGCACTGAGTTACTGATGTTGCCAGTAAAGCTATCTTTCTAAAATAGTGTCATAACGATTTCATTCTATTTTTGTAAATTCCCCTATATGTCTTACATATCTTTATATTTATTGTAGATGTAGCACACATACTTTTTTTTTTACTAATAAACAGGATCTTATAAAACATAATATTGTATAAGCTGTTTTTCATTTAAAAGATATTTATGGAGCACTACTTTGAGCCAGGATCCCTGAAAGGTATCAGTAGCCGCCGCTCTGCATGCCTGGCCTCACACACCTGCTGGCCGGTCTCTGTACACACTGTGGGAACACTGCCCCTTTGCATGTCAGGCCTCACCTTTCCTGATGCCTCATACACTCGTGTGCTCAAACAGTCACATCCCAGAAGCAACACTTAACCCCGGGAGATGGGAGCCCGTATATGAAGTGGACTCGTGAGCAGGAGTGAACCCCGCCGCCAACCGACTTCCCCTGTTCCCGATCAGCCATTGTTTGTGTCCTCCCCCTCCCTGTCTTGTCCCCCATTTCCTCACTCCTGTATCTCCTGATCACCTCCCAAATAAACCTTCTGCTCCCAAGTTCTTCTCTGGCCTTGCTTCAGAAGTCCCTTAACTGTGACATCACCCAAATAGTTGCAGATATAATTATTTTAAATTGTGATGAGAGGAAGGATAAATACCATGAGAGAATATGACCATGGAAAGGTTTTGGAAAAGGTGACTTAACCATGAGTTGGCCAAGGGAGAGGGGAAGGGCGCTCGTGACCATCTCTCCATATCAATACATTATGTATCTGTATCTTTGATTATCCAATCAGTAAAAAATTGTATTTCTTTGATCATTATTAAGGTAGGATATTTTTGCATGTTGGTTACTATTCATTTATCTCTGATAAATTACTTGTTCATGACCTTAGCTTACCTTTCTCTTGGAGTTTATTAATTAAATAAATATATTATTGAGCATCTACTATTATTTAGGAACAATACTAGCAACTGTGTCATTAACTATTATAATTTAAGAATAATAACTATATCATATATGTTGTGAAACGTTTCCTTATATTGTGAATATGTTTGTCTTTTAACATTGTTGATTGTGATTTTATTGTTGTATATATATTTTTTCTTGTTTTACAGTTGAGGGTACAAAGAATTAGGTTACAGTGTTTGCATTTGTTAGGTAAAGTCCCTTTTATAATTGTGTCCTGCCCCCAAGAGGTGTGCCATGCACCCTAACATTATGCCGACTAAGTGGAACACCCCATCCCCCTCTCTCCTCCTCCCTCCCTTATTCTCCCTGCCCCCACCTTGAGTTGATTTGAGTTTTTCTCTTATGTGGGCATACATTAGATTATCTACTGGCTTCATATCAGAATTGAGTACATTAAATTCTTGCTTCTCCATTCTTGTGATACTTTGTGTTTCAACTCCATCCATGCTGTACATAGTTTTCAATGTACATGATCAAATCTCCCAATCTTTATAGTTCCTCTCCTAGCCATACTTTGGAAATCTTTCTCTACCCCTATGATTAACTTTCCTTATGAATTTGGGGTTTCAGCTTTATCATATTCTGAATTCTTATTAATACTTATAACTTTTTCTGAACTTCCTATTCTGTTTTATTACTCTTAGTGACTATTTATGCTATCATGTGGTTTTAATTATTATGGTATTAAGGCATATTTTCATGCCTAGGAGTATAAGCATTCATTACTTATATATATGTTCATATTACATATATGTTACATATGTATATGTATTTTGTATATATTACATATGTGTAATTGTTCGAATCACAAACTTATGGATGATTGGAAGAATGTTACAAAGAACTCTCTTATATCCTTTCCCAGATTCATGAACTGTGTTATTTACATTTTACCCTATGTGCTTTATCAGTCACATTGTCTCTACCTGTTTTTCCCTTCCCTCCCTCCCTTATTTCTCTGTCTGCACAGAAACATATGCGCACACACACACACACACTCACACGCACACAGTCTCACACACATACACACAGGGTTTTTTTAGTTGTGAGTCAGTTGCAAATATAGCTGCAGTGCAAATACCCTAAATACTTAAATGTTTATTTCCTAAGGTCAAGGCTGTTCTATTTCTATAGCACATTTTCTAAATTAGAAAAAATTGAAAAAAAATTTTTTTTGCTTTAGTTGTATTTATTTATTAGTTGGGATTCATTAAGGGTACAAAGAATTAGATTAAACTGAATGCAGTTGTTAGGTAAAGTCCCTCTTGTAATTGTGTCCCACCTCCAAGAGGTGTCCCATGTAAGCTGTGACCCTTATCCCCCTCTCCCCAATCCCCAGTCCCTCATTCCCCTCTCTCCAACCCTCGTTCCCCTGTCCACAGTCTATTGAAATTTTTTCCATTGCTGCGATGTCCCTTGTGGGTATTCGTATCACCACCACTATCATCACCACCCTCCCTTTAGCCACCCAAGTCTGGGATCTAATCCAGGATCACACATCACATTTACTTCTTTAGTCTCATTAGTCCACTTTATTATGAAACGGGAGTTCTTCATTCTTGGTCTGTCTTGACCTTCATATTTTAAAAGACTACAGGCAGGTTGTAGAATGTTCCTCATTTAGAGTTTGTCTAATGTTTTCTTCGTGATTAACTTCAACTTCAGCTTTTTTGGCAGGAATATCATCCTGGCAATGTCGTGTCCTTACATCATAACAAACAGAATGTTGCCTTCTGCCACTACTGGTGATGCTAACTTTGATCCCTTACTAAACTAGTGTCATTCAGTTTTCTCTGATTATTTTAGAATCATTTTATCAAGTTCCCAGAAAAAAATCCTATTGGAATTTCTAGTGGAAATCCACCTGATTTATGTAGATAGTTTTTCTATTTTTAAAGTCCATTTTTTCCATCTCTCAGCAACATTTTATAGCATCTTCTTATGTAGTCTCCATGATTTCTTGTTCAGTCTAAGACTTTTAATATTTCTCATCATAGTTGGAAATAGAATTTGCCTTTCACAATGTCTATTTTTTTGCTGCTAGGTAGGATAGATATTGATCTCTGTATATTTATATAACTACTTTATTTATCTCTAATAGGTTTGAAAGATTTTTATGAATCTTTTGTATTTTTAGGTTAAAAACCCTATTATCTACAAATAATAATGTTTGTTCACTAGGTCTGAATTCTCTTTACACTTGATTTACCCATATCGTATTGAGGATTTCTGTGTCTAAATGATATCAGATAAGTTTTTTAACTTTGCTTGTTTGTTTTTGGCACTATGTTTTTCTGCTTTTTGTGTCAAGAATATGAGAGTTTTGTTAAGTGAATTAGAAATCTTTCCATCCTTTTCTATTCTTCAGGATGACTTGAGTGATATAAAAGTATTTGTTCTTTAACATTTGTTTATAAAATAATTTTATGCTCATGGCTTTGTGGAAATTATGTTTTATTTTTTAATCATTGTTACAGTATTTTCCATAATTACTTGTATTGGGACGCTAAAATTTTTCTTGAGTTATTTAGGTAACAACTTTCGATAAGATCTATTTCTTAACAATTTTCAGCCAGGCACGACCCACTCCTGTAGTCCCAGCTCCTTGGGTAGCTCAGGTAGGAGGATCACGTGAGCCCAAAACTTCAGAATCCTACCTGAGTAACACAGCAAGACCTCTGTCCTAAAAAATGTAAAAATAAGTGAAAATGTATTATTTTTTCAAATTTGCTAGCAAAGTGTTTATATTATTCTTCATCTTTATTATCCTTTTTTATTCCTCAAGTAGTGTATTTGTACTTTCTCTCAGGCTTAATCTTTACCTTTGGCAGAAGTTTTGCTCTTTTCTTTTTGTTTTAAAGAGCCAACTCTTAAATTTATCTGTTCTATATTTTTCTAATTTGTTAATTTCTGGTTTTATATGTCTTTTAAATTTTTACTTCCCCATTTTATTTACTTTATTTTTCATTTTATTTTTCTTCATATAATAAGAGCACCTTCCTTAGATTTATGTTAGGTCCCTGTCATCTTAAACCACATATTTAATTCACTTAATTTGCTCCAATTTAATAACAGAAATCTTGGTTTAAAAATTTAAAAATTGTGTTTTATGGAATCCCAGATGTTTGCAGAATAGGTGGAATTGTCAAAATCATGCAATTCAGGCTTGGTGCCCTTAGCACAGTGGTACAGTGCCAGCCACATACAGCTAGGCTGGCAGGTTCGAACTCGGCCTGGACCAGCTAAACAACAATGACAACTGCAACAAAAAATAGTCAGGCCTTGTGGCAGGAGCCTGTAGTCCCAGCTACCTGGGAGACTGAGGCAAGAGAATTGCTTAAGCCCAAGAGTTTGAGGTTGAGGTTGCTGTGAGCTATGACGCCACAACACTCTACTGAGGGAGACAGAGTGACAGTCTGTCTCAAAAAAAAAAAAAAAGAAGCATGCTATTCAAACCTCTTATTATATAAATTTGGAAAGAAGAAAGGTTATAAGTCTTGTTTCACAGCTAGCTAGTTGCAGAACCAAAGTAAGGATCAGGCAATTTTCTTCTTTTTCTGCTATACAACTCGGCTTGGCTTCTTAACCAAAAAAAAAAAAAAAAAAAAGACATGAGAACGAAGTAGGAGATCATTTCTAGTAGGAAATATGACCCAACTGCCACCACAGGCTGGGAAAGCCTTCAGAAATGGCCAGGATTTAAAGTAGCCAGCTACGTGTTTTTGAAGCAGACTCTGTTCTTTCTTTCTCTGGAACAGAGGTTAGTTTGTGTTGACACAGGCAAATAAACAAACCTGTTGATCCAGGTCGGGTCAGGGGCACCTGTCTTAAAGGACTAGCACATTTCTTCAGCTGTCCAGCTCCATGTTGGGCCTGCTCTTCCCACTTGGGGTTCCGGTGGAGAGCCGTGCCCCCTCCATCCCGCTGCCATTGTTCTATCACCCCCATTGCCTTTTCACCCCAGAGCCCCTTGGGAAAAGAATTGTCACCTTCTTGAATTAAGAGTTCTCAGAGCAGGGCCAATAGGCTTACCAGCAGGAGCAGGAGAAGAGGGACCAAGGGAGTGAGCGCTACTGTGTTAATATCAACAGTTCGGTTGCCCATGACCAACCTCCGTCCTTGCCCCAGCTTGTATTAATGAGAAAGTGAGGTGCATGGGGGCTGGAAACAAAGGAGGAGTGTAGACACAGATTCAAAAACGAGTTTTTCTTCCTTTTTACTTACCTAACTGCTGTGATAATTAAATTATTAACCTGGGCTATTGATGATCTCTTAAATAATGAAGGTGTGAAAGGATGGGTGTCCATGTGCCTACAGCTCTCTGCATGTACATACACATATATTTCACACAAACACACACTTACACTCATACACACATAGGAGAGTCTGAAACCCAAGGAAAACTTGGAGTGGAGCAACTTTATATAAAGTGAGGAATATTTTGGTAATGGCAATAATTTTGCCTCCCCCCTTTTAAGTCTCTGATTTTCTAGGCTTTTTACATGTTGTATAGAATAGTGCTCAGTATATTTTTACTTCTATTTTTCTGCATTGCATGAAGTTTTTTTTTTACTCTTTGTCACCTGAAGTTAATCAGTAAAATTTGAGGCAGCTCATAAAGATTCAGAGCCGCTTCTTACTTAAGGCCAACTCAGTGCCAAGCTCTGTATCCAAGTTCTTTCACAAGAATGATTTTGTTGACTCCTCTGAAGCCACTTTCTGCATAGCTGATGTTATTCTTACTTGAAAGATGAAGATACACAAATTCGGAAAGGTTAACTGACTTACCCTAGATCACACAGCTAATAAATGCCAGTATCTGAAATCAAACCCAGATCTTCTGATTTCACGTTTTATATCCTCTCATCTTCCTGACAGACAAAAGTAATTTGACAGTAGATGGTAAAGTCCTTAAGGTCTAGGATTGTGTCTTGTTTACTTTTGTGCGGTGTGTTGTCAGCTCTATTCCAGGAGATTACAGTATGTTTTGTGGTGTATTATCTTTCATTAATTTTTATTTACATCAAAATATTATATAAATAGTCTTTAAGACGTCAAATCACAACACTGTAAGACCTTTAAAAACTAGCTATTTCCTGACCCACCCTGACCCATCATGAGGTTTTTGTTCCAGAATTTTTACATGCAATTTGATTTAGAAATTGCAAAGGTAGGGAATAAGAAATTGTTTTTACTTGACAAACACCAAGTCCTGGGCAGTGTGAGCTTTCTGCTGTGATCTTCAGAACAGCTCTGAGGCATCTGAACCTACCTATTGTGAGTCCCCAGGGCTATTTGCACCTGGCAGGCCTGACTCCTGCTACCAGAAACACCTTCACCTCAAAGTGCCAAGAACATTAACAAGATGTTTTATATACCAGGTGAAAAACAGCTGCTTTTTGGAAGTTCTTCTTTCTAATCATATCAGCAATTGTTTGGCTACTAATTAGACAAAAAGGAACCTAAAGTAAACCTGCACCCTGCGATTTATTTTACAAAATCTGGATATTTGTTACTACTCTAAGGTTAGAGTCAAGTTTTTCAGCCTTACATTTCTATATCAACCTTTTACCTGAATATTTATTTCAATTAGTCCTGTTCTTCTTCTTCTTCTTCTTTTTTTTTTCCTTAACTGTCTTTCTTCTGCTAAGGTCAACTAGTTAGGTATTTCTGTTTATGGGTATTAAAATATAACTCCTAAAGTCCCAAATTATTTGTAGAACTTGCAAAGAGTCCGAAGACAGAATTCTCCTGTATTTGCCTTTGCTCCCTGAGCTTAGCCTTGGTGCCTCCTGTGAGAATTCACTGCATCCTACAAGGCAGTCCCAGCAGCTCAGGAGGATGCCCCTCCAGTTCCATAGGCCAGCAAACATTTCCTGAATGCTTACTGTCTACTCAGCACTATGCATGCAAAGATGAGTAAGGAACGAGTGATATGCCGGCAAAGGAGACTGATACAGAAGCAGTTGACTATAAAACAGTGCAAGAAACAACAGTGGCAGATGGTTGTACAGAGTGAGGTAGACACAGAGGGGTGTCTGAGGCAGCTGCAGAGAGCCAAAATGGCTTCTTAGTAGAGCCTGAGAAATCAAAAGAGGTGTCCTGCAGTGCAGGGAGCAAGTGAAGGGAATTATGGACCAGCAGAGAGTTAAGGATTCCAGGAGGAGGTGGCAACAGGAACTCAGGCGCAGACTGAGAGATAGCTGGGACTGGCGAGTGTTTGGGGATATTAAGTACATACAGCTGAGTTGCAGAACAGCTAGTTATAAGTGACGATTGTAAAGAAGTGAACTGGTGCCAGGTCACGGAGTAAATGCTTGGTCATACCGAGCTAATAAAATGAAGCTAACATTGCATTTCCACCTGTAGACCATAGGGAGCCATTACAACAATTTAAGCCAAGGTATTAACTTACTGTTGGCCTTTTATTTTTATTTATTTATAGACAGAATCTCACTCTGTCACCCTGGGTAGAGTGCTGTGGCATCATAGTTCACAGCAACCACAAACTCTTAGACTCAAGCGATGCTCCTTTCTTAGCCTCCCAAGTAACTGGAACCACGGGTGTATGCCACTACGCTTGGCTCGTTTTTCTAAAATTTTTTAGTGGAGACAGGGTCTCACTGTCACTCCGGCTGGTCTTGAACTCCTGAGCTCAAGTAATACACCTGGCACAGCCTCCCAGAGTGCTGGGATTATAGGCCTGAGCCACCACACCCAGCCTCCATTGGCCTTTTAGGTGGAACAAATGGACACCAAATTCAGGGAGCACTAGAATGACTTGAAAGACAGAGCACTAGAGGCAGAGAGAAAGCTGCTACAGAAACCATAGGCTCGGCGCCTGTAGCACAGTGGTTATGGCCCCAGCCACATACACCCAGGCTAGAGGGTTTGAACCCAGCCCAGGCCAGCTAAACAGCAAAGACAACTGTAACAAAAAAATAGCCGAGTATTGTGGCAGGCACCTGTAGTTCCAGCTACTTGGGAGGCTGAGGCGAGAGAATTGCTTAAGCCCAAGAGTTTGAGGTTGTTGTGAGCAGTGACACCATGGCACTCTACCAAGGGCAAAATAGTGAGACTCTGTCTCAAAAAAAAAAACTCAAAAAAAGAAACCAGGCATACAGTAATGGAGACCTGCGTTAGGACAGGGTTGACAGGAAGAGAGGAAGTGATGAATCTTAGAAGAGGTAAGTGTAAGAAGAGAGAATTTAGAATATTTTCCCAAGTTAGAAACTTAGGTGGCCAAAAAATGCAGGACAGGTAGCAATTTAGAGATCATGATGTTTCAGTTTGGTCATGTTTACTGTGTGATTGCAATTACATGACAGTTCTGGAAAAGGCACAGCTGCAGTGACAGGAAGCAGGTCGGGGAGGGAGCAGGGCCCTGGGAACTTCAGGGGTGATGGAAATTTCCACTATTTTGGTTGTGGTGGTGGTCACTTGACTAAGCATTTATCAAATCCCATGGAACTGTGAAAAGGGTAGATTTCAGTGTATGTAAATTCTGTCTCTATGAGTCTGTAGAAAATAAAAGTAGCA
>NW_003852515.1:778597-780400 GCF_000181295.1 Otolemur garnettii | reverse complement strand
GGAAATGCACAGTGAATTACTATTATCAGGATTATATTAAGAGAGAATGGGTTTGGTGTGGTTTTTTTTACTATTATTTTATATTGATTTCCAATATTGTTGTATAGCGATGCAAGAATATCTTATATAGTATGACAACATAAATTGATATTTTGAGATTTGTTTCATGGCCTAGTCATAATCCTTTTTTAAAGCTGTTCTAAATAAGTTTGGAAAAACAATCTATTTGGGTGCAGAGTTCTTCATCCCTTAGATCCAAATTTTTAATTGTGATATTTAAGTCCATATTCTTAGTTTGCTTCATATCAGTTTCTGAGGAACTTTATTTTTACTCTTGTGTACATAAGTATACAAACCATGCCATATATGTTAATATCTTTATTTATCTCTATGAATCATAAAGACAATTCATTTGGCTTGTATCAGACTCCTGAGCCTCATATAGGCTATTTGAAATGACTTCTCTGCACACCTTCTCTAGCACATAAGAGTGGTTGAGTACCCATTGAAGGAGTCCTCCTTGCAGAGATGGGGTCCTAGAGAGAGCAACGTGCAGGAATTTAACGTGCACCAGAAAACTTGTGGTTTCTCCTTCCATGGCTTGACATGGGGCCCACCTGGCCATTTAAGGCTACAGCTTTGTATTAAGGCAGAACTTCCTAAGCTTTGTTTTGCAAGTTATCAGGGTGGAAGGATTCTAATAGTTGCTACGTGGAAAAAAGATGAAAGAAAGCCCTATATTCAGCTGTTTGGAAAATGCCAGATAAACAAAGATAAGCAGGGTTGGTTCTTTGCTCCAAGAGCCTTTAACGTGCACAGTGAATCTGTAAGAGAGGATGATTGTTGGTAGAATTCAGGAGGCTGGTATCCATTGCAATAAAGTCACCTTCCATACATCCCCCACGTCACCACACCACCGATATGTTTAGAGTGTTTGCCCAGCTGTTTTGTTTTTCCCCTAGGAAGTATAAAACTGTACAAGACACTACTACTTTTTAGATCTGGACATTTACTGATGCCACTGTGATATATTAAAGTAAAGTTAAATGTTCCCTAGACATTTTCAAGGGAAGAGAGGTTCATTTGGACATCTGTGATGTGTGTATTACCTTTTAACCTTACAAACAGTATAAGAAACTAAGTGATTTAAAGAAGTTGGTTTCTTACAGTTCCTCTCCTGGAATGGTAGAAAAATAAACATTTGTAACAATTGGTAAATACTATATTTTAACTTCAAATCTGAACTACCTTGAGAATTCCATGCTAGCTTTTCCAAACTTCTTTAATTTTCAAAAAGTTCAAATATCTTGTTACTATAAACTTCTAAAGAGTTATTTCTCAATTTAGAAAAGGGAATTTAGAAAAACCACAGTTAAACCTGGCCCTCAGATAAATAGTAAGCGGAAAATAAAGTTCTGACCAAAAGACATGAGCGCTCAAGCAGAGCTATTATTTTGAGAATTTTGGAATTATTGTGGAAAAAAGGGAAAACCACAGAAATCATTTTTATTAAATTACTAGTCAAACTCCTCTGTCTCTGTAAAGACCAAAGTAAACCCACAAGCAATCATAGCTGGAAAACAACTGACCTCCCTAATAGGGTAGCATTTCCTCTAGGTGGTGTGATAGCTGATCCTTTGTGGAGAAACTTGTTCAACAACAAGAAAAATACAGGTTTGCGTTTAACACAGTAATTACTGATTTAGTGAGAACACTGTTGACTTACTTTCAGTTGTTTTCTGTTTCCTTTAAGGACAATTTGTAGAAAAATACAAACTGTATTTTGACTTTATTTGCCCCCTT
>NW_003852515.1:774796-776169 GCF_000181295.1 Otolemur garnettii | reverse complement strand
CTTTTCAGATGTTTTTCATTCAGTGTGTGGTATCACCCCCGGTCGGTGCAGGGTGAGGTCCAGCTTCAAAGCTGTTGAAGGTATTCACTTATATGTGGAGAAGCGTCTGAAGAAGAAGTAGTGTCAGAAAATGTGAGCATTTCCAGATTAGTCCAGCCCTTTGGTGTCTACCTGGCAAGGTTGTGTCAAAGCCGGCTGAGATCATCAGAGTTTATTCTGACCTTGAAATTCTTTGGGCTAAGAGATTTCACACATTTTGTTGGTACCTTGTGAGGGAGCTCTTTCTGTCAAAAAATGCCTTCGTTTTTTTTCATTTACTTACCTCTCTCTCTTTGGTTTATTAAGTACCTTCTCTGGGCTACTCAGTGTAACAAACACGTTACCTTGGAATGTGGAAGGAGGAGTTCTTTCAGACATTGAAGTTTTATGGTGTGTAAATTAGAACCCAAAGACATAGTTCAGGATGAGAGAATCCGTCTGAAGTGAAAAAGATGTAACTCTTCTGCATATGTATATCTTTTGTTCATTCTTGACACAGATGATAGAATCAGAATCATTTGCTCTTTTGCTTATTAATTTTATTAACTGGAGCCCAGAGGATTTCCAAATTCTTGGTCAAATGCACAGGGGAATTTTAGCCTTAACTTTTAAAAAAGTTTTATTTAGGTATAATTGACATATAATGAACTGCTCATATTTAAATGATATAATTTGATTAGTTATGACATGTGTGTATACCTGTGAATCCATCACCACCCCCTCAACATTTCATCCAGTTGCTTGCTAACCCATAACGCCCATCCCTCTACCCCTATGACCAGGCAATCACCGATCTGGTTTCTATCACTGTGGATTAGTTTACATTTTCTAAGATTTTATATAAATGGAATCATACCATATGCAAGCTTTTTGGTCTGGTTTCTTTCACTCAGTCTGATTATTTTGAGATTCACCCATGCTGAAGCATTGCTTTTATTGCTAAATAGTATTCTATTGTGTATATATACCACAGTTTATCCATTCACTTGTTAATGGACATTTTGTTCCCAGGATTTGGCTATGCTAAGTAAAGCTGTTATAACCATAATATAAATCTCTGCTTCATTCCTCTTTAGTAGGTATCTAAGAGTGGAATGGCTGGATCATGTGGTATGTGTATGTTTATATTTTTGAGAAACTATCCAAATTTTGTCCAAAATGGTTTTTACCATTTTCCATTACTACCAACACGACATGTAAATTCCAGTTTTTCCACATACTCCTGAACACTGAGCATGGTCCATTTTAATTTTAGCCTTTCTAATAGATAGGCAGTGGTATATCACTGTGATTTTAATTTGCGTTTCCTTAATGACTAATTGAAGAAATGTGGA
>NW_003852515.1:769870-774174 GCF_000181295.1 Otolemur garnettii | reverse complement strand
CTTTTCTTTTTTTGCATATCCTGTGAGGTATAGATCGAGTTTATTTTGGCATATAGATATCTAATTGTTCCCGTTATTTGTTGAAAACACTAATTTTTCTTCACTTAATTTTCTTGGGACCTTTGTCAAAAATCAGTTTTCTATTTATTTATGGCTCCATCTGGACTCTGTTCCCTTCCCCTATTTTTTTCTTCTGTCTTTATGCCAGTACCACACTGTCTTTATTGTAGCTTTATGTTAAGTCTTGAGATCAATAATATTAATCTTACAACTTTTTTCTTTTTCCAAGTTGTTTTAGCTATTCTTGATCCCTTGCATTTACAAATGGGTTTTTTGTATCAGTTTGTCAGTTTCTACAACCAAAAAAAGGCTTGTTAGGATTGTGGTTGGGAATTTGGAAAGATATTTTACCAATATTGAATCTTCTGACCCATGGACATAGTATCACTGTATCACTCTATTTGCTCAGGTTACTTAGGTTTCCTATAATTCCTCTTAATAATATTATTTTAATTTTCAATGTACATATCTGCTGCATCTTTTGTCAGGTTTATCCCTAAATATATGATATTTTATGTTTTTAAATTTTTCTTTCTTTCTTCTCTTGCGTTTTATTTTTTTCCATTATTTTCTATTTTATTTCAACGGCAAGTACAGCAAAAAGAAAAATAAGCAAGTGTGACTTAATTATATCAGAAAGCTTCCACACGGCAAAGGAAGTAATCAGCAAAGTAAATTTCTAGTTTTTATTGCTATTAGAGAAATACAATTTATTTTTATGCATTTATCCTACAGCCTTACTGAACTCACTTAACAGTTCTTTCTGTAGATTCCATCATATTTTTTACATGGATGATTATTTTATCTGCAAATACAGTTTTACATGCAACTTGGAGGTCCTTTATTCCTTTTTCTTGCCTGATTACGCCAGAAAGCACCTCTAGTACAATGATGAATAGAAGTGGTGAGAGGCGATGTCCTTGCCTTGTTCCCAGTCTTAGAGGGAAAGCCTTCCAGCTTTCAGCAAGTATGACGTCATCTGCAGGTTTTCATAAATGCCTTTTCTTAGCTTGAGAAATTTTCCTGTTCTTACTCTGTGGAATGTCTTTATCAGGAATACCACCCTGTAATCAGATGCAATTTGTTCAGATGGTGTTATAATTATAAAGGTACCATTTAGTTCACCAGAATAATACTGCTTCGCGTTTATGTGAATACATGTCATTTCTCAACTTGCTATTATTTATTATCGATTTTTTTACAGGTCTTTCCTTTAAGAGGGAAATGGACTGACCAGACCCAATTTGTTAAGTTATGAGGGTCAAGATGTCATGTCAAAGGTGGAATGCGTAAGGAATTACACCTAGAAGTGACCAGACCTGTTAGGAGTCTGAGGCAAGAGCCCAGGAAGGAGATAATGAATAGTACCACTGGGCAGTGCCACAGGGTCAGGGAAGATCAAAAGATGTTAAAGGAGTAAAAATGACATGATTTGGACAGAGTAATTCCAAGTGTTCTTATTTGGGTCACTGGGTCACGCCATTTCAGTAAAATCAAAAAATTCCAAAATTCAGGAGCTGCAGGTTTGGAGGGACCAGTTTTGTACCTGCTGAGTTTCCACCAGGTAAAAGTCAGTATGCCACAGAATACAGAGATCTAGAAGCCTATGGAGAAGCTCAGGATGAGGCTTGGGCTTAGATTTCATCAGCGTACATGGCATACATCTGAAAGTTGGAACCGTCGGTGGGAAGGCCTGACAATGATGAAGCTGCTCACGTACCAGCCGTCTCAGTTACAGTAGTCACTGTCCAACCTGGTTCTGGCAACCACATTTCTGAGGTTATACTGGTCTAGTATTTGAAATTTTAAAAAAATGTCAAAAGGGCCAGGCACGGTGTCTCACCCCTGTAATCCTAGCACTCTGGGAGGCCAAGGTGGGTGGATTGCCTGAGCTCAGGAGTTGGAGACCAGCCTGAGTAAGAGCGAGATCTCATCTCTAAAAATAGCCGGGCGGTGGTTGCCTGTATTCCCAGCTACTTGGGAGGCTGAGGCAAGACAAGCCCTTAAGCCCAAGAGTTTGAGGTTGCTGTGAGCTCTCATCATTGAGCACTCTACTGAGGGCGACAAAGTGAGACTCTATCTCAAAAATAAATAAATAAAATAAAATAATGTCAAAAGCTTCAATTCTTTTATGAATGCAAATTTCAGTTCAATCCCTTAAACCGAAGAATAAGAAAAACCATCAGCCCTTTCTCACATAGACCATGTGGATGCATTGGGAACAGTGTAGAGAGATTTGTTTATATTGTACCTTCTCTCCAAAGTGATCCACACAAGCCCAGAAAAATGTGCCCTTAAGCCTTCCCTTAATTTGAGAAAAGGCCAGGCAGTTACTGGCATTTTGCTGAGACTTGCACAGTTGAACAAGGAAGAATGCAAGTGTAAATGAAGTTAGTGTAGATTTCATGCCAGTAAGAACTGGTTCAGAAGCTTTTGAAAAAGGTACAGTCTGCATGACATTAAAAACTGTTAGAGTCTGCATCAGCAAATCCCCATATCACAGTTTCTGGAACAAATAAAGTTTCAAGAGGAGGGTTACTGGTTGGAGCCAGAATTTTTTAAATGTCTTTTTACATTTTGTTGGGAATTAGCAACTTGTTTTTAAAAGTTGAAGCCAGTTTTTTTTTTTCTTTTTAAATACACACTTTTTTCTTTAAGTAGGTAACTTCCAGATGTCTAATTTATGGTGGTATTTAAAACACACACACACACAGAGCACCACATGGTTTTGCCTTCAGCTCCCTATTCCCTTAGATTGCCTGATCTTGTTTTTCCAAAGTCAGTACTTACGCATAATGTAAAGCCCCGCCCGTTGTAGGTGTGGGGTCACTATACTTGCCATTCTGTGGACATTTGATGCTAAGTCACACCTTGGTGCCTTTGCACAGGGTCCCCTTATCTACCTTGTGAAATCTCTGTTTTTCCTCCAAGAAACCTTCTCTTCCCATCCCCTGCCTATCTGCAAGAGTTGACTGAGTAGCTTTTTTGTGTCACCTCTGCACAGAGCAGTCACTCTGTATTGTAATAACTTGTTTATTATTGGTCTACTCTTGTTTTAGATGAAGAGATTCTCAAGAGTAGATCTTGGTCTTAGCATGGTGCCAGACACATAGTATTCAATAAATGGGCCTGCCAGAGAGAGGAAGGGAGGAAAATTAGGCTTTTAAGGAGCCCCCAAAGAAACTGAGCAGGAAGGGCCTGAGATACAGTAAGAAAAATGAGAGATAGTAGTGTTGTAGAAGTCAAGGGAGTGGAGAATTCTAAGAGAAAAAGAAAAACTGGTCATTAGCATTAATTGCTGTTGGGACCCAATGAGATAAGTGTTCATTGCATTATTAGGAACTGAAAAAGGATTTCCTCGGACATAATCACACCATATGCAGTACTGCAGGCATTGTTACCCACACTGAGCAAAGACACGTTGGCAACAAGAGGTGGCTGGTGACCTTTTGGAGGGAGAACTCAATCAAGCTGTCTGCTTGGTGCTATCTATCATTCTGATGTTTTACACACTTATTCTCTCCTAGTGGCAAACCCACTGGATAATAGTTCATCTCAGCTGAAAACTGAATGAAGACTCTAATAAATAATACATATTTGTAGGATATGCAGGACAGCTGGGTCAGATTGAAATTCAGAAGCTACTTTGGTGAATCCTAACAGGCCTGATGCCTTCTTGCTGGATCATTTATAGGAAGGTGATAATGAGAAAGATGCTTACAGTTATAAAGTTCTGACGTTCTCAATACAATTGCAGCTCTCTCACTAGAAAACCCAAAATAATTCAGGAATGAAATGTAAAAGCCACCAAAACTCAACAAGGAAATCAAAGCTTGCATGATGCAATGGGACATTTTAAAACAATATATTAAGAAAAGAGTATAGGGTGGCACCTGTGGCTCAGGGAGTAGGGCACTGGTCCCATATACCAAGGTTGGCAGGTTCAAACCCAGCCACAGCCAAAACTGCAACAACAACAACAAAATAAATAAATAATAAAATTTTTAAAAAAGAAAGAAAGAAAAGAGTATAGGCTCAGCGCCTGTAGCTCAAGCAATGAAGGCGCTAGCCACATACGCTAAAGTTGGCAGGTTTGAATCCGATCTGGACCTGCCAAACAACAATAACAACTGCAACAAAAAAATAGCCGGGCGTGTTGTGGCTGGTGCCTGTAGTCCCAGCTACTTGGGAGGCTGAGGCAAGAGAATCGCTTAAGCCCAGGAGTTGGAGGTTGCTGTGAGCTG
>NW_003852515.1:748989-769075 GCF_000181295.1 Otolemur garnettii | reverse complement strand
TGTCACCCTCGGTAGGGTGCCCTGGTGTCACAGCTCACAGCAGCCTCAAACTCTTGGGCTTAAGCGATTCTCTTGCCTCAGCCTCCCAAGTAGCTCCTCCTGCCACAACGGCTGGCTGTTTTTAGAGACCAGGTCTCCCTCTGGCTCAGGCTGGTCTTGAACCTGTGAGCTCAGGCAATCCTCTCGCCTCATATTTCTCTTAAAATTTTAATAGAAAATTCAAGTTTTCACTTTTTTCTGTTAAAGAAATATACCAAATGAGCTAGATTCTTACCCATTTCCATTCCGCATGAGGGGAAATGAGTTAGATAGGAGATGGATTACATTGGGCCTATCAGGAATCCCTGTAGCTCTCTCTTAGTCATGAGAGGATAAGGGGACTCGAGGTACCTCCAAAGTAGGGTAGAGGGGTTTTTTCCTAATTATAATTTAAATCTCAGGAAAATATAATACTTTTATCTAAAATGCATTTAATATGAAAAGCCTCAACATGAATGCTTTATTATTAAAGCAAACTACTTTTTGACATACTCCGGCAAAAATCTAAGTTCTCCTGTTTTTTCTCACTTTCATTCCATGGACCTCAAAGACCTGCTCACAGCTTAGTTACTCAGGGCAGGCAAAGTTAAGTGAGGAAGATTACTCCTCAATCTTAGAATGATGCAGGGATCATCTGCTTAAAACCAAGAATTGTTTCAGGAAAATAAAGAAAAACTTTTGATCCCGTTTAGATACCATACACGTTTAACTGATGCATTATGGTGGAGTAGTTAAAAACGTCATCTTGCATATGAACTTTGAAGTTATAATCACGTCTTTCTCCAGCAGTTCCTACATCTTTGACTCAGTGTGTTCATCTGTGCAATAGAATGATTAGGAGGAATCAGCAAGATAATGTGGGCCAAAGGCTTAGAGCAGAACGTAGCCGGTTTTAATTATGTAGTAAATGATAGCTATTACTGTGATCTACTTCCAGATTGCATGTGTACTTAACTCTGTGCTTCCAGACAGCCTGTTAAAGACAAAAACAAGATTACGTGTGCACACTGTGCAGACATACCTGATGCACACTCTGTGCAATAAGTGATAATAGCACCTTTTCTTGGAGACTTGTATTTCATTTCACGTATGCTCTTGTTTAGCCCCAAGGTGATATTGTGAATTAGGAAAGCAGCAGTCACTGAATGGCTGGAGTTTCTGCTTTGCCAATTGCCAGATTCTCCCTGTTAGCATCTAATCTTTTGTGCCCCAGGACTCTACTTTGCTGTGTTTTTGGAAATCAAACGCTGTTTTGAGGTTTTTGTTAATGGAAATGTATTTTTTTCTCCTATTAAATCATTATGTCAAACTTCTAAAAATGCTTTACTTTTAATTTTTTTTTACTAGGGAAAAAAGATTTTTTGTGAAGATAAAGTGAAATTCAAGCAGTCTCATTGGACTTTTAAAAGTGATTTTGTACAAGTCACTCATTGTTTTGAAATTCATGGTACATTTCAATTTAACAAGGTAGTTCTAAGTCCTGAAAGGGAAATAGGTGATTCTCAGAATTAGTAGAGATAACTTAATAATCCATTATATAACTATGATTGCTGGATTGTAATAGCAACTCTAATCTGGGCATACCTGCTAGAAAAAATGCTTTTCTTCAGAAAATCGCTCATGGTTTGAAGATGTGCTGCTGAAAATAAAGTACAAAACTTCTATTAGTGTGGAAATGGGTCTTCTACTTGGTAAAGAGACCCAACTCCTAAATTTAAAACCTCCTTGGCATCTAGAAAACCAAAAGTAAACAATGATTTCTGAGATGACCCCTGAATCTTTCATAATGTTATGTATCTGCTGATCTCAGGTACTGGGAAGAAAAGAGGCAGATCTGGTCTTCTTTATCTTCTGACTCACACTGCAGCCAGACAGAGCACAGAGGGTGTGTGTGTGTGTGAGAGAGAGAGAGAGACAGAGAGAGAGAGAGAGCGCTCAATTCGTGGTGAACACAGCCCAGGGGTACGTCTAAGGGAGTACAAATTACAGAGTTATGATTTCTCTACAGTCACTTAAAGAAAAGAGCACAGAACATGTCCACATAAATAGAGCAAGGGGGAAGGGAACAAAGGACACAAAAAAGCAAAATCCGGAAGAGAGAGAAAGAAAATATGTGACAAGTTGAGCAGGAATCTTTAGTGAGGAAATGCTGGTTTGTCTCAGACCACCAAACCCATTGGCCATTTTAGTTGAAAGCCAGGCAGAATCCCAAAAAGGATTCTTACTTTTTACTTGTAAGTGGAGGTCACTTCTATGGCTAATGCTTGTTTTCTAGACCTCTGACTCTCTGGCCAGACAGAGGGAACTTCTGGAGAAGCCATCTGCCAGGTGGGGCACAGGATGGAAGGGGTGGGTCAGGTGCAACAGAGGGTTCCCGGCACTGCTGCCTGGTGCACACCCACAACCGGTTCCTTTCTGGTCATCACCAGCATCTCTCATCCCCTCTCCCAGCTAACTTCCAGTTGGCAGCCGGCCAAATAAGAAATTGAATAAAGAAGGATGTTTGTTCTGTGTATGAATGTAGTTTGAAGCACAAAAGTATAATGGAATGTGAAAACGCTTCTTCCAAACTTTTTAAAATCTCTTAAGATTTGAGGAAATAATCAGAAAAATTAAGCTTGTAGTGTGCATAGGCTTTTGTTCTTAAATAAATTGTGTTTGCTTTATGGCATTGCCCCAATAAAGCAGAAATTTCATGTAGTAGCCATAGCACTGCTTTTATTACCATCCACCACAGCACGGGCCCTGAGTCACATCTGCTCAAATTCCCCAGGCTTCCGCACCTAATGATTTTTTTTTTTTTTTTTTGGGGGGAGCTCTCCTCCCCTGTGCTATTAACTGTAGAAAGGAGGGGCTACTTAGTAATTCTACACCTGTTCAAGTCCACGCCTATCAACTTGCTAAGCTTCCCAAACAAGTGCAGGGCAAAGCATGAGAACATCCGAGTCCCGGGCAGCACGGTGGCAGCTGTGGCAGTGGCTATCACTGGGTTTGGCTTTTTGGATTTTTGTTCAGAGTCTCTAATGAGTCTCCTACAATGGCAGTTGATGACAGCAATTTATATTCCAGAACGAAGAACAAACTAAATTCATCTCAAAATGATTATAAATCATCGAGACGGAGCAGCCTGCCACCTGAGCTACTCATAGGAAATGACATTAGAGGAAGACTTCAAAGAAACATTAAGAACTTGGATCCCATTCACCTGAGGCGCCCAAAGAAGAGACCATCCATATTTCCAGGTAGGCATCGTTTAAATCTGTGCCTTCCGGTTGAAACAAAAAACAAACCAAAACCAAAACAACAAAATACCCACAGACTGTATTTCATTTGCTACAATCAGATGTTCATTTGAAATTAACTTGGGTTGCATTTGAAGGCTTTAAGCAGCTAAATAAACATGTTTGAATGTAAAACTTAGAATAATTATTGGAACTGAAAGCCCACTCTCTTCTTTCTTTTATTTTCTTTTTTGATTGTAACCTCTTTAAGGTTCGGTAAATACGCATCTATTTTATTACCCTGGCATCAGCAGGACCGTGTGTGGAACTGCTTTGCTTGCAATCCTGAGGAATTCCATGCTGCATTTCACTCTCTGGTGTATTTTCTTTATTTTTGCAGGATTATTGGATTGTTGAGTGAAGTTGATGTTTGTGTGCACTAGAAATTAACACCATTAAATACTCCAATGCATGCTTCAAATTCCTGTCTTGCACCGGAGCCTAAAACCATCTGTAGTAAGGGCTGGATGAAACAATGCAGATGGTGAAATGTATTAGAGCTCAGGAGACACATGGATTTCAGTCTTGATAAGAGACTCTGATGTCTGCCTTAGATGTTTATGGATGTTACAGATGTGAGATTGCCCCAGATGCCTGTGACTGTGAACCCTAACTGAACTGTCTAGTGTTCACTGAAGAGTATGAATTATTTAGCCAACTTGGTTTCAATACTATTTGCATTGGAGTTTCCAGGGAAAAGTGGAAATGTCCTTTTTGTTGTGGTTGATTGACTGATTGGGACCTTCTTTATGGAGGATAGATCAGACCCAACGGCTGAGGTTACCTTTGTGAAGACAGAAAACCAAAAAAAAATTCAGTTGAATTTTCCTTCATAACAATTATATTTACTTCCTTGACAGCTGACTCTTTATACTGCTTTCGGAAACAGCTAGATGATTTTAAGATATGCAACTCCAGGCCGTGAAGTAAGAATTACATTTCTTAAGGAAGCTGTTGTTTTAATAGATTTCTTTAGTTCAGCAATGCTGCCCTGGTGTCAAACTCTTCTGCAGAAGAGAAGCAAAGCCCAGCCTAGAACTGGCCAGAGGGTGTCGTGTGTGGGTGTTTTGCGGGGAAGGAAAGGGAGCTGCTATGTAAAAAAAAATGGTGGGAGGAGGAGTTTTTAAGTGTCTGAGGTACGTCTCACAAAGCACAGACCTTCTGCCTGTTCTCTTTGATCTCCTGAGGGTACCAGGACCTCAGGCCTGCCTTGTTTTCCTGTAACTGCCTGGCGAGAAGTGCTTTCCAATGAGTTGTTTCACTAGCACTTCTTCCAGAACCTTCTCCCAGAGCTGTTCCATACCTTTTGCTTTTTCTTCTCTTTATTCTTTGAACATGCCTGGATTCAAGTACATTTTAATTCACCCTCTGTTCTTTGCCACTAGTGACACAGCCTGTCCCCTGTTCTCCATGTAGGTTTCTCCGCTTTCCAAACCCCCAGATCAGGAGGACACCTCACCCCTGCAGCCGTGATTCCC
Source organism: Otolemur garnettii (assembly GCF_000181295.1). Taxonomy (NCBI): domain Eukaryota; kingdom Metazoa; phylum Chordata; class Mammalia; order Primates; family Galagidae; genus Otolemur; species Otolemur garnettii. Next base: position 764,277 of record NW_003852515.1, on the reverse strand, counting down.
TCTTTGCCCTCTCATTCTGTAAGGTCATCTGTCCCTCTCCATTAGCTGCAGCCACAAAATTGTGAGAAGATCTCTTAGTTTGGATCTTACATAAGCTATGACTTCTAAGACTTGACTGATTTAATTTATTTGACAAGGTGGAGTTGTGAGAAGAGCATTGAACTTTGGGGAGCTGAATTCTAGTCTAGACTGTGTCCCTAACCACCTGTGTGTATTCTCCAAGTCCCCTTGGGGACAGCAGGAACAGATGGACCCTTCTCACCCCTCTCCCATCCTCTCTACCGGGGTCTCCAGTAGACAAGTTAAGGAGCTACCTGTTCCAAGTTTGAGCAGTACTAGCTCCTTGATTTATAAATTCCCTGTGCACTAACCATGATTCCACTGTCATGTGGGTTACACTAACTACTTTTTACGGTGGATGATTTAGAAAGGCCAATGGACCACCAACCCATACACACCACCTGAAATCAGAAATGTATCCAGACTATGATAACCGTTCCCATTTTATATGGTTATGCAGTTGCTTATAAAGAGTAGACATAATAGATGTGGAACCTGAGGGTCAGAGAAACTGAGGCATATGTCAAAATTAATAAATGTTAAAACAAGAGCTCAGACCTCACTCTTTCGACTCCAGCATTGAAGCCATTTCCACTCTATTCCGCTCCACTTCACTATCGACTATGAACATTTGTCCGATGAGATACAAGACTTGAGGACACCCAGTGTTACAATCAGGTTTCACTCTGACCCTCATGTGTACACAGACAACTTTATCCTCTGCCTCCAGCCTCATATTTTCACTCCTACACTGAATGATTGATTGGGCGATCACTTTATTCATTCATTCACAAAATATTTATTTAGTTCTTGTGTTAGGGCTGAACCTTCAGGAATCTAGCTCCATACTACCCTTTTGTTCATATTATCCATTTCTCCTTTCTGGGCCACCTCGCACAGCAGAGCTATTTATTGAAAATGCAAATCTATTTGTTTTATTCTCTTGTTGAAAATTTCTCCAGCTACTATTTCTCTTAGGATAAAGTCCAAACTTTTTGAAACAATGCACAAGAAATGCAAAATCTGGCCACTGCTTCCATCCCCAGCCTCTTCCCCACCACCCCATGCCCTGTGTTCCGACAAACTGAGCCAGTCTCAGACCCCAGGGCCCTTCACAAGTGCACTTCTAGGGTGATGCTGTACACCCTACCTGCCCAGTTCCACCTCACTCATTTCCACCTGGGCTGTAGGGCTCTGCTTGACTTCCCTTTTTCCAGTTCCTGACCCCATATCTGGGTTGGGTCCATTCTATATCCTTCTTGTAACACCTGGACTTTTTTCCATCATAGCCCTTATCACCCTGTATTGTCCTTGTGTGTTTACTTGTCTGTATCTCCCAGTGGGCAGTGACCCAGGGACCGTATCAGACTTGTTAGCCATTGTATACCTAGTACCTATCACAATGCAGGCACACAGTATGCATTCAGTTTATTCAGTTGACCCAGACTGTAGTGAATGGAATTAACTCTTAGCAAGCCTTGTATGCTTTGCCTTCTTCCAGACCCTGTCTGTGCCCTTCTCCCTCATCTCCCGACACACACCCACCTGTATTCATGTGTGCCCTTTCTTTCATTCTCCACCAGTTTTAGCCTCCCATCTTCTATAAACACCCAGTCTTCTTCCTCTGGCCTCTTTTAGTTCTCCTTTAGGACAATCACCTTGGCCTTACTACTGCTTATACACTTAACTTTATGTTTGTATAGAAAATCTTTGAAAACAGAGACTATCTCATTTTCTTCCTTAAATGGCCCTGTTGTCTAGGATTAGGAAATTACACAAAGTAGGTGTCTGGTCTGGCGCTTAATTAACTGATTTCCTGTGAAGCTGTGTTGATCCTATAGCTCAGTGGTTATCAACCTTCCTAATGCCTCTGCCCTTTAATACAGTTTGGTTGAGAACTGCTGCTATAGAGCCTATCTGATTATAGGTCCGAGAAAGAGTTAGCTGGCAGAAAACAGTTGTGAAGGGGAAAGATCTTAATACTGGTTTTTAATCACAATATGAACTCCTGGTGGGCAGAAAATATAAATATGGCTTGTCCTAGTGTGTCATTTATTTATTCATTGAAAAACATGTTAGGATTCTACTAGGATTATTCCAAGAACTAGTTTAGGCCTTGAGAAGAGAGAAAAAAATCAGACAGTTTCTGGCCTAGGGTGAGATGGGAAAGAATTTTCCTACCAAGACATGTTGCATATTGTAGAACTCAATGAATTTCTCTAGAACTAAGGAATGGATGACCTCCTTGGTCAGAGTAGTAAATCTTTAAAAAGAAAAGCAATACATTTGAAATCTATGTGGGTGTGTGAGTGTGTATCTATCTATCTATCTATCTATATATATATATACTTTTCTTTTTTTTTTTTGAGACAGAGTCTCACTTTGTTATACTTGGTATAGTTCTGTGGTGTCACAGCTTACAGCAACCTCAAACTCCTGGGCTTAAGGGATTCTCTTGCCTCAGCCTCCCAAGTAGCTGGAACTACAAATGCCCACTATAACACCTGGCTATTTTTAGAGATGAGTTCTCACTCTGGCTCAGGCTGGTCTCCAACCTATGAGCTCAGGCAATCCACCTGCCTCAGCCTCCCAAGTGCTAGGATTATAGGCGTGAGCCACCATGCCCAGCCTTGAAAGCTATATTTATATAAAACATCAAAAACCAACATTTTGTCTTCCTTTAAAGAAGCCTCAACCATTGAACGTTAGTATGACTTTTGTGGCTAAGATTCAACATACAGTTTTGGGTCTCAAGAGTCGGGGCATTAAGAATCTGTACTTCTGTAGCAAACAGATAGCCTGATGTATCTCTCCTTCTGGAAGAACTCCAGCATCTGGGCTCCTAGCCAGGGTCCTGGCTCAGGTAAAGAAATGAAGAAGAGAGAGAAGTGTTCCTAACACATACCATACCCACAAGTATGTCACATTAAAATGAGCATCTTATCCTCCAACTGGAACAAAGTGGGGCCCAGGTAATGGGCTGTTCATTCAGCACTCTTAAGCAAACAAGTTGGTGTTTATAATCAGCTGGTTCTTAAAATATCCTACTGATTCTACAATCATCTGTTGTGAAAAGCGAAGAGTCATCTGCTCAGAGGAAACAGGTGGTTCCAGGTACTTCCCTGTTGCTTAGTCAGAGGACAAGTGTGATGAGGACTGCTCCCAGCCGAGAGGTGCGGGAAACCCTGGCAGGGACTCACAGGGCAGGTGCACCAGCACGTAGGCTAGCCTCGTGTCTTGTTTTTAAATCAAAGTTTTATTCCAAAGGAAAGTTTTCTGTTTATTTCAAATATACAGTCAAAAAAAATACATGCTTGAAATCATGTTATTTTTATAATTACATGGATTTTGAAAGTAAAACTGCTTTATTTTTTTCTTATTGCATGTAGGTTTTATTGGAAACATAGGGTAGTCATCAGAAGTAGATGCCTCTGCTAAGGGAACTGAGGTCAGAGGTCCAGGCTTCCCCTTCCTCACAGGCGCAGTGAAGGGCACCTTCTAATTGGGCATGCTTTCTGAAGTGCTGGGTTGTCTGTTAGAATTCCGTCATTCTAGAAGGCTGCAGACAGGTGCATTTGATGATGTTTCAGTGGAGAATTTGGTCAGGGCCTCTGTAAACATGTGCTATGAAAAGTGCTCCTTGGGACTCACTGCCCATATCTCAGTGAGTAGGATGCTGGCCACATACACCGAGTCTGGTGGGTTCAAGCCCAGCCCAGGCCTGCTAAACAACAATAACAACTGCAACAACAACAATAACAACAAAAACAGGCTCAGCGCCTATGGCTCAAGCCGCTAAGGCGCCAGCCACATATACCTGAGCTGGCGGGTTCAAATCCAGCCTGGGCCCACCAAACAACAATGACGGCTGCAACCAAAAAATAGCCGGGCGTTGTGGCAGGCGCCTGTAATCCCAGCTACTTGGGAGGCTTGAGCCCAGCAGTTGGAGGTTGCTGTGAGCTGTGATGCCATAGCACTCTACCCAGGGTGACAGCTTGAGGCTCTGTCTCAAAAAAAAAAAACAAAAAACAAACAACAACAACAACAACAACAAAAACAGCTGAGCATTGTGGTATGCGCCTGTAGTCCCAGCTACTTGGGAGGCTGAGGCAAGAGAATCACTTAAGCCCAAGAGTTTGAGTTTGCTATGAGCTGTGACGTTATGGCACTGTACCAAGGGTGACAAAGTGAGACTCTTTCTCAAAAAGAAAAGAAAAGAGTGCTCCTTGGCACTGTGCTCGGTCTCTCAGGTTGAGTGATCTCAGCAGTTACACTTTGTGAGGACAGGGACCATGTCACCTACACTGTGGTGTTCCTCACAACACCTACCACAGGGTTCTGCCTACGGTAGATGCTTAAGAGCTTGTGAAGTCGTCAGGCAAGGTGGAAGATGACATACGAGTGAGAGGAAGTATGTTACAGCCCCTCTGCTGGCCAGCTCCCTGCCTATCCAGTCCTGTAACTTCCTTAAACAGCCTCTTCTAGAGCAGGCCATGCTCAGGGGACAAAGTCAAGGGAGCCTCAGAGAGTTTGAACCTCTCCTCTCATGAAGGAACTTCAGCCCAAGTATTTCACAAAGTCAATATCTACATCACAACTGAGTCCAGGTTCTAATTCTCCATTTACTAAACATGTCACTTGGGATGAGCCACTTTACCTCTCAGAACCTGTTTCCTCATCTGTGAAGTAGAATTGCAAACATCAGTTTCACCAGCTGTGTTAAGCCCAAATGAGATAATGCCTGACTGTGAAATGATTACAGCTGAGATTGACTGTGTTAGTCTTATACTTTAGTGTTCTATTACAGGTTTGGTTCTTTTTTCATAATTAGTGCTTTTTCTTCTAATGATGGGTGGTGGGTGCAGCTGGAACTCTTCTTGGTTGGAAAGATATCCAGAGTTGCTAACCAGACCCTCTGCTAATGTAAATTCTATATAAGGAGGCATTGCTAAAAGACCCGTTTATTTTAATATTCTCATAATAACAGATGACATGTAGACTCTTCTACAACATTGGACCATTAAATCCACAAACTCATACTGAAAAATCTTCTACATGCCTCATTACTGAATATCAGTATGGTCACCTTTGAAATACTCCCCTTGGCCATCTGGTAACCATAATGATATTTAGCAATAAGGTACGTAACACTTTTTCTGGGATAAATTCGTAAACTTCATTGTCTGACCTTGGCTGACCTCGTATGTAATAGATACTCATGTATTTTTTTTGAAATGAATTATTAAACTTGAGAGCATTGTTATATGAGGCTGTGAAAATTGTACAGTATTAGAAACGTCAGTTTTTATGTTTAATACACTAACATATCTCTGCCTTATCGTTTGTTTAAAGGCTTGCTTTTGGGTTCAGTGCCCGTAGCTCAGTGGTTAGGGCTTTGGCCATGTACACTGAGGTGGGTGGGTTTGAACCCAGCCTGGGCCTCCTAAACAACAATAACAACTGCAACAAAATATAGCCAGGTATTGTGGCAGACACCTGTACTCTCAGCTACTTGGGAGGCTGAGACGAGAGAATCGCCTAAGCCCAAGAGTTAGAAGTTGCTGTGAGCTGTGACGCCACAGCACTCTACTGAGGGCGACATAGTGAGACTCTGTCTCGAAAAAATAAAAAAAGGCTTGCTTTTGGAAATTCAGCTCTTCATCTTTTTTTCTTTAACAAAAACTTAGAAGAGAAGATAATTGGTTTGTACTTGTGATATTTATTCATTTATTGATTGATTGATTGATTATGAGACAGAGTCTTACTTTGTGGCCCCAGACTAGAGTGCTATGGCATCAGAGCTCACAGCAGCCTCAAACTTCTGGGCTCCAGTGATCCTCTTGCCTCAGCTTCCTGAGTTGCTGGGGTTACTAGTGCCTGCCACAGTGCCCAGCTAGTTTTTATATTTTTAGTAGAGATGGGGTCTCACTCTTGCTCAGGCTGGTCTCAAACTCCTGAGCTCAGGTGATCTACCTGCCTCAGCCTCCAGAATGCTAGAATTACAAATGTGAGCCAACATGCCTGCCCTAAACTTGTGTTATTTAAAAATAGCTTATGTACAATGTTGTAAATGATTTCACTACTTGAAATTAATCTACTTATCTATTAAGAAGATTAGACTTAAAACCTCGAAGTCAATGCATTTTGATTTAAAATTCAATATTTATGGCATTTCTTATTCCAAATTCTGAGGCAACCAAAACTGAGGTAGCCTGTTTATTTAAATAATGCAATTTATTTGTTGGACAAGTTTATTAAGGGAGATGGAGTTTTTGTTTTGCTTTGTTTTCTAAAAAGAAACAAAAATAAACTTAATGAGGCTGTTAGTGGTAATCTGGTTACTTTTAAGGAAAACAAAAATGCTAATACTATAATATTTATATGTATGATTTATGAGCAAGGGGAAATGTTTTTGCCTTTATATAGGATCTGAAAATGAGCCTGGTATAAACAGAAATGTTAGATTTATAGCTCAATTTTCAGCTTTTCTCCTTTTCATTAAAAAAAAAAAAAACAGAGTTCTAAATTCAAGACTTATCATATAATCATATTGAGAGGTCACTTAAACAGATCTGGCCTAAAAGTACCTTGTTGTCATTTATTGTTCTAAATTTTACACATAGCTACAGATCTGAAAGCTCCCACACACTTTTCTCCCCATCCCTAAGTAATATCCTAAGTATATTCATATTTAGAACGTGAAAATATTTTTCTATTTATGTAATTTTATATTTTCTCAATACACTTCAATAGTACTTTTTAAGCACTTGTTTTGTTTTTGTTTTTTTGTAGAGACAGAGTCTTACTTATCACCCTTGGTAGAGTGCCGTGGTGTCACACAGCTCACAGCAACCTCCAGCTCCTGGGCTTAGGCAATTCTCTTGCCTCAGCCTCCCCAGTAGCTGGGATTATAGGCACCCACCACAGTGCCCACCTATTTTCCTTTTAAGCCCTTTCACTCATCTGCATAAGTAATATACTTTTAAAAAATGGGAAGAATATGATCATCCAGTTACTCAGGTACATTAAGAAATGGTCATTCCCAACACTCTTCTTTTCAAATACTTTGGGAAAAATAGCTACCTAAAGAATCATTGCTTCAATATTTAATTAGAACATTCTTATCCTTTCTTTATAAGAAGAACATATATTTGACAGTAGAGGTTTACAAAATGAGGATAAAATGGACAGTCATTTTTAGCTGACATGAATGTAAAAGCTCATGTTACAAGATGCTCAGAGTATTTTTCAGTCATGATTTTAATTTTTGAATTTCCCTCCTAAGGGGAGTTAATCCTTTTCTGCTGAATGACTGATTGTCAGTGTTCCTTTTAACATCCTGGGAGTTCAAAGCACATGAATGAAGGAACCACAAAGGTGATGTGTCTTTTTGTCCTTAGATCAGATTTACTGATGCTGTTCCCTTAGCTGTCAAGTAACTTCTCTCCCACCCTGATATGTAAGAAAGGCTAAAGACATCATAATGAATAATTAATACTAGATAGGATTTTAGAATAATTGGTTTTTAAGGGTAAAAAAAGTACAATTTCAAGGGAGGCTCCTGTGGCTCAAAGGAGTAGGGTGCCAGCCTCATATACTGGAGGTGGTGGTTCAAACTGGGCCCCAGCCAAAAACTGCAAAAAAAAAAAAAAGTACAATTTCAAGAAACTCTTTTTATATTGTAAGTATTAAAATAGGTATCCAAGGTTAAATGAAAGGTGTTACATGAGAAAGACTATATCTAGTCAACAGAAATTTAAACTATTTTGTTGAATGATGATTGGATGCAAAAGACTCAATATTCATTAATATATTGATTCACAGTATTCTGCTTTTATATCTGATTTTTTTTACTAAGAGCAGAATGCATTCATGTGGGTGTTAATGCATCTCTGGCACCAATATTTAAGCTTCCCTGTTGCACCAGCTGAGGGCAATACTGACACCATGTCATCTGGTACAGAAGCCCTAATTAGCAATGAAGCATTTTCCTGCAGGAAAATCCCAGGGGCTTTAATTGCCCTCCACTTCAGGGTTTCTGTCTTGGGGGGGTTGTTTGCTTTTTGTAATTTATCTGTCTTCTCTACTCTTTAGAAAACAACTGGGTAGAAAAGGGTCGTAAGTTAAATGTCTCCTCTCAAGACTCAACTCAGGAAAGATTTCTAGTCTTTTGAGATCTTCCAGCCCCTACATAATTAAGGGAATATTAACTTACCAACTCAGGCCACTGGTTTACACACAACTGTGCAAATCTAAATTAGTGGAGGAAGTTTGTCAGAACGCACAGACGCTGGCCCTCAGATGTGATTTAGTCAGTCTACACTGGGGCAGGCTTCTAACTGCGGTGTGGACATTTTGCCCAGGTGCATCTTGACATTTGCCCCATTCCCTGGCTGAGAACTACTGACTTATAGAAAGTGAAAAACATAATCAAAGATCCTAAATTATTCTAAGTTTCACAGGTAGGAAACAGGAGCAAGCTACACCTGGCAGGCCTCCATCACTGCCCTGTGCAGTCCAGTCCCCTCCCACACACACACATACCCAGCCACCACCACCCTCAGAGCTTGGGGTGCTTTTGGCAGAAGAAGAACCTGGGATCTGAGCCCCATCATATACAGACTTCCTCCTGGTCTCTTCTCTTAACTATAAAACCAGAACTTTTACAGGTCCAGACTACCCATCTTGTTTTCTTTGTTCTTACCCCTGATTACAGCGGGGGTTAGTTGATGTGTAATAATTGCACATATTTATGAGATACAGAGTGATATTTCCATACATGGACACAACGTATCATGATCAAATCAGAGTAATTAGCATATCTATCACCTCAAACATTTATCATTTCTTTGTGTTACAAACATTCAAAATCCTCACTTACAGCTTTTTTCTTTTTTTTTTTAATTTTGAGACAGAGTTTCACTATGTCGCCTTCTGTAGAGAGCGCTATGGTGTCACAGCTCACAGCAACATCAAACTCTTGGGCTTAAGTGATTCTCTTGCCTCAGTCTCCCAAGTAGCAGGGACTACAGGTGCCCACCACAATGCCCAGCTATTTTTGTTGTTGTTGTTGTCATTGTTGTTTAGCAGGCCCAGGCCAGGTTTGAACCCTCCAGCCCCAGTGTATGTGGCCAGGGCCCTAACCACTGAGCTTATAAATCTTCACTTATAGCTTTTCAAGAATATACAATAAATTACAGTTGACCACATTCATTCTGGAATGCAGTAGAAATGGGGTCCCCAACCCCAGGGCCACAGACTGGTATCAGTCCATGAGCTTTTAGGAGCCAGGCTGCACAGCAGGTGGGTGGTGGGCCAGCCAGTGAAGCTTCATCTCTGTTTACAGCCACTCCCCATTGTTCTCATCACCATCTGAGCTCCACCTCCTGTCAGATCGGCAGAGGCATTAGATTCTCATAGAGAATGGACCCTACCACGAACTGGGCATGGGAAGGATCTAGTTTGTGTGCTCCTTGTGAGAATCTAATGCCTGATGATCTAAGCTAAATGTAATGTACATACATCATCCCCAGACATCCTACCCCATCCCCACCCTGGTCCATGGAAAAATTGTCTTCCATGAAACTAGTCCCTGGTGCCAAAAAGGTTGGGGACCACTGCTGCAGAACACCAGAACCCCTTTCTCCTATCTGGCTGCATTTTTATATCTATTAACCAACTCCTCCTCACCCTCCCCTTCCTCCTACCCTTCCCAGCCTCAAATACAATTCTACTCTCTCCTTCCATGAGCTCAAACTTGGGGTTGTTGTTGGTTCCCACATATGAGTGAAAACATGAGAGGACCAAGTCTTTTTTTAAATAGTAACAATACATGTTAGAGAGGAGAGGAGAGGAGAAACTGTATGGATGAGAAACATTTTGTCTTAAGAGTATAAAGCTCTCCATGATACAGATGGTAATATAAAATATAGAAATGCTTAATGATGAAAAGTTTACGAATACCACCCACGATACTGTGTGCATCTCAACACCTGCATTATTCTGAGGTAGGTAAACTATAGTCTTTTGTTATTGAATCATATCTATCCAAAATAAATAGCAGTCTGCACAATTTAAAGGAAATATTGCTGAATTGTAATTACTTGTAATAAGGATGCCACAAATCGCTACATAATCATTTAAATCAAAAGCGATGCAGTTTTGGAAGACTGTAAACATCCCTAAGTTACAGGCCTTGCACTTTGTCTTTATTTCTGCTAAATTAGAAAGAGCTTTGCTGTTTCCAGTGTACCCAAGTTGTTCAGTTCTTCTTCAGCTAGAAGTCGGTGACTGAAAATCATGGCTTAACCATGTCTAAGTCAGTACTGTAGTAATGATAGTAGCCATTTTATTGGCAGGAAATCACTCTCTGCTGCTCGCATATGACACTCTCACATGCACAAACACAGACGTGCAGGATGAAGGGAAATGGCTAAGAGTCATTTCTGTCAGAGACAACCTGAAAGGAAAATGCGAAATCTGTACCAATGGGGAATGTGGAAGGCGGGAAAGAGGAGGCCACAGAAGTGCGTGGAAAGGCTTAGCAGAGGGATCATAAACACACACAGGGAAGAAGCACAACGATGTGACCCGCACGGGCACCTCCTGCAGCCGCGAGGACATGGGGTGGTTTTCACTGTGGAAAGATTATTGATACAGACAGGGCAAGATAATCAATAACTGCAAATAGGAAACTCGGTTGAGCGCTTGCCTGTGGGAAATGGGGGTGCTCCCCGAATGTCACCTAGAAGTCAAAAGGGAAGGAAGCATGAATGGAGTGTCCGGGCTTATTTGTTAAGTAATTGTTCCCTCTTGAAAAGGTTCTTTGAAAGTTTCCGAACATTGAAAATAATGATGAGTTAACATAAGACGGAACGAAATGAGATGGCAAGAATGGCAGGTTTCTGTTTCGTCCTCCCCCCAAAACAATAACAAACACAAATTATATATCTCTGTCCAAGTGCTGCCTTCGGAGGTTTACTGGGAGTATGCCAGTATTGTGGAAAAGGAGAGAGAGAGGTGGAAGCCGGTAGGAGTGCCTGCCCCACTTCCGAAGACCTTCCGAGGGCAGCCTGCATCTTATTTCTCTAAAACCATGATAGCATCTAACTCTTGTTGTTGGGCAGCAAAGGTATTCATTACCAATCTATGAAATTTTGATGTTTGGACAGAAGTTCAGCATTGCATGTTGCTTTCATTACCTCTGAAAATAAAATATGTGGACGGAGATGAAAAATTGTGCAAAACTGCTTATTACCACATTCTTCCAGGATCTACACCTGTAGTAGAGGAGCATATTTATTTTACCTCTCTCAAATGTGGAAGTTTGGGGATTAGCAAACACTAGAAAATAGATTAATACATACATATGTATAAGTTGTGCGCAAAATACACATTCATCAGCTGACTGGGATCCTGCCCCAGCCAGAGCATAGTATTTATAAACCCCTAATCTCCCGTGCTCTGTGATTACAGCCTCAGTGTGTCACACTGCTGCATGCCTCTCATTACTGAATGGCCTGGTGCATAACATCTGTTTACATGCTGCATAATAGAACTATGCTGTAATTTAGGACTTTAAATCAAAGTTATAAAATTTGAAACGCCATGAATTTTCTCCAAGTGGCAACATTTCTCCACTCAGCTGTTAAGGAATATGATTAGATGAGACAGATACTCCACTTTCAAAATATCTGCATTTAGTTATTGGGCCAACAGGGAGAGTTACATACTTTTTAAAGAAGTTCTATGGATGCTTCAAACTTGGACCTTGCCAAGTCTGGACAACAACGAGCCATTTCAGTTTGCTGTTGTCATCGTTGTCGTTTTAATCAACAATACATTTCTATGGCAGTTTGGAAAACTTCTGGCATTTCTTCTAAAGTTTCATTCTTATTTTCCCTCCTCTCTATTAGTTGTGTAGATATGCTTTTGAGTCTTGGGTATTTACTAATTTTTTCCATAGTTCAAGCTACAACAAGTGCTTGGTGGTTGTGCTGCTGAGGAACTTAGAGAAAATAATTCCTTGGTGGAGCACAGTGGAGAATCAAAGAATCAATAAACTATGGATCTGAAAGAAATCTTAGCATCAGATTCAATGCTGTTACTATTATTATTATTATTATTTTTGAGACAGAGTCTCACTCTGTCACCCTGTGTAGAGTGCTGTCACATCATAGCTCACAGCAAACTCAAACTCTTGGACTCAAGAGATCCTGAGCAGCTGAGACTATACACGCCCACCCGTGGCACCTGGCTAGTTTTTCTATTTTTAGTAGATAAGGTCTCTTGCTCAGGCTGATCTTGAACTCCTGAGTTCAAGCAATCCACCTACCTGGGCCTCCCAGAATGCTCGGATTACAGATACGAGTCACCGGGTACAGCCTCAATGGGATCATTTTACAGACAAATACTGATCTTTCAGACAGTTTCCGTCGAGAGTCTACTGGTTCTTCTTATGTTCTATGACACCAGCCTTTGTGAGATCATCACAGAAACCTAGTTTAAGAATCACTGGGTCATTTTTATGAGCATGAAAAGGGAGAGACACTGACCCACACCTTCCTGTGGGTTCCAGAGACAAGCGGTCCATACATCCCCCTGCGTTTATTAAACACTCGCATGTCCACATGTGCACCACAGACTGTGGTGGGCAGGGCCGATGGGTGGTGGGAGCTGGAAGTTTTAAGAGGTACATACTAGGCTTGGTGTCTGTAGCTCGGTGAGTAGGGTGCCAGCCACATACACCAAAGCTGGCAGGTTCGAATCCGGTCCGGGCCTGCTAAACAACAATGACAACTGCAACCAAAAAATAGCCAGACATTGTGGCGGGTGCCTGTAGTCCCAGCTACTTGGGAGGCTGAGGCAAGAAGATTGCTGAAGCCCAACAGTTTTAGGGTCCTGTGAGCTGTGATGCCACAGCACTCTACCCAGGGGGACAGTTTGAGACTCTGTCACAAAAAAAAAAAAAAAAGGAAGAAGTGCACATGAGCCACAGTTGGGAGACACTAAGCCGTGAGCCTCGTCTAGTGTGGAGAGTGGAAACCTCAACTATATTTTCAATCTGTCCTTAAGAGATTAAAAAGTCTTTCTTTGCAAAAGCAGCCATCAAGTGAGAGAAAGGGAATTTGGGTTCAAGGAAACACACAGGAAACATGATTCTCCTCAGAGTTACAATCCACCAGAAACCAGGACGGTATGTGGACACTTCCACGGTGCAGAAAACATTTAGGGGCATGTTCTTTCTGAATGGTAACAGTCTACTAAATGCTTATAGTCCTCATAGACTGAGATTTGTCACTATCCCCCACATCACGATGAGGAAACTGAAGCATATGGAAAATGATCTGGTAAATGTTAGGAGTACAAATAATGAAACCAGGTAAGAATTTACAACTTCTCAGTTTCAAGTCCTCATTTCACCAAAAAGTTTATTCCATCTCATGTTTAAGAAATTGCAACCAAAAGTAACCCTACAAGCATATATTTAAATAAACAATAAAAGTGTATCATTTTTTTCCACCCAGATCACAACCAAATCCCTAATATAAAATCAGTTAATGGGCTCAGTGCCCATAGCTCTGTGGTTAGGGTGCCAGCCACATACACTGGGGCTGGGAGGTTTGAACCTGGCCTGGGCCTGGTAAACAGCAATGACAACAACAACAACAGCAACAAAAATAGCCAGGCATTTTCCAGCTACTTGGAAAGCTGAGGCAAGAGAATCACATAAGCCCAAGAGTTTGAGTTTGCTGTGAGCTATGATGTCACGGCACTCTACTGAGGGCGACATAGTGAGACTCAGTCTCAAAATAAATAAATAAATAAATAATCAGTTAATGAGACTCTTGATTAAAGAGCAATGAACAGAGACAGTGCACCTGTCCTAAATATGGTCGTGGAACAGCTGTGGGCTCGCACCTGCCATTGAAAAGTGAATACTTTTGAGAGGCAGGTTCACTTTTGTAGTTTATGAAGGCCTAATTTTGTCCCTGAAAAGGATGTCACCCTGTTAATTTATGTGGTCTTCTGTTTAAAAAATGTCTAACTGAAAGTTCTGTACCTCTAAAGAGAGATGTAAGAAATAATAATTGCCTTGGGGAAAAGATTTCTAAAAGATCTCAAAATAAAGCAAATTTCAAAAACAAATAAAAAGCTAATTTCTTCTGAGTACAAGAGTTCAAAGATATAGATCAGCATTTTATTTTGTTTTGGCTTAAAGTGGAAGGAAAGGAAGATCATGTAATTTCATAAACCCAATGCAGTCGGGAGCACTTTGCTTTTAAAATTTAAGTAGTTTATCAAGCCTCCATTCAATACTGATGGAAAATCTCAACCCCAACCCTGAGTTGCTTTTGTTTTTTTTGTTTTTTCTGCACAGGCTGGAGTGTGGCACAAACACCTGGGCTCAAGTGATACTTTTGCCCTAGCCAAATAGCTAGGACTACAGGCATCTGCCACTACACCTAGCAAATTTTTCTATTTTTTCATAGAGACAGGGTTTCACTATGTTGCCCAAGCTGGACTTGAACTCCTGGCCTCAAGCAATCCTTCTGCTTTGGCCTCCCAGTGTGCTGGGATTTATAGGTGTGAGCCACTGTGCCCAGCCCAACTGGAAGATTTTTTTATAACTTCAGGGACGAATGTCCTTGTGCTTAAGCTCCTGCTTCTGCTAATGTTTTGTTTGTTCTTTTTGTCCATTCATGGATTCCTTTCTATTATCTTCTCGTATTGTTTCTATTTTGTACTGTGTGGATTCTGAAATGAAGTTCAACCTCTTGCCTTGATTTCTATAAACAAAAAGTCAACCATAAAAGCCTGTGTGTGTAGCAGATTCTACGTGACATCTGGAAAGACAAAGAGAATTCAGGATTTCGATATTCATTCAGCACAAACAACTTTTTTATTGTTGTTGTTGGGGATTCATTGAGGAGACAAAGAACTAGGTTACATTGATTGCACTTGTTAAGTAAAGTCCCTCTTATAATTATGTCCCATACCCAAAAGGTGTGTCACATGCCATGACCCCCAACTCCCTCCCTCTTTCCCTCTCTCTCCCCTTCCCTGACCCCTCACCATGTACTAGGTCATTAATTTTCCTCATATTCTCAGAATTGAGTACATAGGACTTTGATTTAATAGCAGGGGTCCCTCTTAGCCACCCTTCCATTCCAGATTTCTCAATCCTTGTCCTACTGCTGTAGGACATCTGGCCATCTTGGTGGCTCT
>NW_003852515.1:742514-748799 GCF_000181295.1 Otolemur garnettii | reverse complement strand
GTTGCAGCCATCATTGTTGTTTGGCGGGCCTGGGCTGGGGATTTGAACCCGCCACCTTAGGTGTATGTGGCTGGCGCCTTAGCCGCTTGAGCCATAGGCGCCGAGCCTTTTGTTCATTTCTTGTCCCATGTATCCTTTCAAATTCCATCCCACCACAGTGTCCCCAGAATCTCACTTTCTCCTCCCTCTATTGTATAGAGAAGTTCTGCTCTTTCTAGAACCTGCAACCAACCCCTTCCTCACACCTCTCATTTCACATCCAAAACCAATCTCAGTACTCATCTAAACCAAAAGGCCATCTGACATTACGTTCTTTAAGCCCATGTTGATCATAGGGTATCACCTACAAACTTTGTTAAAAATTCAGATGTTGGATTGGCACCTGTGGCTCAAGCAGGTAGTGTGCCAGCCACATACACTGGAGCTGGCAGATTTGAATCCAGCCCAGGCCTGCCAAACAACAATGACAACTACAACCAAAAACAAACAAACAAACAAAAAATAGCCAGGCATTGCGGCAGGCACCTGTAGTCTCAGCTACTTGGGAGGCTGAGACAAAGAGAATCTCTTAACCCCACGAGTCTGAGGTTGCTGTGAGCTGTGACGCCACAGTACTCTACCAAGGGCAACATAGTGAGACTCTGTCTCAAAAAAAAAAATCAGATGTTGATGCTGTTTTATCAGGTTTGGGGGTAGCTTACAAATATGTACTATGGTTTGATTCTGTTAGACAGGATCTTCAGCTCATTCTCTGAGAAACTCTGTGGTCTAAGAAGACTCATCCTCTTTAGGACACGGTTGGAGTTCAGAGAGCAGGTTTTCCCTTCTTTATGTATAGAATAAACCAACAAAGCCCTGGGAAGCCTGCACTATGATTGGGGTTAAACATCTCCCCATCATCTTGTTGCTCAGACCATCTTACTTCCCAAAGATCACACTCTGTTAGAAGCTCTGTCAGTTAAAACTTTGATATACTCATTAGTTAGGGATAAGACTCATATTTCTCCTGTCTTAAGAGGATTTCTCTTGTTAGAAAGATGGTTGTATTCACATGAACAAGCTTAGTGACCCATTTAGCTAAGACACATAGAGGGCAAAGCTTACTCAAGGACAATCCAGAGAACTTTACTTAAAATCTCCCAGTGGTATATGACAAAGGATAGTCTTAAAGGATCCATGAGTAAGACCACCTTGTGTTAGCAGAGTTCTACGTTGTATTTTTAGTGCCCAGCACAGTTTGTGCTAAGTTCACATTAATTTGGACAGTGTTCCTCAATGGAGTAGCTTTTTTTAACTCAGTTTACAGTACAGCTATGTCCTTTTTGAAAGATAGTTTAACTACAAAAATCAGAAAGTGATCAGAGGGTTATTATTAAGTGTATAAATTATACTAGGAATTAGTAAATTCCCTATATAAATGCATTTTAAATTATGTGTGTTATAAAAATATAATGTACACTTTCCAAAAAGATATTCATTCTATTGTGTCAAGAAATATACATCTATACTAATCTTATATATATATATATACACACATATATACACATACACACATATATATATAAGAACAAATAAGAAACTTTGTCCCTGGCCCTGACCCTTCTCTGCACACTGCCCCAGGACACCAAACCATGGGCTGTTCTCTGGCCCTCACGTCACGTTCTTGGCATATATTCTCATATAGGCCTCCTCATCTTCCCACCTTGCTTTTCTCTCTAACTTGTATTCTATTTCAAGGCTAAGCTTCTACATCTCCTTATCTCTCCAACTGTCCTTCATATTCTCATGCCCAGATAATTTAGTTGGATTCTACCTTTCACTCCATAGGTCTGTGCACAGGACACTCTTATGATTTTTAACTTTATTCTTGTGTGTTGGTGTCACCACCACCACCACCCCCCCCAGCCGCCAAGCCTTTTGAATTCAGAATCCTTGAATCCCAGGAATGATTGAATAAATGCTTTGCTCACCTGTGTATCTTAACTATCTGCTCTGTCTTAGCTGTTGTGGTGACATGCACAGAGTTAAATTATTTTCTAAGAATCAGCAGCCTTCCTTAGAATTAGTTTTCTGTCAAAGTAGTTTGTTTCCTTTCTTCTCTCCAAATCCTTTATCATTTGGATTCTTGTAATTTTACTTTTGCTTCAGTATATTCCTGTTGAATAGTATTCTTGTCTTATATTATTAACTACTTTGAGTCCTGCTCAGATTATGTAAGAAATTTAACACAATATCCTCTGTGTACCATTTAAATAAAAATCTTTTTCCACCAAAGGCAGCATCACTTCTCCGCGTCCCTCTCCCCACTTACTGCATCCTGGTAAAGCTGCAGTTGGCTCTTCATGTGTCAACTAACTTGCATAATGTTTTCCAGTCAATATTCCTTCCTAGCTTATCTTGCTTCTGCATATGTAATTGGCTATGATCATTTGACAGTTTCTTCTTATTTAACACAGATTTCAAAATCAAAATTTTCTAATGCACTGCACTTTGGCTGGTGTCATTATATATGCTGCTATTGCGGAATTATGTCTTGTGCAACACCATAGACAAGTGAAGTCCAAAGGATGACAAGGGACTCAACAAAGAGAGACAATCTTAAATTTGTCAGATAATAAAAGTGAATTTCCTAAAATTATTAATATAGTGACAAGTGGGCAGTATCTGTGGCTCAGTGAGTGGGGCGCCAGCCCCATATACTGAGGGTGGTGGGTTGGAACGTGGCCCTAACCAAATTGCAACAACAACAACAACAACAAAAGAGCCAGGTGTTGTGGTGGGTGCCTGTAATCCCAGCTACTCAGGAGGCTGAGACAAGAGAATCAATCATCTAAGCCCAAGAGGTGGAAGTTGCTATGAGCTGTGACGCCACCACACTCTACCAAGGGTGACAAAGTGAGACTCTGTCTCTGAAAAAAATATATTTATATGGTGACAAGTATACACAACCTTGGTGTTAATCAGGTGTAAATTTTTTATCCCTAAGAAACTTATTGAAATGATAGTGCTTTGATGTATGGAATGGATTGCTTACCTAATGAAGCAACATAACAAATATCTCCGGAGTAACCAGCTTTACAGCTGACAGCAAACTCCTTAGGGCAAGGACTTTATGTGTTTGGCACAATTATACTTACTGTACATCAGCAGTGTTTAAATATTTAATAACAGTTCCTCCCACACCTATTCCTGGCAGGTCTAGCCTTCCTGACTTGCCATGTTCGTAATCCAATATGTATTTCTACATTAATCATTTGAGGTGTGGTGTCTGTTAAGCCCAGGTGGGATTATGCCATCTTCTCCAGGCTTGGGATGTGCTCTGGGTGACTGGATTATTAGTTATGAATATCAAACAATAGTCTTACTTTTCCTTTTAAATCTCTTCATTTTAGTTAGAGATTGCTTACAGAATGAGCTGTATTGTCTCCTGGTGAAGCAGTCACTGTTGTTGAAGTTACACCAGGACCAGGACTTTATCATCCAAACTGTATAATGAGGTTGCTTCACTTCTTTGGGTGTCAGTTTACTTATCTGTAAAAAGATCCTTCTAGGCTAATTGCAGATGGTCACAGCCCCAAAGTTCTAGTGTATTATTTATTTCCAGATAGCATATTTGTGTTTATCTACTCAGAAGGAATTACTTAGTTGACTTTTAACTTTTCCTAGAGAATGCAAAAAGAAAAATGGTGCTACTACTTAAATGTTGAATCTGTTTCATGATTTATTTCTTTGTTTTTTTTTTTTTTTTTTTTTTTTGAGACAGAGCCTCAAGCTTTCCCCCTGGGTAGAGTGCCATGGCATTACAGCTCACAGCAACCTCCAACTCCTGGGCTCAAGCGAGTCTCTTGCCTCCGCCTCCCAAGTAGCTGGGACCACAGGCGCCCGCCACAACGCCCGGCTATTTTTTGGTTGCAGCCGTCATTGTTGTTTGGCGGGTCCGGGCTGGGGATCCGAACCCGCCACCTTAGGTGTACGTGGCTGGCGCCTTAGCTGGTTGAGCTATAGGCGCCGAGCCCATGATTTATTTCTTTAAGGGGATTTTATCCAATGTTCATTATATAGAAAGAGAGAGTTGTTGTAGCAACAGATGGGAATTCCAAAACACATACATATACAATATTTAATTATGTAAATTGTAAAAGAACAATTTAATTATGTAAATTTTTAAAGAACAACAAAATTTGAAGCAATAAAAAAGAAAACATCTTTTGGATCCCGGAAGCAAGAGTATACTAATTGTGTGAACTCTGTCCCTTGGGGTTTTTTTTATTAGTAAAATAGGAATCTTATCTCTTTACCAGAGAACAAGAAATGAGATAAAGACATAAAGGTCCACTGTAGTTATTGGCATTTCAGTTGGAAAGTTTCTTATATAAATATACTGGGCCCATGTAGTGCTTCAGGTTTTCTGACAATGAGAGAGAGTGCCTTTGCCTTCATCTGTGAACACTTTCTCTACTGACCTCTCCCAAGGACTCTTGCCACAGTTTCCTTATGTCTGGCTGTGTTTGGAGTTACCGTTTCTGCTCATGCAAAAACAGTATTTGTTGTTGTTGCAGTAACACTAATCAGCCCAGAGAAGGATTTAATCTGTAATTGATTTCCATCAACAGCTTCTTCCAAAGGCTCAGGTTTGTCTAAGTAGCCGTCATTAAAATACCATGTAAACCCTTTTAATTTTATCCACCTTGTCTTCCTTTCTCATTCCTAGTCTCTAGAAGTTTTATTTATGCATACTAAGGTTTCCAAGAGTGACTCCAGTGAACTGGAAAAGTCTTTTGGCCCAGGCTAACATCAAGATCTTTTCTACCTGCAAAAAGGATTTTTGGAAACTTTCCAACTGAAATGCCAGTAATTACACTTTCATGAAGTTAAACAATCATTCGGAAAAGTGAACCCCAGTTAGGTTGTTCTGCAGGAGTACTGAATGCTCTAGTCACACTGACTCTTCAGAATTAGGTAACCTTCAACACCTAACAGCAGCTACTGTGCTTCTCATCACAATAATGTATTCCTATGTTACTTTCATATTTAAATTCTTAACATTATGTATCCATGTGTCAATATACCCAGAAGCATATAAGCCATGGACACTATTTTATTTTATTTTATTTATTTTTTTATTTATTTTATTTTTTGAGACAGAATTTCTCTTTGTCACCCTTAGTAGAGTGCTGTGTTGTCATAGCTCTCAGGAACCTTAAACTTCTGGGTTTGAACGATCCTCTTACCTTAGCCTGTGTGGAATTTTTTGAGAATCTTGGATCTGTATATCTACATCCTTGCTCAAATTTGGGGGTTTTCAACCATTATTTTATCAAATAAGCTCTCTGCCCTGTCTCTATCTATTCTCTTTTGGGAACTCTCATAATGTATTAGTCCACCTGATGGTGTTCCCCAAGTTCCTTTCATTTTATTCACTTTTCTTCATTATTGTTTTTCTTTTCGTTAATAAGACTTGATAATTTCAAATGATTTATCCTCAAGGTTGTTCATTCTTTCTTCTGCATATTCAAATCTGCTATTGAACCCTTCTAGCAAATTTTTCAATTTTTTTTCTTTTTAGCTCTAGATTTTCTATTTGGTTCTTTTATAAATGTTTGCTCTTTGTTCATAGATTATTTTCCTGATTTGTTTAGTTGCCTCTTTGTGTTGTCCTTTAGCTCCCAGAGCATATTTAGAGGCAGTTGGGCTGGATGCAGTGGCTCCAAGCACTTTGGGAGGCCAGAGTGGAGGATCACTTGACCATCCTGAGCCACATAGTGAGACCCTGTTTCTATAAAACAATTTTTTTTAAATACCTAGGCACAGTGACAGGCACGACGGTCCTAGCTACTTTGGAGGCCAAGGCAGGACAATCACTTTCCTTGAGCCCAGGAGTTCACGGCTGCAGTGAGCGATCATCACACTATTATACACCAGCCTGAGGACAGAGGAGGACCCCATTTCTTTTCTTTTTTTTTTTAATTGAATCATAGCTGTGTACATTAATGCAATCATGGGTACAGTGTGGTATTTTCATATACAATTTGAAATATTTTCATCAAACTGGTTAATATAACCTTCATGTCATTTTCTTAGTTACTGTGTTAAGATGTTTATGTTCTACTTTTAGAAAGATTCACTTGTACCCTTGTAAGATAAACCATAGAGGTGATCCCTCCAATCACCCTCCTCCACCCATCCACCGATCTCCCCTCCTCGCCCTCTCCCCCCTCCCCATATTCTTAGGCTATAGTTTCATAATAGGGCTGTGTACATTGGATACTTTTTCTTCCATTCTTG
>NW_003852515.1:735414-742361 GCF_000181295.1 Otolemur garnettii | reverse complement strand
GCTTCTTCCATGACCTAGCAATTATGAATTGGGCTGCAATAAACATTCTGATACAAATATCTTTGTTGTAATGTGATTTTTGGTCTTCTGGATATATAACTAATAAAGGAATTGTAGGATCAAATGGCAGGTCTATTTTTAATTCTCTAAGTGTTCTCCAGATGTCTTTCCAAAAGGAATGTATTAGTTTTCATTCCCACCAGCACTGTAGAAGTGTTCCCTTTTCTCCACATCCATACCAGCATCTCTGGTTTTGGGATTCTGTGATATAGGCTAATCTTACTGGAGTGAGGTGATATCTCAAAGTAGTTTTGATTTGCATTTCTCTGATGATTAAGGATGAGGAGCATTTTTTCATATATCTGTAGTCCATGCACCTGTCTTCTTCAGAGAAATTTCTTTTCAAGTTCCTTGCCCAGCCAGAGATGGGATCACTTGTTCTTTTCTTACTAATACGCTTAAGTTCTATATGGATTCTGGTTATTAAACCTTTGTCAGAGACATAACCTACAAATATCTTCTCCCATTCTGAGGGCTGCCTGCTTGCTTTTCTTACTGTATTCTTGGCTGTGCAGAAGCTCTTTAGTTTGATCAGGTCCCAATAGTATATTTTTGATGTTGCTTCAATTGCCCGGGGGGTCCTCTTCATAAAATGTTCGCCCAGGCCGATTTCTTCAAGTGTTTTCCCTGTACTTTCTTCTAGTATTTTTATGGTTTCATGTCTTAAGTTTAAATCTTTAATCCAGTGAGAGTCTGTCTTATTTAATGGTGAAAGGTGTGGGTCCAGTTTCAGTCTTCTACAGGTCGCCAGCCACTTTGCCCAGCACCATTTATTAAAGGACCCCTATTACTTAAAAAAAAAGTTTTAATTTTTAAAATGATAGGTATTTTAAAGTATTAAGTTCAAGGCTATGTTTCTTTAGATTGTTTCTTAAGATTGATTTTGTTCCTTTAAATAGGCCACGTTTCTCACTTTTCATATGCCTTGTGATCTTTTGTTGATAAGGCCAGGTGCAGTGGCTCATGCCTGTAGTCCTAGCACTCTGGGAGGCTGAGGTGGGTGGAGCACCTGAGCTCAGGAATTCAAGACCAGATTAAGCAAAGAAAGATCCCTATTCCTACTAAAAATAAAAAACACTAGCCTGGCACTGTGGTGGAGTTCTATAGTCCCACCTACTCATGAGGCTGAGGCAAGAGGATCACCTGCGACCAAGAGATTGAGGTTGCTGTGAACTATGATACATGCTATCCAGGATGACTGCATGAGACTCTCTCTCAATAAAAAAAGAAGGAAAGGAAAGAAAAGAAATTGAGCATTTTATAAAACAGCTTTCTCTCTTGGTTTTTGCAGACTAGCTCTGTGCAGGGGAAGACTTCCACTAATCCGCCTGTTGTAACTTTTCAAGGTCTTCTCAGACTTTTTCTGGGGATATCTCTTTCCTGGACCTAGTCATGTGCTTTCCCCCCCCTCCCCCCAATTCGTCTTTATACACAAATTGTTTTTGTTTGAGTGGGGGAGGAGAATAGAATTTCACTTTGTCGCCCCAGGCTAGAGCACTATGGCATCAGCTTAGCTCACAGCAACTTCAAACTGGGCTCAAATGACCCTCCTGCCTCAACCTCCTAAGTGGCTAGGACTTCAGGCACCCACTACAATGCCCAGCTAATTTTTCTTTGTTTAGTAGAGTCGGGGTCTTGCTCTTGCTCAGGCTGGTCTTGAACTCCTGAACTCAAGGATCTTCCTACCTCCACCTCCCATTTAATGTCTTAATTTCCCTGAGAGCCTCACCCTGCTTCTTCTCAAGGCCTGAGGTGTCTCTTGTATTCCTCTGCTCGTAATCGGCTGTGCTCAAGTGCCCCCAGGTGCCGTTTCCTTGCTGCTGTCACAAGCCACCAGGCCTGCAGTTGCTTTTAGAGGCCTTCAGCTGATGGCCACATTATGCCCCATCCCCTCCAGTGTTCCTGGTCATGCCTGACAGAAACCGGTCCCCTGGGCAGCTGTTAGATAACCTATAACATGGCAAGAAAGTCTCACTCTTTTCCTTTTGTCCTTAGGGAGGAAGCCGGAAATGAGTGGCATATCATGTGATGCTGGGGAGAGAGGATGGGGGTAAAGTGACAAAATGTCAAAACAATAGGATTCAAAAGTGTGGCTTTGTTTTGATTAGACACTCAGTTGCTCTAGCTTCTTAACTTGTTTCTAGAGTGCCCACAAAGCTACTTTGTCCCATGGGTAATTGCTTATTTGGCACTTCTGTGCAGGGGTCCTCAAACTTTTTAAACAGGGCAGAACTTTTTAAACTTCTTTTCAAGTTCCTTGCCCAGCCTGAGATGGGATCACTTGTTCTTTTCTTGCAAAAGAAGTTCACTGTTCCTCAGACTGTTGGAGGGCTGGACTGTGGGCCCCGTAACGAGTCAGCTGCTAAGTGGGACAGGCAGCGTGGGCAAAAACACCCCGCGGGCCAAATAAATGTCCTAGGGGCTGCATGTGGCCCACGGGCCATAGTTTGAGGACGCCTGGCCGAGAGCTTTCTAGTCTGCCATCTTGCTGACTATGTCACCCTTGCTCATAGGTAACTCATAAACCCAGGAGGAAGAGAGGCACAGATGAGAATGGCATAAACAGTTTTGTGTTTAGAAAAAAATAATTCAAGATTATGTGCACTTTATCCTATAAAGATGTATAACTATTATGTGCTATATATAACAATTATGTAATAATTAAAAATAGGTTTTTTTTAAAAGTATATGTTCTTGTACAAGAAAAAACAAACTTCAGAGCCAGAGAAACCATGTGTTAGTCTAGGTGGGAGATGGTAAGGGCTTGAATCTGGAGGTGCAATTCTATGATTCAATAGTCTGTTGGAAGCATGGGCCAGGGTGTGAAGATGGAGGACATATGGAATTGAAGAATAAGTGAGTAGGTTCCATTATTTGTGATTTTAGATAAGTTTCTTAGCTTTTCTGAACTTCAATTTCATCACCTATAAAATGGGGTGGTTGTGAAGATTAAAAAGGATAGTTAGTAGATAGTAGACAACTAATAAGCATTAGTTTCTTTTTTTCCCATGCATCTAACTCTAGATGTTAGGGGGATCTAGATTATGTGGCCTCGCAGACAGTGGTGCTACTAACTTGAAATAGAGAATAGGAAAAGCACAAAATAATTTTTTTAATCTTTGGGTTTTTTTTAACTCGTGTGTTTTGGTAATAATACACATTAGACAGGTTCTATATCAGGAACTGTTTACATTTATGTCTATCTTTCTCAAACAAGCTGTCCTAAGCATCCCAAAATTATCATCTGATTCCCAGAATATCCTCTTTAAATCGGATGGTGTGCAAGGTCACTTTTAGCACACTGGTTGGCTCCAGGCTCTTCAGTAAATTTGGAGCAAAGTGATAAAAATAATCCCTGAATCCTAGCTCTTAAGCCAATGCTTTATTATGAACTCTGAGGCTTTTTAAAAATTGTGTGAGAATCTTCTCTAAATGGCTCTAATTTGATAGATTTACAGCCTTGTCAATGTGTGCATTTGTGATGACAGTTTCAATGTTATGTTTAGAGATTATGAAAGGAAAATTGAAAAAAGGAATTTTCCCTTAAGGCAATGACCTTTTTATAAAGTTATGTTTCCATAGGCTAAGATTCAAATTGCTATTAATACTAGAGAATGTATGTTTTTAAGGAACTGCTGTTTTATATGGACTGTTATTTGTCTGGCTTAACGAATCCTAGTTTAATAGCTCATAAAGAATAAAACTGACAGTTTTTAAACTTATTTTTATTGTATTATCTTTAGAACAATCAGGGCAATTTTTCTAATCCTTAAGAAATAACAAGACAGTTACTATCTATGCATAAAATATTAAAAAACAGTAATTATGTATTGAGTTATTCCACTGTGATAGGAGAAAAGTCGATTTGCTTGTAAAATGCCAAAGCTCAGAAGTTGGGATGATCTAGTCTTCCAGCTGAGGAGGGGTAGAAGCAATTGGTGCACCTCTACCCTGAGATATTTCTTCTAACTCATACCTTACCTTCCCATACCACCAAGAAATGGTCCTATGCTTGATTGGTTATTTTATATGTTTTGAATTATTTTCAAGAAAAACAGAAGCTATACAAATATCAAGTAGTAGCAGCATCTAATTCTTTTCTCCTTATCCGTTTCCTGTGACACATTTATCTCGTGAAGTAGCCAAATACGTCAGCAAAATGTTACCTCCTATAGAGGAAGGAACAACCGCATCTTTTTTGTTACCAAAAAAATGATAAAACCTAGATGGAATGCTTATTATAAGTCATCCTTACGCATGCAGAGATGTTTTTGTTTAGCAAATTCCTGATAGCTGGAAGACACAACTATTCACTGGGTGATGCCTCAATCTATTTTAACATGTGATTTTGTAGCATTCAGAGATTTGACTCAAGAGCAGCACTCGGCTGCATTTCTAAGGGATGACACACGGACATGCACAGACACAGATAATAATTTTGCCTAGTAAAGACTTATCTCTTAAAAGCTCTGGCTCATGTGATAAGATTGCCTCATGAAGTCCTTACGTAATTGGGGCAGGTGCCCATCTAGGTGGCTGCTGACTTCCCACACTCATCTCTGCATTCAAGGCCTACTGAACTCTGAGCAGCTACAGAAACCACCACGCCATGTCCTTCTCCATTTGTGGTCTCCTTTGCCACCTTCAGGTTCCTTTCCTTACCTCCGTGCTGTCCCAACTAGATAGAATAGACTTTGACCCTCCCTGTTCCATCAATGCCCTCCTTGTCCTAACTAATTCCAAGTCTCCTAAGGATTTAGGTGTGTGCCTTTCTGGGAAGATGCCCTGGTGTCCAGGCGAAGTTGGATCTCTTTCTAAGCGCATCCTTTGCCAACTTTGGTTATAACATTTTAGTCACTTACTTGCCTGTCTGCTCCCTTGGACTGTGAGCTCCTTGAGGGTAAATACCTTCTGATTTGCCTTTTAGAACATTGCCTGGCACCTAGGCAGGACTCAGTAAGCACGTGTTGAATAAGTAAATGGACAAGTGAATGAATGATTGTGCCCTGGTCTGCAAATAACACACTGATGTATGTACACACGCGTGGTAGCTTACTCCTACCAACCTCCTGCCTTCACTCATCTAGTTCTTTAAACAACCCCATGAAGTTGATCTCTTGATTTTCCTCATTCTGTGGATGAGAGAATGGATGCACAAAGAGTTAAAATAACCCAGACAGCACTGTGGAGACAGATTTCAACCTCAGATTTGTTAGGCCCCTTCCATTCAAGCTGTACTTGAAGTTATGTAGCTGCTAATCATAAAAATATGTCAAAATTATTAGGGCTGAAAGGATAGCTACAAAACTTTCTTTTACTATAGAAATACAGTAAAAGAAAAAACTGCATATTTCTTAAAACAACTCTGCAAATATTTTGTTCAGTATTTCCTTGCACATTTAAAATATATTATCTCCTCTGCATGTGTATGCATACATGCAACTGTATTGTGTTCGTTTTATTTTGTATTTGTTTATTTATTTATTTGAGACTGAGTCTCACTTTGTTGCCCTCAGTAGAGTGTCATGGCATCATCGTAACTCGTAGCAACATCAAACTCCTGATTCTAGCAATCCTCTTCTCTCAGCCTCACAAGTTGCTGGGACTAAAGGTGTGTACCACCATGGCCTGCTAGTTTTTCTGGTTTTAGTAGAGATGGAGTCTCTTGCTCAGGCTGGTCTCTCAAGCAATCCACCCACCTCAGCCTCCCAGAGGGCTAGGATTACAGGTGTGAGCCACTGCACCCTGCCTGCCTCGTTTTTATAACCATATAGTTAATGTGTGATAATATTCCACATCAATTGATGTATGTAGCCAATAACCTGCTCTGTGATATTTGTCTGTAACAATACTATGATGAAAATATTTGTGTATAGAGAGTTTTTGTGTGTGTGTGAGACTTTCCCTTAGCTTTCATAAAGGGAATTTCAAAATTAAAGCCACACTCTTTATTAATAGTAAAGGAATCAGGGGTCCAAACATTCACTATCTGTGTTTTTGAAAAGTGCTATATGTATAAGAAAAGAATAATTGTGATGAGGTCCTCGAGTTGTCCTTAGCTAACTGGGTATTCTGCCTTTGGGGAAGTGCTCCAGATATAACCGCCCAGAGTTCAGCCTGAGGAAGAAACCATAGTCTATATCACATAATAATACAGGATCAAATCTGGAGAAAGCCAGTGTCCATCATATCCACAGATGCAGGTTAGAGAGAAATTGTCAGAAGGGAGCCATGTATATCGTGAAACTTGTGTGGAAGAGAGGCCATGCCCCAGAACCAAAAACTGTGTACTTTGTTTTGGTCCTGGGAGACTTTATGCTGAGCATCTCAGGAATTTAAAAAGAAAAACAAAATCACCTCCATCATCACTGATGCTTCCTGACATGGGTGGCTCCAGAGCCCATTCTACATCTAGAGAGGAGATGGTTGCCCAGAGGAAGATAAGGATCATTTCTATGTCTGTTTCCCACGTCAAGCACTTAGCACAGTCCTTGGCATGTAGTGGGTGCTGACTATTTATTTGTTAAATGAAGACATAAGTAGAATAGAGAGTATTATATGCTTCAGAATTAGAAATATTTGGGCTTGTATTTACTTAGTCTTTATCAAAGCCTTTTATAGCTTTAGTTTCCTCATGTAAAATGAGGACTGGATGGTTTTCCTGCCTGGTAACTCACACAATGCTCAGGTGTATAGCCATTAATAAAAGGTATTCTCATGGGGGAACATCCAAAGAGGACTTATGGCCCAATGGAGTCTTACGTAAGAAATAGGAAGTATAACCTTACCCAAAAGTAAAAGAGTAGTAGGAAAAATACAAACAAACTAGGGCAAAAGCCAACATGTCTGACTGTTTTCTGAAATTCCTTACAAAATCTGATTAGTTC
>NW_003852515.1:732878-735369 GCF_000181295.1 Otolemur garnettii | reverse complement strand
TTTTTTTTTTTTAACCCCTGGTTAGGTTATTATTAAACACCTGAATAAGAAACAGATTTTATAATATAGGGGTTTTGAAGTATTGTCTTTTAGTAGATCCTGTCATTTTTTAGAACATGTAACATTTATTTTGAAACTCCTATTTGGCTTCCAAACACTTCCTGGAAATCTTTTTAGATTAATTTGGCATAAAATAGAAGTTACAGCTTAAAAGGAATCTTAGGATCCCAATTTATCCCTGGCTTTAGGGATATTACACTCCATTTAGGCTGTGTGTTTGTGTGTGAGTGTGTGTGTGTGTATGAACATGTATTTGTGTAACTCAGTAAAATACTGTTACATATGGCAGATGCTGGGTGAGGATTCTTTAAAAAGCATCAGTAACAACAGCAATACTCCCAGGTCTCTCTATGCTGATCTGCTCAAAGATATCTCCTTATTCTATTGTCATTGCAAATTCAAGGACTGCTCTCAGCCTCCTGTAGAGCATCTCCTTCCTGGCTTCCATATACTCTTCCATTATCTAAACAGCACTATTTTATATAGTTTGAGCATTGATTAGAAAAACTTGTCAGGTTCCAGGTATTGGTAGATTGCCAAGCTTTTCATCCTCAGGTCAGTGTACCAGCTTCCTAGATTCTCCCAAGAATGGATGTCTCTTTCCCTTTAACTCTTAAGATATATTCCCGTTATTTTACTTGTCATGTATGTGAATTTTTCTCTTACCTTTAAATTAAAAATATGATAATTGTAAAACACTTCGAAAAGAATAAAAAATATTATAACAGACACCTATATATACTGAACCTGAAAACAAAAGTTATTAATCTTTAAGAAAGTAAACCTTGCATATCCAGTTAAACTTCCATCTCCATCCTTTCCCCTTTCCTTCTCTCAAGAGACAATCATTGGCTTCTGACTTCGGTGTACTTCATTCCTATGAAATGTTTCTGTACGGGGGAATTCAAAAGTTCATGGAAAATATGTATTTTGAAAAAACTATGCATGGATTTGAACACATTTTTGCACCAAAATAAACTCATTCTAAGTTATTATGACACGTCTGAACAGGATCTAGTTTGAGGCACTAAGACATCAGTTTGAAAAAGGCCATATCGGAACAACATGAATTCCGCTAAAACTGAAGCAAGAAGAAACATCACATTTAATGAGGAAGCTTGAATGGAAGAAGTGAAATCTCTTGTGCTTTATGGAAAGCCTACGAGGACAATGCATGAAAAAAATCAGCAGTTTAAAGTGGGATGAGGCAATGTTGAATATGTAGCCCACAGTAGCAGACCTTCCACAGCAGTTTGTTCATGTGTCAGTTGAAAAGGACCAATAATTACCAGCACAAACAATAGCCAACACCATAGACATCTCAATAGGTTTGGTTTATACGATTCTCACTGAAATTAAAGTTGAGCAAACTTTCCACTCTATGGGTGCCAAAACTATACTCTGATCAGCTTTAGACAAGAACAGAGCTTTCAGCAAAAATTTTAAACAAGGGGGATCAAAATCTTGAAGCATTTCTTTGAAGAATTATAACAGGAGATGAAACAAGGCTGCACCAGTGTGATCTTGAAAACAAAGCACAATCAAAGCAATGGCTACCAAGAGCTGGAAGTGATCCAGTTAAGGCGAAAACAGACCAGTCAAGAACAGAGGTCATGCTGACAATTTGGGGGGATCCTCAAGCATTTTGCTTGATGACTTTATGGAAGGCCAAAGAACGATAACATATCTGTTTATTATGAGAGTGTTTTGAGAGAGTTAATCAAAGCAGAGCAGAAAAATGTGGAGGGAACTTCACCACAACAATGCTTGTGCTCATTCTTCTCATCAAACAAGGACAAGTTTTTGACAGTTTGATGGGATATTAGTCTTTTTCCTTGTAGTTCTGATTTGGCTCCTTCTGACTTCTTTTTGTTTCCTGATTTTAAATAATCTTTAAAGGGCACCTATTTTTCTTTAGATGGTAACGTAAAAATACTACATGGTTAAATTCCCAGACCCTCAGTTCTTTATAGATGGGCTAAATGGCGAGTATCAGCTCTTAACAGAAGTATCTCAACCGTGATGGAGCTTATGTTGAGGAATAAAGTTTATATTTTTATTTTTATCTTTTAATTCCATTTTCCAGGAATATGTTGAAGCCCTTTTGTATTTTTAACCACATACCTATATATATACAACACTATATCTTGTCATGGGCCCACGGCCTTATTTCCTGTCTCCAGTCAGCCTGGGAACTCAAACTCCCCAAGCCAGTCATTGCTGCCAGCCCCTTCTCCACCCTTCCCCAGGGGTTACCATAGCATCACGTAATGTGCTCACTGGTTTTTAGTTGCAGGGATATCTCTGGAACCCTATAATTTCCTTTTTTAGGAAATTTTTCCTTTTCCTTTCCTATTTTTTTCCTATTTTTTCCTTTCCTATTTTTTTTCTTTTTTTTCCTATTTTTTTTCCTATTTTTTTTCTTTCTTTT
>NW_003852515.1:703918-732747 GCF_000181295.1 Otolemur garnettii | reverse complement strand
CCTGCCACAACGCCCGGCTATTTTGTTGTTATTGTTGTTGCAGTTTGGCTGGGGCTGGGTTCAAACTGGCCACCCTTGGTATATGGGTCTGGCGCCCTACTCACTGAGCCACAGGCACCACCCAATTTCTCCTTTCTTAAAAACCAGCTAATACATATTAAATATTGGGTACTATATTTCAGGGATATCTGGGTGATTTTAACAGAAAGAGACTCCTGTTATATATTCTACAATACTGCAGAAAACAAAAACTCGAACTTTATAATCCAGTCATTTCCTGGGCTAATTCTTTCACATCTTATTTGGGGTTTTTATTTCAATTAACTCATTTTTAATTGAAAAATAAAAATTTGTATACGTTTATGGATTGCAACATGACATTCTCATATATGTGTACAATACATGTACATTATGGAATGGCTAAATCAAACTAACATACCCATTACCTCGTGTACTTTCAAGACCAGTTTTAATATTTTAGTGGGACTATTCATAATAATAAAACCATGTTTTCTATCAGTGCACATAATGGCCTCTATCTAGAAGAGTGAGTTGCCCCCAGCCTGTTTCCCGAGTTATCTTTGAACTATGAGATTTGGTGATTATGAGGAACTGTAACACCAGCTAATAAGTGTTTAATACTTGACCAAAGTTTTTACAATACTATTAACTAAATGTTAGCATAATATTGCATAAATATTTTATAGCAATTTTATTGTAAAAACATTTTTCTTTTCGTCTTTTGCAAATACTTTCCAAAAGTGACTATATGTTCTAAAAAATACGCATGTGATCATGAAATACCCTATTAATTTAATAAGTGAACACGTAGTTTTTAGCAAATTACCTCAAAAGTTTGCCTTCTTTTCTTTAATAACAGACATTTTGGGTTTCTTTCTTGGCAATGCTTCTATCATCTTATCTACTCCTTACTGAAGAGCAGTTCTAAGTTTTTAATTATAAGTAATTCATTTCCTTTGTAGGTTGAGGGAGTTAAAGCTGACTGATTGCTGGAAGGATGAAACTAGAAATTCCAGTTAAGTTTCACCCCAAACATTCTATTCCAACAGGGTCATTTTGCCTTTTAGAAACATTGGCATGGGACTCTATCCCCTGGGTCAGGTAACATTTCTGTTTCCCAGTGTCCTTAATGTTTTGCTGCAGTCTGCATGTTGTTTGCTTGAAGGCCAGTAAACTTGAAGTATACAATGGCTTTTAACCAAAATGAGGATTAAAGTTGAGTAATTAAAAATTATTCCTGATTAAATTCTTCCTAGTTAATGAGATCTGGGGAGATAGCGCATTCCTAGGGCTTCACTACCCATAACCACACACAGAGGCCGTCATGAGACTATCCAGTAAGCTTCCCCTGGGAGTTGCATGATACAGAAGTTGCCCTGTAAAGAAGCCCAGAGCCACCAGCAAAGTCTCTGCTGAGTCGCTGCTCCTAGCACTGAGGTTTATACTTAATTTCAAACCATGACTGAGACTATTTTTACTTAAAAAAATGCTACTGGATGGTTCTATTAATCTATTTGAAAACACTTAGAAATATATTTTATATCACTTTGGGGATGAATATAAGCTTTGGAAAATTAATTATGATGGAAAACAAAGGGCTTGCTGAAAGGATTGCATGGGGGATAATCCTGGAAGGTGATTCTGGAAGTCTTAAGGAAACTCTTGGTCAAGAAGTGTATCTAGTCCTTAGAACCCAGGGGAAAGGTGAACTTCTAAGGTCCTTATCAGGCAGGAGTAGTAATTAGGGTTCTTCTTTGGAGGACAGGTAAGGAATTAAAGTGGCATCTAGGCCAAGCAACAGAAACCTGGCTCCTAATCCTGGTTTGCCTCAAAATAGGGCAAGACATAGACCAGTCCACAGTTTTCCTTATCTGAAGGTTAGGAAGCTTCTGTTTTCTACAGTGTTGTACAATATATAACCTGAGGTTCTTCCTATGATGACAATGAGCTCTTGTCCATCTCTAAAGAGTGTGTTCATGGCAGATCCTTCTCTAAATACAGCCAAGTTTAACTTTGTTCCTTTTAGTACTGGTCCAAATATTGTGGAAGCCTGGCACAGATTGACCTTCTTGCTTTTCATAGACTACTTTCATGGACTTACGCTGGGGATGGAGTGACCTGCTCTCCTATTCCCCTAGAAACCATCTTATTTTCTCTAGATCAGTATTTTCCAAATTTTTTTTATTTCACAGCACCTGAAGCCATAGTTAAACTTCTGAAGCACACTTAAAGTTGATCAAAAAAATGAGTTTAAAAAAAAAAGGATATACTTACTGTGCTTTGAACTTCTTTCAAAAATAATTTAATTAATGATCTTTAAAATTTTTCAAGGCACAGCTAAGACCTCTCATGGCACACCAGTGTGCCACAGCACACCAGTTGAAAATCACTGCTCTGGAATAATTTGTGTATTTATAATAGTTCAACTTTGACATTAACTTTTTCACGTGTAGTTTAACTACCAAACATCTACTGCTGATGTTTTAATCTTGCCACCATGTCATTGACCTACTTTCGAGGCCCATTTTATTTATTTATAGGTTCATTCAAGAAGTATTAAGCACCTCCAATGTTCCAAGTGCTACACAAGGTAGAACTGGGGTTGCAAAGTGGAAAAGAACCCAGTCCCTGGGAGTGCGTACGTGTGAGCACTGCCCATGTGTGAGCACTGCCCTGTTAGAGGGCAACAGTGTGTCGTGGGACCACACAGCAGGCAGTGTGCTCTGCTAAAATTTAAAGATATAATATTTAACCAATTATATTTAGAGTTGGTTTACTCATCTATACTTACCAGTCTTAATGGCCTACTCCTGAGCTATATTTGAATCCCTAACCAGTGAGCGTAATTCTGGAGATGTGAGATTTGTTTTCAGTGTAGCTAGACATGAAGAGGAAAAATGGAGAAAGAAAATGGCAGTCTGGTGAAGGATGGCAATTAAATACCATATTTTTCTAAAGAGAAGACAACCTATTTATCTAAGTAGTTTAACTGTTAAAATAGGAGGACACTTAAATCTGCACAAATCAACATCGATGGGTGAAAGAGAGTCACTGAAAGCTAACTTGTCTACTATTAGTTAAACACAGCATAGAATTAATTGAATCCAAACAGCTTAGTCAAAGTAAAAGTGAGTAACAATTTCGAGATAGAATATACAGTGCATGTAATGGAAATGTTAGGGACACGTGAAGTGTATGAACGGAGAGCAGTGACAGCGCCGTGCCCTGGAAGGGGTAGTGCTGTGGGAGCC
This sequence comes from Otolemur garnettii, assembly GCF_000181295.1. Classification (NCBI taxonomy): domain Eukaryota; kingdom Metazoa; phylum Chordata; class Mammalia; order Primates; family Galagidae; genus Otolemur; species Otolemur garnettii. The sequence continues at coordinate 729,475 of NW_003852515.1, read as the reverse complement.
GTGGGTTAGAAGGAAGCCGGTGGCGGCCTCCGCTGTTCTTTCTCCCAACCCAAGAATACCATCCACGATGCTCCCAATATATCTGTGGAATGGTTAAATGGTTCTTGGGCCTCTCTGGAGATTTTCAGAAACAAGAAGTGTCCTTCTTTAAAAACTGTCATGAGTAAGCAGTTCTAATTGTCAGAACTTTTCCCCCATACTGTAAGTAAATTCACCTGTCTGTACCATCTACCACGTCTCTGCCCTGAGCCACATAAAGTAAGTCCGGAGTCTTTCCTCATCGTCACAGGCCTTTGTGAATTAGCCCTTCTAAGTTTCTCTTTTCAACCTAAGTATCTCTCAGTTTTTGTTTTTTTTTTTTTCATTATTTTCAATGTCTTAGGCTTCAGTTTTCAAGGTCCCTTTTTAAACGTAACACCAGTCACTTCATACCACCAACCACTACCAAAATGATTAGTGAATTCTTTATTATGTTCATCTAGCTCAAGACCGTATTTCCTTTTGAGGGTTAGTGCTATCATATTAATGTTTATAAAGACAGTTTAGTCATTTAATCCCATACTTTCACAGTTTGGGGTCTGTCTAGTCTATTTATTTTTTTCTGATTAATTTGTAGACACTAATTGAGCACCATCTTATTTCAGGGACCATATTGGGCCCTGGGGACAAAAAATGAATAAGACTCTGGCAGGAATATTTTATAATGTTCTAGTGGGAGTGACAGACACATAAAAAATAATTACAGAATGATGTCTGATAAATATATAAACTCATTGCTCTTAGAAGATAGCATAGGGAACACACTGCCTGGGGAAACTGGTGATGGCTAATCATCCATGTATTCATTCAATAACTAAGTATTTACTGAGAACCTTTTGTGTGTAAGGTGCATAATAGTCACACACACGTGTGGTTATGAAGTCCCCTGAGTAACAGGTGTATTTTCTTAGTTTACCTCTGAGAGTTTAATAAAGGATTTTTGTGAAATTCCTTGCTACATTGCCTTGATCCTTTTAATCTGGTAATTCTACTAAAGAGGAGGTTAATACAGTGAATACTTATTGGTTTCTAATGAATGCTAATTTCTTTTCAAAGTGCTTAAAAGCTACTTGTTTTATAATTTGCTCCAGAATGTGAACAAAGAATAAAATCTATGTTTAGTTTCACAGTTTCTAAAACATGCTTTCCACCTTTCTTTGGAATTTACTACTTCCCTTGGTTGGCATTTCTCTGAGATGAATGGCAGCATTTTGTGACCACATTTGCAGCTTTTTGGGGGTGCTCATTTGTGGTATGAGGGGTATAAAAACTTGAACTCAGAGTGCCAGAGTGTTCTTTACTGTCTCTTGCTTATACTAGCCTTTTAATCCCTCTAAACTCATCCCCCTACCTCCAATCTTGTGCCCTTTAACCCATCATTCACAAGGCCAAGTCCCCTGATATGAAATCTGACCCTCCCCTTCTTTAAGTTTTCACCTGTCCAACACCTACAGGATAAAACCCAAACTCCCTAACTGCTGGCACATTATGATCTGGTTTCTCCCGTCTCTAGTCTCCTCTCCAGCTAATTTTGATTCAGGGACTCTAATTCCTTTCAGTGCCCTTCATTCTCCAAGCTTTGTTTCCTCTCAGTATCTGCGAAGGCTTCCATATTTTGCATTGCATACTTGCTCCATACCAAGTGCCCAGAACTATGCAGGTAACACACAATGTCCCATCTACAAGGCCTTCCTTTGCCCAGTCCCTTCTCCTGCCCTAGGCACTCTTCCAAACTAAGCTCATGTGTCACCCACTCTAGGGAATGTCTGTTAATGCCAACTTGCTGCCCACCGCCATCCCTGCCTGACTTAGGTTGAGATGGGGACTCTCCCCCACTCTGCTCCTGTGAGACATTCTAGCCCAGTGGTTCTCAACCTTCCTAATGCCACGATGTATTTTCATTGTTACAAAGGGGTTGTGACCCACAGATTGAGAACCACTGTTAACCCCTCTGTCACTGTGCTTACCACCTTATTTGTGTTCCTTTCATTTCCAGACTACCATTGTCTGTTAGAAATAAAATGTGAACCTCAAATGTCATTTAAAATTTCTAATAGCCACCACAAAAAAAGAAATAGGTAATTTATGGCTTGGCGCCGATAGCACAGTGGTTACGGTGCCAGCCACATACACTGAGGGTAGCGGGTTTGAACCCAGCCAGGCCAGCTAAAAAACAATGACAAACTGCAACAAAAAATAGCCAAGCATTGTGGTGGGCGCCTGTAGTCCCAGCTACTTAGGAGGCTGAGGCAGGTATTTGAGGTTGCTGTGAGCTGTGACACCATGGCACTCTACCCAGGGTGACATGGTGAAACTGTCTCATAAAAAAGGAAATAGACAATTTAATTTTAATACCCTATTTAACAAGATATACCCAGCATGTTAATATTTTAACATGTAATCAATATAAAATTATCAATGACAGAGTGTACATTCTTTTTCTGTACTTAGTCTTTGAAATCTGATATGTGTTTTACACAGCACATCCTAAGTGCTCAATAGCCACATGTGACATGGTGGCTTCTGTGACGGATAGTGCAGGTCTGGACTCAGTGAGGCCACAAACCAGGTCATGTGTCCCTAGCAAAAAGCCAAGTACCTGGCATGTAGAACATAATCCATAGATGTGGAAATAGAAGAGAAGGAAGCAACCTACAAGTTGTCATGCACACAGCACGAGAATAATCGTTACTAAGGTCCTTCTCTCTTTTTCACTCCCTCATGTTCAGTCTCTGCCTATTCTACAAGGGAAACTTTTGTTTCGAGGGTTAAATTTATCACAACAGAAATACAAAGTGTAAAAAGGAATTTGTATTCAGCTTTCTGACATTCATATCCAAGCTTTGTTTTTAAAATAGAAAAGGGATTTTTAAAAAGATTTTTAAAGCTCTCAGTGGTATATCAAAATTTAAACATGATGCCAGGAGTTCAAGACCAGCCTGGGCAATGAAGTAAGATCCTCTCTCTAAAAAACCAAAATGCTTTAATTTAGCTGGATGTGGTGATGCACACTTGAAGTCCTAGCTACATGGGAGGACTGTTTGAGCTCAGGAGTTTAAGGTTACAGTGAGCTATGACCATGCCATTACACTCCAACCTGGGTGATAGAGAAAGACGTTATTTCTAAAAATAAAAAAAAAAATTAGACATTGTTAGCAAGCGTGCTAAACTTTACTCATACTCTTCAACATATAAATATAAGGACACTCTTGAACCTAGCTTGCCTCCAGTGAAAATAAAAGGAATTTTGTGGTAGTATACATAACTATATGTATAAATTATTTAGGACATAAAAAAATAAGAGAAACATCACTACTTAAGGTGGTCAAATTATTAAAATGAAACTGAGACCCAATCACCTGATCATATAGCGTTCAGACAAAAGATGTGCTACAGAGTAAAAAGTAAAGACTTTCTTAAAAAAACTTAAAAGAGATCTAGTAAAGAGATTCTTTCCCCATCTTTGACCTCATTGAAAATGTTCAAACATTGTGGAAAAAAAAAAATGTTGTAAGATAATAAACATAGGAGGATTCTACGGAGGAGAGTAGGATTCAGAGGTTACCCAGTGAAGACAAAAGGCTGGTTTGTTGCTCTTTTAGTAACTAGAAAAGATCTCTAAGGCCAGATGGGATGCACACAGTGAAAGAGAGCACCTGAACAAACAAGTATTGAATTTAGAGAATGCCTGCAAGTCTGTGCTGGGCTACGTTCCCAAGGCAGACTCAGAAGTTACCTGCCCTGCCAGGTACTTACTAATCCATCCCTCTCCGAAGGGAACATTTTCTCCATAACTGCATGAAGTGCCTCTTGAACCCTCCACATCTGATTTTTTTTTTCCTACGTGCTTAATTGGCACAGTAGTAAGATTGACTTATTATATTAGGTAATTTTTGAGGGTAAAATGAAGCCAAAAGTCCCAAAACTGTCCAGATAGTCCCTTATTAGGGGAACACTTCAAAGACATTTCAGTAAACTTTAGTTATTTTTGCTCTCTAATGTAGGCTAGTGGTTCCTGTGGGAGATTGCCAATTGTAGGTGAATTAGAAGGCACCGTGTGAGATGCCATCTGTCCAATAAGAAATGCAACACCTTACTTAAATTCTTGGTTTTCCCCTGGCCTTCTAACCAAAAATGTAAAAGAGAAGTGCTTGGCATAGCATTCTGGAAAAATGGCTCCTTTGCCATTCCCTGTGCTGTTATTATTTTGTATTTATAGAATGTAGATAAAACGCTGAGTGCTGCATCCTCTATTTTTTACCCCAAGAATGTCAGTTTTCAATGGACACACCTGCGCACACTGGACACTTACTTCTTGGCAAGTTGCAGTCACCCAGTGTGTACTGTTCGCTCTAATGAAGCTTCCATTATCCCATTCAAATACGTGTCTGTGTTCCCTATCAAAATGCTCTCAAGAGATGATCTGAAACTTTTCCATAGAACTAGTAGAGCAAATTGTCTTATTTGAGGCTTGGCTACTGAATTGAACAATTGAGAGTTCTGTGATGTATGTTCATTTGTTTATTTCTAATATGAAACAGTCTTGGCATCTGTCCTTTTCGTGGAATGAAGAGAATGGATTAACTCAGTAGGAAAGTTTATAATAATGGGCTGTTCTTTCTAAGAACTATAAAAGAGTAGAGGGTTTTTGAGGGAGTGGGCAGGAGAGGAAAGTCCTGAACATGTTATATTCTTTCTAATGAGCTGTCCAAAAAAAAAAAAAAAAATTTGATTGAAGTTTTGGGTTTGGGCAGATGATAGGTGAAAATAAATTGTAAGTGGAGAACCTGACTAGTGATCCCCTAGGGCAGGAAGGGAACCGAGTTGCAGGTTCCAGAAGACGTGAATCCCAAGTGTGCTTGGATCCAGCCTGCTGTGTGGCAGGACCTCACAGAGAACCAGGCTTGGGTCCCCTGAAAGGCAGGCACTGCAGCTGCGACCTTGGGAGTAAGGCACAGAGAAACTGAGGCCAGCTTCAGGTAAAGAAGGTAGAGTTGTCTCAGGGAACTTCACTTCTCCGTTCTAGGCAGGAAGGGGAGCAGGTGAGATTTCACTTCCCTGTAAAGGAGCAATGTCAGATAGAAAGCAGCTGGTCGGTGCCCAACAGCAGCATGAGGAGCGGCAATGGGGTCAAGGACTTACGGGGAATTGTTCACTTAAAAATGGTTAATTTTGTGTATGTGAATTTCACATTTCACCCCACTTTAAAAAAAAAAAAGAAAGAAAGAAATTTAGTGGTGAGGACTCAGGAACGAAAAATTGGCAAACTTCTTTTTGGAGCTATCAAAGCCACTGGGGGTCTCAAATCCAAGGGAAGAGGGAATACCAGAGATCAGGGACTACCGGTATTGAGCAAAGAGTTAGTTCTGCCTATGACTTAATTGGAAAAAATAAAGTGTGGCATTTACTTGACCTTCAAATGTTAAGAAGCAATGCAAAGCTACACTATAATCCTATAAACAACGTTCACAGTTCTGCACTCCCCACAGACATACAAAGTCCGCAACTATTTCATTTCTATAATGAAGCTCTAAATCTTTCCTCATACTCTCATTCCTTGCCATCTTCCAGCCCCTCTGGTTCCATTGCTGTTTCCTTGTGTGCTCCCTAGTAACAGTAGGATAATGCTAGTATGGAATATTTTACATTTGTATATTGATAGTTATATATACTTGGAGGATATATGTGATATTTTGATACCTCTATACAATGTGAAGTGATCAGATCAGTGTAATTGAGAGATCCATCACCTCAAACATTTATCTTTTCTTTGTGTTGGGAACGTTGCAAATCTTCTCTCCTAGCTACTTTGAAATATACAATAAATTATTAACTACAGTTTTATTACTGTACTATTGAATCCTAAAACTTAATTCTTCTATCTAATTGTATTTGTACTTCTTAACCAGCTTCTCTTCATCCCTCCACTTCTCTTCTCAACCTCTGGTTACTACCATTCTACTCTCTACCTCCATGGAATCTAGTTTTTTAGCTCCCACATATGAGTGAGAACATGAGCTATGAGTTCATGAGGTTTTTTTTTTTTTTTTTTTTTTTTTTGTAGAGACAGAGTCTTACTTCATTGCCCTCAATAGAGTGCTATGGTGTTACAGCTCACAGCAACCTCCAACTCCTGGGCTTAGGTGATTCTCTTGCCTCAGCCTCCAGAGTAGCTGGGACTACAGGTGCCTGCCACAATGCCCGGCTATATTTGTCTTTCTATACCTGGAGTATTTCACTTAACATAATGACCTCTAGTTCCACCCATGTTGCTCTAAATGACAGAATTTCATTTTTTATAGCTGAATAATATTCCACTGTATATATGTACATTTACTTTATCCATTTGTCTGTTGATGCAACTTGTTGATTCTGTTGTTTCTACACCTAGCCTATTGTGCTTAGTGCTGCAATAAACATGGAGTGTAGTTGTCTCTCCAATATGTTAATTTCCTTTCTTTTGGGTATATGCCCAGCAGTGGAGTTTCTGGATCATATGGGAGTTTTTTATCTTTAGTTGTTTGAAGTATCTCCATACTATTTTCCAGTTTTTAATGGGTCCCCTGTGTGAGAAGGAAGAGCTTTTGGACAGCAGACCTATTGTACTCTCTTCTTCCTAACTCTTTACTACTCCACCATCCAAGACCCCTTCACCATGGGGGTATTGTGTTTTTCAACACCACATAAATATATCTGAGTGAAAAAAATCTAATTTTTCATTTTCTCTGTTAATCACTTTGTCACTTCTTGGCCCGATATACTCATTCATTACCCAACAAATATTCAACAAATACACTGTACACTGTGCTTGTTTCAGGTAATACAAAGATGAAGCCATGGACTCAAAAAACCCTGCAACTCTGAAAAATACTAAGAGAACAAGATCTCCCCAAAGGAAGGGTTACCTTCAACTGTGAAAGATATTTGACTTTTTGGATGCTTATTTACTTCTATTTGGAAGGTGCTATAGACTGAATGTTTATGTCCCTGCAGCATTCCTTTTTTGAAACCTAACCCCCTGTGTGATGGTACTTGGAGGTGGCACCTTTGGGAAATGATTAAGTTATGAGGGTAGAGTCCTAATAGATGGGATTAGTGTCCTTAAAAAAGAAGCCCCAGAGAAGTCCCAAACCCTTTCTTCCATGTGAGGACACAGCAAAAAGGCAGCTATTTATGAACCAGAAATGGGCCTGCACAAGATACTGAATGTGCCAGTCCCTTGTTGGTTGGACTTCCCAGCCTCCAGAACTATGAGAAATAAATTTCTGTTATTTATAAACTATCCAATGTATGGTATTTTGTTGTAGCAACTTGAATGGACTAAAACAGAATGATTCAAGAACATCAGTGACTTAAAGATATTTTGAAGATCTATTTGTGTTGACACAGATTGCCTAAACTATTGAACATTTCTAAATAATTCCTACTCAACCATTGTGGTGCCTTACTCCTTTTTCATAGACACAATGGCTAAAAGTCTACATAATCTGAAGTGGGATCATTCAAATCCCCTTTTCCAGTCCATTGCATCTCTAAGTATGAGGTGTGCAGTATCTGAAACAGCATGTCATGGGAGAGGTGATTTGGCCAAAATAGGACAATAAGCAGCAGATGGGTCATACTTCAGAATGTCTGGATATAGGCATGTGAACATAATTTCTTTTTCTCTTACAACACAGATACCCAAGGAGGGAAGAACAATACATTGGACTGTGTTCAAAAATAAATGAGAAAAACAAAGACCAGAACTTTGATTTCCCAAGAGATAAAGCCTGGGTGGGCAGAGGTGACTGTATTTGCTAGAAACATCATGGGGAGATGTACATGACTTCGAGTCATGTACAAGTATTCTTCCATCAACTAGAGTAGCCTAATAGATAATTTATTTTGAAAAATTAGAAGCATAATAAAATATGTCTCAATTTAAATTCTTTGATTTTTGTGATTTGACTTCAATTCGTATCCAAAGGTTTAACTCTTTTCTATAGTGAAGTTTAATAAGCTTATCAAGAGAGGGTAATACTTTCTTTTAGGTTTGTTACCTGGACAATGGTAATAGATGAGGTAGAAGAAACTTACCTGACAAGACAAAGTACATTCTAGAACAGCAGTTCTCAACCTGTGGGTCACATCCCACAGGAACTGTATTAAAGGGCTGCAGCATTAGGAAGGTGGAGAACCACTGTTCTAGAATGGCATTCTGTTTATAACTTAACTATTGCCTATTTATGCTGGTCTTACCAGACCCCAGAGTTTACAGGGAAGAATGTTGTAATCTCAGACTTAGCTAGACAACAAATAAAATTCCCACCCATTGTATTAGTTGGCTGAAAGTTTTTGCCTTGTGTTTTCTGCATTGGGTTATGTTTTATGTACCAATTGCTCCTGTGTGACCTCTATAATATTTGGAATATTATTAGTTTTAACAAAAAGTCTATCAATATCTTGGAATATGCAAGAGTTTTACAGATATGATATTAAGGGTGATGTCAATTTGTGTAGCATACTATACATTCATATGCATTGTTGTATTTATCAAACTAAGCACAGGACTCAGATTATACTACTGTTTCCAATTTGCAAATGAAAAACCTGAGACTCTGAAAGTTTATGTAATATACTAAGAAACACGTTTATTGTAAGTGGCATGGTTGAGTCCAAACCCAAATTCTTTTGATGCCAAATCTAGCATCAATTTTATCTTTTTTCTTAAAAGTAATTACAGTATATTTTCTATTTCTCTGAGACAGTCCAGCTTTGGAATCAGGAAGACTGAATCTGAATCCCAGTCCTTCCACTTACTAGACATGTAGCCTGGAAAAAGTGCTGACCTCTCAAAGCCTCCCTGTCCTGAAGCCATAATGTCCATGTCATGATGGACTTAACTTTTCCTTGTAGAATGTTGTGAAGTTCACATCAGAACATGCCTGGTAAAGCTCAAGCACCTAGTAACCATTCAATAAATATGAGTTATTGTTATTATTAGGACAATTCTTAATTATTTTTAATTTTGTGGTATTGTGAACATAAAATTTATCATCTTAATTATTTTAAGTGTACAGTTCAGTACTATTAAGTACAGACACATTGCTGGGCAAACAATCTCCGCAACTCTTTCATCTTGCAAAAGTGCTCCTCTATACCCATTTAACACTAATTCCTCATTCATCCCTACCCTCCAGTCCATGGCAACCACTATTCTACTTTCTGTCTCTATGAATTTGCTGAGTCTAGATACCTTATAGAAGTGGAGCCATACCGGATTTGTCTTTTTGTGACTGGCTTATTTCTCTTAGCATAATGTCCTCAAGGACATTATTCATGTTGTAGCATGTGTCAGAATTTCTTTCATTTTTAAGGATGAATATTATTCCATTGTAGGTATATACCACATTTTGTTTACCCATTCATCTGTTAATGGATACTTGGGTTGTTTCCACCTGTTGACTATCACGTATAATGTTGCTGTGAACATGGGGATACTAATAACTCTCTAAGATACCTACTTTAAATTCTTTGGGGTATATACCCAAAAGTAGAATTACTAGATTGTACATATAATAATTCTGTTTTTAATTTTTTGAGGAACCATCATGCTGTTTTCCATAGAGGCTGCATCATTTTGCATTCCTACTCAAGGGTCCAAATTTCTCCACACCCTCCCCAGCAATTTTTATTTTCCAGTTTTTTAATAGTTCTCATCCTAATAGGTGAGATTAAGGAGATATTTTAAGAATCGATACACATATGAGTAATTTCTACACTTTTAACCCTTACGCCTAAGATGGTCTGTCAGGCTCAGCTCTTCGACCTCTTTTCTTGTTACTCCCACACCTGCTACTCTCTGGCAAAAGCGACCCCTAGCCGCGTATGAGTGAGCCCCCAAGGCACAGTATTTCTGTTCCGTCCTTCACAACAATCTTGTATCCATTTATACACTGAGGGTCAGTCCTTCTCTTTTTTCCATTTTTTCCACAGCATGAATTTCCTGTGCTTCAGTTTAATTGGCAGGCATAGTTGGGGAGTTCCCAAGTAATAAGTCAAATGTCAATTCTACTTTTCCAGAATTATAATTAAATAGTTGTTAGAATTTTTCCTTCCTTCTTGTCTGTTCATCTCATTAATATTTTTCTTCTCTTCTCTCTGTGCAGTATTGTGGATTTTTTTTTTTCATATACAGCTTATGGTTCACCAGTTTTTTTCTTCCAGCTATGTTGAATAATTTCAATTATTAAATGTCTATTTCTAGAAGTTTGTTTCTTTTTCTAAGATATTTGGATTTTCAAAAGTATTTCTGATTTCCTGCACATATTTTCAAACTTGTCTTTTATTTATTTAAACGTGATAAATATAGTTAGTTTGAAGTCTGTATCTAATAATTTCACTATTCAGAATCTTTTGGGGTCTATTTCTGCTGTCTGTTGTTTCTGGTAATTGTTCCTTATGGTGCCCTGTTTTCTTGTGTATTTATCCAGTTAACTAGGTAGTTAGTGTTTTTCCTGTGAACTATTTCTTTTCCTTGGAACTTTGTGGGAATTCTTCAAACCTGGGACAAAGATGTGTTCATATAGATACATTTTTAATTTGTTTCTAGCAGGAACACTACATAAGAACACAACCAGAAGAATCATTCCAAATCAGATTTGAGGCCTGAGATATTTTGAACTACCTAAGTAGCGTGGATTTGAACTCTGAACCAAAATGAGGTTGGATTTATGAATCCAAGTTCTCAGCAATATTTCTTTTTCTCTCTGCTCAGTACCTAGACTCAAAACTCTACCTTTTCTTTTCTTTTTTGCATTCCCTGTGAAGGTGGGAGTGGGTGTCATTTTTCATTCACTTATACTGAAGGTATAGCCCTTTCCATTTCAACTTTATGCTAGAGAGGAGCTCTTCTTAGACTACTCCTCGTCTGGGGGTACAATTTCTAGTCTAGGCTTTTTGCCTGCACACCATATGGTCTTGAAAATCAAAGCTAAAGTTCCCATACTGGAAACAGGTGCTCCCAGAGAGAAAGTCAGCTACAGAGCTCCACTTAACTCTGAGTTCATTCATTCAGGTTTTAGGCCCCAAAATTATTTACTCTCCTACAAATTGCATCAGTGCATTAAAGATGTTTTAAATATCTTATCCAGAATGTTTAAGTTGTTTCCAGAAGGAAAGTCAGTCCTTATAGCTATTCTCCATATTACCAGAAAGTAGAAAGCCCTCCTCATTTCTACCAATTTCAAATTTGGTAGAACTAAAAACTTGTAGGAAAAATATTTTGATGTAATTAAAATCATGAAAATATGGTTAAACTAGTCCTTTTAGAAGATTGTACTTTCTGTGTACCTGGCTAGCTCTATAATTGCTATAAAGTAACAGGACAACCACACTGTTTTCTTGGAGGGTAGCTTCTGATTCCACACATGTGTACGTTGTTCAAGCTACCGTCACTCCAGAAGGTAAATAGGACCCTCAACCTCTGGCTTGGTAGTGTCCAGAACTGCTAAGTATTAGATTAGGGGTTTCCCACCCTAGAAAAGCAGGTGGAAAGGGGGTAGGGATAGGAATGGTTGGGGAGGGAGTAGGAGAATCTTTGGGACAAAGTGAAATGTTATTCCAGAAAAGAAGTTTAAATAGCAAAGGTATCTTCACCAGAAAGCAGCAAGAAAGATCTGGCTGAGTTAACTTCTGACAGCTTCCTGATGGTCTTGAGAGAAGGTCCTTTTACCTGCCTCAGACCCTATTGCCCCAGCTACTCCCGTCCAACACACCTTTATTCACTTAGCCCCTCCTCTGCTGTCCTTCCCTAGCCTACTGTCACTCATCAGTCAGAAGAATCTCCCTCTGTAAATAGGCACGCAGATGTTCCTCTGTGGAGCAGTTTTCATAGCCTTTTGAACAAGACAAAGACATATTTGGTTAAGGCATTTGTTTCAAAATTTTTTGTTAATTTCCTGGACCAATTACATGTTTAGAAAATTAAAAGGACTTAACAAAGACTTTTTTTAGTTTTCTAAGTGAGAACATTGAAGAAAAATAAAACTAGTGCAAACTAGTTTCTACTGTTCTATCTATCAGCTTGCTGCATAAGGAACCTCTCCAAATGTAGTGGCTTATAGCAGCACATAAATATGGTCCTATGGGCCATTATTGTCTGGGCCTGCCCACCTGGATCCAGACAGTTCAGAATTGTCCACTCACAAGTGTAAAACTCCCAGTTTGGGCAGCTAGGATGGCTAGGATGTCTCTCCATATGGTTTCAAATCTCGAGAGACCACGCAGAGCTTGTTCCCAGTAGTAAGAGAGAAAACCCCAGTGCAGAAAGCCTTCTCAAGACCTTACCTTGCCTTTGCTGGTATTCCATTGGCCAAAGCAAGAAACACTAGCAAACCCAGTTTCAAAGGGGGGGATAAAAATATTTTTCCTCTTGACAGAAGAAGCTACTAAATCATGATACAAAGACACACACAAACAGGAATGAATTCATGGACATTTGGACTGAAATCTGCTACAATCCGTAGTCATCATTTCACAGAAAAAAAAGCATCGTACCAGAGAAAGTTAGAAAAAAAGTTCCTTAAGCACACATGCATGCATGCAACACATACTCTCTCTCTCTCTCTCTCTCTCTCTCTCTGTCTATTTAGATTTATGGGAGGAAAAAAAAAACTCACTGAGTTGTCCTTACTTGCTTTTTCTTAATACCCTGGACTGGTGAGAACTACATTCCTGTCAGCATCATTCCAGAAAAGAGTGTTAGGAACCATGATGTTAAGAAACTGAATTTGGCAGCCTTGCTTAGGATTAGAGAAAAGGGTGGGGAGACTGGAGAAGGGAAGCCAGATAAGAATGCAGATAAAGATAATGAGAGAGCAGGAAGTGGGTGAGTGGCCACTGTAATAACCAGAAAGGAGGGAAATGTGATAAATAGCTCAGAGTGGGACTTAGCACCAGGATAAGATGAGGGGTGTGTGTGTGTGTTTGTGTGTGTGTGTGTAAGTGAAAGGATAGTGTGTGTATGTTTGCGTGTAAGTGAAAGGATGGAGCCCTAATTGTGGGACTTCCACTTTGGGATAATCTCAAAATTTGATAATCATCTGTATTAGTTTTCTGTTATTGCATGACAAGTTGTCACAAATTTTGCAATTGAAAACAACACCCATCTATTACCTTGAGTTAGGGATCCAAGCATGGGTTAATTGCTTGATCTTCTTCTCAAGGTCCCCTAAGGCCAAATAAGCTGGATCTTACCTGAAGGCTCTGGGGAAGACTTCCATTTTCCAGCTCCTTCAGGGTGCTGGCCAAATCCAGATCCTTCAGTTTTAAGACTGAGGTGCCTGTTTCCTTGTTGGCTGTCAGCTTAGGCTGCTCAGCTGCCATGACAAAATACCACAGGCTGAGTGGCTTTTAACAGACATTTGTTTATTTTCTCGTGGTTCTGGGGGCTTGAAGTTAATGATCAGGGTGCCAACACGGTCGGGTTCTGGTGAGGGTGTTCCTGCTGGCTATCAGATGGCCACCTTCTGCTGTGTCCTTACATGGGAGAGAGAGAAAGTGTGCACAAGCTGTCTGGTGTCTCTTCTTTTAAGGGCACTAATCCATCAATAAGGACCCCACCCTCATGACCTCATCTAACCTTAATAACCTCCTAAAGGCTCCATCTCAAAAGGCCAAAACACTGGGAGTTAGAATTTCAGTATAGGAAATAGGGGACACAAGCATTCAGTCCACAGCACATCTGGGGCTGTCTGCCTTCCTTCTTCCCAGTCCCTCAGTGTTTAAGGGGAGAAGGCCACAGCACACTGAAACCCTCCTGAAACTTTGGATATCTCTGTTCCCTTCTTCTGCCACCATCCAGAGAAAGCTGTCTCCTTTAAAAGCTCATGGGATTAGATGTCATCACCCAGATAATTTCCCTATTTCAAGGTCATTTCTGCCATATAACATGATCCTGGGGTGATCTTTCATCATGTTCGAGGGTCTGGGGATTAGGGTAAGATGTTTTGGGGGGAGAAATTTTATAATTTCTCCCATTTCTCCCTGCTGAGTCATTTCTTGTCAAGGGAAAGCGAAAGAATCAAGATTATTTTTATGATTTTTAAAAATTTGCCTGTGTACTATCACCTTATAGGATTATTGCTAGGCCCTAGGTTATAAAGTATAAGAAAATGCATTGAGACTATAAAGCCCTTTAGGAATGATAGCTCTTACAGCGGTGGAATGAGAGCAGACTGACAGATCTGGAGTTTGAAATTCACCCCCACCACTGGTCAATGACTTCAAACATCCCTCTCCTTTGGGGGGCTTTATTAATTGCTACCACTAGGTGTCACTTACACAGCTTGAAAGAAGATAAGCTCCCTGGGGCTGTTTCCTCTGTTGCTGCTGGCTCTTTGGGAGACCAGTGCAATTCCCCTGAGTGGTGGTTTCCAGAATGCGCAGCTGCTCCTCCGTGGAGGAATCAGAAGCCTGGAGCGAACTCGAGGAATACGACTCATCCAAAGGTGTAAGCCACATATTTGCTTTGTTTGGGAGAGGCTTTATCATTAGCTCAGGCAGGTGGTAGGGGTGGAGAGGACAGGGGCCTGAGAGGCCTTTGTCATGTTTCACACTTCCTTCCCCAAACGCTGTGGCCTGGGTTCATGTTTTAACTTGGCGGGAAAGTGAAGTGCTTTAGTGGCCCGCCAGCCTCAGCAGTGTGGTTTGGCACCCTGAAGACAGGGGTAGATGGTGTGAGCCAAAGCAAAACCTAAAATGCTGACATTGACATTACAACCGCTTTTAGGGTCCAAGGAGCACGGGGGAAATTCTGTGAGGCCTATACCAATGTCGGTGTTGCTGCTCACCTGGCCAAATACACCAGCAGTCAGGGACCTGGCAGGGGGCTGAGCCCCTGCAGGTTTAAGTCTAGTTCTACCACTGGTGCTGATAAACTATAAGTGACCTGCAAAAGATAACTCTTGCCAGAGACAGCTTTCTCCTGCGAGATGTAGGACACAGACCTAGAAAGTGTGCTTTTGATCCCTGGTGGTACAGTGAGCTCCTGCATGAGGGAACACAGGTCATACCTGCCTTTTTAGCTCTGGACCAGCAGTTCTGAATCTGTGGGTCATGACCCGCAGGAACTGTATTAAAGGGCCACAGCATTTGGAAGGTTGAGAATCACTGCCTTAGACTCTAATTACCTAAATTCTTTAGTGGTGACTGCATAGAGCTTTACAACCAATGGTGCTATGGAAAACACAGACTTCACAAGTTTCTAAGTTTATTTTATTATTCACATAATCTCTGAACAGAAATCACTGAAGCTTTAACAACTTAATGTTACGTGGGATGTTTCAATATTTTAGCATTTACAGGAAAATGTACAAGGTGAATTATACATGAAATGACTTTTTTTGGTCATTACCGTAGTTTATGAGAAAGCTGGTCTCAAGATTTGGTCCCAGAGGCTGGGGTTTGCAATCTTTTATGGCTGTCTCAAAAATCAGCTTTGGAATATGAGGAAATAATAGGAAAACAAATTTTTGTTGGTTTATTTTAAGTCTCCCCGAGCAGCTAATGCAGCAACTGAATCAAATAATCCAGGGCAAGGAAGAGTCACTTGCAGGTATGCCTTAAAGATCCCAGGGGAGCAGGATCCGGGAACTTGGTCTGTGGTGGGCACGTGTTCTGTGGCAAACACCTCTTTCTCTTTGCCAGTGAATCTCAGCCTATGTCCGGAACATTGTGTGATACACCATCATTTCTGCATAGACCTGTCCTTTTTTAGCCCAATTTATATATAATCAGACTCTTTTCCCAGAGAGCCTTGTTTCTGCTCAGCCATGATAGGCCCGAGTAGGTTTTCATATTAGAAATATATTGGGTGAGGAGGGAGCTTTCCAGTACTGGCAAAAGAATAATAATGATCCCTGGCATTTTTGAGTTTTTACTGTGTATTTTATAATCACAGTAACCCTATAATCACAATGACCCTTTGAGATAGATGCTGTCTGTCTCAGATGAGTACCCCACTTTACGGGGGTCTCATGAGTCACAGGGGGTCTGGTGGCCTTCCCAGTCACATGGCAAGAATGAAACATCCATGGGACTCCCACCTGGGGCCACAGCTCCAGCCTCTGTACTCTGGGGCTTTCCAGGAAGAGTGTGTTCCCCTGTGCTTGTGCCACCAAGTACCTATGACATCGTATGGGAACATGTCACAGGCTAGGGGCCTGACAGGGAAGCCACTGGCTCTTCATTTGTGTGAGATGGACTTTTTCTGTGTTTCTTACTACTATTTCAAAGGTAGAAATGACTATCTAATGCCTCAGTTTCTTGACTTAGTAAAATAGGTCTAATTTTTTTCCCTACTCAAAACTCCTACAGGATATTATGAATGTGAACAAGAGAATGTGTAGCCATGTACTCATTAAACAATAATACATTATCTCATACCAGATGTGATTGTTGGTATACTTATGGCTTATACATCAGCTTTAATAAATAGATGAGGTCTAAATTCCATTTTTCCTTGAAACTGCCATGCTATATTCTGATAAAGAATTACTTTGGGATTCTTTTAAAAATATCTAGCTTAAAAATATCTTGCTTCCTGACATATTTTCTGAGTTTTGTGTTTCCTGTGGAGGAAGGGGGAGTATATCATTAAAAACAATGATATATCTTGCCTGGCTCTAAGGTAACCTTTAATTGAGAGTCTTTAGTCCCAGGGCTGTGCTGATATCTTTATTTAGCCTAGTATATGGGAGCATTGTAAGATAAATTCTTGATCATGTAGAATAAATTCTTTTAAGAGCAGAGGCCAGGAAAAAATATGCTTCCTGGCCTCAATAGTTACCTTATTTGTGCATGATAAAAGCTCTCCCTTGTAGGCTGTTTTTTTCCTCCCAGAATATTCGAGAATGTGGGTTACATAGTTGAGTTACAAAAGCACTTTGAGAACATAGTAAATCAAATCTTGTCCCCTGAAAGTCCACCAGTGTTAAGGAAGGTCTGGGACAGGGTGGCCTAGCTGCATAGATCAAGCTTGTCGGGGGGCCTCTGGAGGAAACAGGGGGCAGCAAGTGTCACTTCAGAGGTGGACAACAGGCCAGGATGCTCTTGATCTTAGAAGCAGCCCAAATCTGTGCCGTAAAAAGATAAAAAGTGGCAACCAAGTAGCATAGATCACCTTTCTTAAACTCAATCAAATATCTTTTTTTCTTTTTTCTTTTCTAAGGAAGAAATCCAAATTTTATTAGTAATTCAAAAAAGAGACATCTTCTACTCCAAAAATAGGATTAAATTTGTGTACAAAATAGTTTTGTAGCTGGTGACACATCAAAGAACCATTTTTATGGGTTAGCATTTTCCTTTCCTTCCCAATAAAATAACTGTTCGAGCTGTAATTTTGTCCAAATTATTAATTTGTCAGATTTTATAGCCTAGACAGTGTGTTCTTATTTAGCCTTACTAAAATTTTGTGAATTGCATTGTGAAACAAATTCCTGCTTATATTTCCCTACATATTAATCATGAAGTCTAAGATAGGTACCTCAAAATTACCAACATGCAGATCCTTTTTATAAAATATAAAGTTCCTCTTTCAAATGCTTAAGAACTTGTTTAGACTCATCATAAAATTGCTTAGAAAAGAGGATTGCAGAACTGCCCCCAAATGAATCTATATTATAGTTATTTACTAAGTATATATACATATAAGATTTTAATTTTGATATTGATGTAAAATGAATCATTTCAGATGTTCCCCTATTTTCTTCCCCTTTCCATGAATCAGTCCCTTAAATGTCCCTGCCTTGTTCTGTCCTTGTCCCCTTGCCGAGGCCTGCACTGTGTCTCTTCCCCGTGGCCCATAGGCAGGTGTGCCTGTGGGAAACAGATGAAACATGTATACCTTCTCTATCAAGTTCAGTTTATTTAGTGTCAAGGTTCTCCTAGTTTCCCAGAAACTATGTATAGTATTAACACATTCAATCATGTTGCAAACTCTTGAAGGGAAAGTATATTTTATACCTCTTCAGGTTCCTGTTGTTCACTAAATATGTATTATTGGTATAAATTACTTTATCTTTGTCCTCCTTGACTCCTTTCTTTTTTTTTTTTTTTGAGACAGAGTCTCACTTGGCCACCCTGTGACCATGAAAATGCCATGTAGAATGACGTCACAGCTCACAGCAACCTCAAACTCTTGGGCTCAAGTGATCCTCTTGCCTCAGCTTCCCAAGTAGCTGGGACTCCAGGCACCTGCCACAACACCCGCCTATTTTTAGAGATGAGGTCTCGCTCTTGCTTAGGTTGAGTAGCTGGGACTCCAGGCACCTGCCACAACACATGTCTATTTTTAGAGATGAGGTCTCGCTCTTGCTTAGGTTGGTCTCAACCTGTGAGCTCAGGCAGTCCACCCACCTCGTCCTCCCAAGTGCTGGGATTACAGGCGTGAGCCACCGCGCCTAGCCCCTGACTCCTCTTTTGACTGTAATAGCTTCTTCAGGTGCTTTGTCTTTGCATTTATTTTTTTGTAGAACCTAGAACTAAAGATAAAGATGTTCAACCTATTACATGCAATTACCCCTTTTATAACATCTTATCATACCTCATTCACTATCCTGAAGTGAAATTCAAATAGAACATAACTCATATATATAGAACATAACTCATATATATTTAAATATAAACAACAATCTATATTAAATCCCTGTCTGTAGAATAAAAGAAAAAAGTATGGACAGTGATTTGTGATAAACTGCTTTAAATTTCATACATCAGGTTTAGCTTCCATAGCTCAGTGGTTAGGGCACTGGCCACATACACCAAGGCAGGAAGGTTTGAACCCCGCCTGGGCCTGCTAAGCAACAATGGCAACTGCAACAAATAAATAGCTGGGCGTTGTGGCAGACTCCTGTAATCCCAGCGACTTGGGAGACTGAGGCAAGAGAATCACTTAAGCCCAAGAGTTTGAGGTTGCTGTGAGCTGTGATGCCACAGCACTCTACCAAGGGCAACACAGGGAGACTTCCAGGGCTGTCTCAAAGACAGCTTTGAGCTTTCCAGGGCTTTGAGCAGTTCTGCTTCCCACTGGCGAAATGTCAGCAGCACCCTCTCTCATTGCAAGGATAAGGGAAGCCACTTCCAGAATTTCAAAGCACTGTTATAGAACACTGAGGATGCCTGGTAAAGATCTGGTTCTATTTTATCAAAATGTGTCATTAGTATAGAAACCTACTTTATAACTGCCATCATACTGAATGATCCTCATTTGACTTGCTACTAGATTGTAAGCCTATTGAAGGCCAAGTCCAGATTTTACTGTATCCAGCAGGTCCAGCACAGTGTCAGGCAATTAATTTGTGCTTGGTGGAAGCACAAATTGGTTGAAGGGATAACGACTCATGAACATCTGCTGTATTTTCAGAGGAACAGATATTTTCATTAGTAAAATAGACCACTTTTATCCAACTTCATTGTTAAGGTATTATTATCAAGCTATTCGATACTAGATTGCACAAACCTAGAAAATAGCCAATGATCTGGGCACAGTTGTATCAGGTGATTTTTGTTTATAAATTTTTATTAATATCACTTAAATATAATATGTAGGGAAAAAGATGGCTAGCCATAATTACAGACTCTGTTTTTAATTTTCTTTAAAAAATTTTCTCTTCCATTGCTGTGAAACTGTTGAGAGCTTCTTGGTACAACAGGGTTCAGAAAATCAATAAAGACAGTCTCCATCCCTAAGGGCAGTGTCATCCACTGGGAGTGGTAGCCACCTAGAACCAAGAGCCACATGGCCTAGTCATGTCCATAAATACAGCAGGAGTTTGGGAAGAGATTATGATGAGAAATCAAGACAGTCAGCAGGCTTTTGGAATGGTAGGACTTGGCACCCTCTTAAGTGATGGATAGAATTTGAACTGGTGAAGTAGAATACAGTGTAGGAGAGAGAACTTAAGGTTTAGAGCTTGTGGTTAACACCTCTCATAGGTGGGGAAGGTAGGCATCAGGTAAGTGGCCTGGGGTGATGGTGAGTAGAAGGAGGAAGAGTTTGCCAGTCCAGGAAAAATGTAAGGGAAGCTGGTTGACAGAGTGAAGGCACTCAAAGATTATTTCTTTTTTGGCCAGAATTACTTTGAAAGACCTGTTGTTAGTTGTGTGTTATTATTATTTTTAAAAATATTCTCTCCAGATGTTGCTTGGTTTTGTTTTTATTTTACTTATTTGCATCAGTAAAAATGAAATGTTCATGGTTAGATTTTGTTTTTTTGTTTTTTTGTTTTTTTTTTTTTTGAGACGGAGCCTCAAGCTATCCTCCTGGGTAGAGTGCCATGGCATCACAGCTCATAGCAACCTCCAACTCCTGGGCTCAAGCGAGTCTCCTGCCTCAGCCTCCCAAGTAGCTGGGACTACAGGCTCCTGCCACAACGCCTGGCCATTTTTTGGTTGCGGCCATCATTGTTGTTTGGCGGGCCCGGGCTGGGGATTCGAACCCGCCACCTTAGGTGTATGTGGCTGGCGCCTTAGTCGCTTGAGTCACAGGCGCCGAGCCCATGGTTAGATTTTGAATTAGTTGCTTGGTAGTCCCGTTAAGCAAGCATTAGATCATAGAAAATGTTATCTTTTGTTATTATTTTATAATGTATTATATCTATATTAATATCAATTTTATATCATTTTTTATTGTCTTCATCAGTTAACTAATGTTACTAAAGATAAGGACATAAAGTTCAAGGAAGGCTGTGTGCTGACCTTAGCTTGAGTTGGAATCATGAATCACTTACATCTACGCTACCTTATGTAATAGTCTGAGGAACTTCTTTAAAATGGGAGTAATACGGGAGGGGGAGAGGGACGGAGGGAGGGGACTTGGTGTTCCTCACCTAACACATGTACACCTGTAAGGGCACATGGCACACCTCCTGGGTAAGGGGCACAACTACAACTTAGACTACCTTACAAATACAAACACTGTAACCTAATCATCCATACCCTCATACTAGTCTAAAATTTTAAAAAATGGGGATAATACCACATCCATAAGTACATTAATATGAGCTTGTGGATTGTTATAACAAACATAAAATAGCCCATCCTGTGGCATATAGAAAGCAGTTAATGGATATTAGGTCTCTTATTGGATTAAAATAAGGTATTCAACCCTTTAAGTTTAGGTACAGTTTGTGTTCAGTCATGGAACTGCTAAAACTTATAGAAACTACATCTTATCAGGCAAGCAAGTATTTGCTTTGAATGACCTTGGCTTCACTAAACTTTAGTTTCTTTATCTATAAACTAGGGATAGTATACCAAGTTCATAGAGTTATTATGAGGATTAAGTGAGATGATGCATGAAAAGTGCTTAGTGTAGTGGCTGGAACATGGCAATCATGCAGTAATCACTATCATTAGTATAATTGTGCTATTATTATGATTATGCCTATTACACACTAGGCACATATGCTATCTCCTTCCATCTTCACTACAGTCCTAAGTGGTGTATATTATTACAATAGTGTTCCTATTTTTATATGAGCAGGAGCTGAAGTACAGGAAGTTAAGGAACTTGCTCAGGGTCTCAAATTGGTTCATTGGTGAGGTTAGACTTGAACACAGATCCTCTGAATCCAGACCAGGTAGTAAGGTTTCTACCATGCTGATGCTGTCTCAGTCCTTTGCAATGTGCCAAGATAATACTTTTTTTCAACATCCCCCTTTAAAAATGATTTATACAACAGTTGGGATTCCACTGGGCAGAGTAATGAACATTGCTCAGAACCCAGAACCTTAAGTAACATTTGTGTCATAGCCCCTCTGCCTAGAGGTGTCTGCTCAGTGATGGAGACAAAGATGAAACAGTTAACTCTGTTCGTAGCAATGCCTCTTTGTTTTCAATGCATTTCCCCCAAAACCTTCACGCTCACATTTGGGTCTGTGGGAGTTGGGTGGGAAACCTGATGGTGAGCGTTTATCCAATCCAGTATTGATGCCTACTTCCTGGGATGATACACATGTTCACTTTTATCACTATTTCATAGCCAAGTTTCTTAATCTGGTTGCTGACCAATGTTAATAGACTTTTGGTTCCATTCAGCATGACAGTATTCCCCAGGAAAATAAATATTTTTGAGGTGCTCCTAGAATATCAACAAAGGCCCTGCAAGCCTAGACATATGCCGGGTTGCAGAAGCTGCCTTCGTAGATTCGTGTGTAGTATTGCTCTTGGCACATGGCGGCGTGTTAGCAAGTTGGAAATAAAGTTCGTGGGAGCAGGCAAATGTTAAACATCTGCCCAAGTGAACTATGAAACGGAAACTGTATTTACTGAAAATGTTTGTGCTTTTCAATTACCTGGATGTTGTAACACTTAGTATTTCTGAGCTTTGAGAAAAACCTAAACTCTTGACATTGACGTGGGGCCTCACCTTCAGTGGAGTGGAAGCGGAGGGTGCCCGTCCCCCTTACTCTTTTGCATTCAAGGACAGGCCTATCTTTTTAAATCACTATAAGGCCACGGGGTGATTTTATTTTTTTTTAAACTGACTTGCTGTGAGAAAGTATACAGGCTCATCTGCTGGCGCACAGTCTGTGCCAAAAGAACCTTTGAAAAAACAACAGCAAAATTCATGAGATTCCTGTGAGTTTCACTCTGTTCTTTGAATGCTGGCTTCCTGAAAGATCTATGGGCAGCCACAGGCACAGCTAGAATTAGGCACTGCCAGAATTCACCATCTGCCACTACTCTTGGGAGTATGAGGAGGTGATGATAATTTTTAACATTATTAATTATTCATCATTAGACATTTATTAAGACTCCACAGTCTTATGCTCTTGGAGCTCATGCTCCAAATGAAACAGACATAAGAAACAGAAATGAAATGAGGAGAAATCTCCTGTAGAAAAAGAAAATCCTGAAAAGAGCTAGAGCTATCTTTCAGAAAACAGTGTATAGTAAATATTACTAAAAAGTTATTTGTTATCAGGTGTTAGGAGGTACAACGGGTGAATGATACATTCAGGTTAAGGAAACGCAAAGTATAAGTGTATGGCCCTGAAACTTTGACTGGACTCCTTCTCTCAGAGCAAATGTTTAAAATCTGTGAGGAATACCTACGTATCATTCACTAGTAGAAAGAAAATCTAGTAAAATATTAAGAAAATTTCAACTTTGTAAAAGAACCTAGAAGTAGTCTAACCATGTGCCTTCTACAAGAGACTTTTCAATAACATCCTCATAGCTGAAGCGTTGTGCTTCTGCTTAAATACCTCCCACGACAGAAAGCTCATTATCTCCAGAGGAAATTAATCCACTCAGCATAATTACTGAACACCTAATGTGTGCCTGAGCATGTGGAGCTTACACATCCAGCCAGAGGAAACAATGAATTCAGTAAATAAGTGAATTAGAGCTCCATCCATTTTCAGAGGTCTCTTATATTTTCTTCCATATAATGATTATTTAGGTGTTTGAAGAAAGGGTTTGCCACCCATTCAAATCACCACATTTTCACACTGAACTCTCCTAGTTGGTTAATCTTAATCAGTTAATTCCACAGACTGGGTGGCTTAAGCAACAGATATTTATTTTTCACAATTCTGGAGACTGAAAGTCCAGGATCAAGCTATTGCTAAGGTTGGCTCCTTCTGGGACCTCACTCCTTGCCTGCAGTTCTATCCCTGTGTCCTCACGTGGTCTTTTCTCTGTATGTGTTCATCCAAATCTCCTTCTCTAGTTAGGACACCAGGAATATTGGGTTAGGTTCTGCCCTAAACACTTCATTTTAAGCTTAATTGCCTCTTGAAAGGCCCCATCTCCAAATGATGACATTCTGAG
Source organism: Otolemur garnettii (assembly GCF_000181295.1). Lineage (NCBI taxonomy): Eukaryota > Metazoa > Chordata > Mammalia > Primates > Galagidae > Otolemur > Otolemur garnettii. The sequence goes on along the minus strand of NW_003852515.1, from coordinate 705,615 downwards.
CACTGAGAGTTAAGACTTCAACATATGGATTTGGAGGGGGCAGGAGTTAGCCCCTAACACGCATCTCTTCTCCCAGAGAAGTGGGAGGAGAATGCTATGGAAAGAATCAGACAGGATGGTCCTGTCCTGTGTTCTTGACATCTAGATTATCTTTGATAGCCCCTGCACTGTTGACCAACATTGAGCTTGCAGTCTCTGAGAAATCTCAAGTCTTTAAATGACTTGTGTTTCAGTCATGTCTTCCTCCATCTTTTGCATAATTTATTCATTGGTTCAGTTATTCATTTAATAAACGTGTTCTGAGCACCTGCCATGTGGAGGCACAGACACTGTGGTAATACAGGAAGGAACCAAGTAAAATCGCCCCTGCCTTATTTAGAGCTTAAAATCAATCAGCAAAGGCATCAATAAGCCAGTAAACAAAACAATACAAAATTATAAACTGTGAGATGTGCTGTGAAATGAATGAACATGTAAGTAATAAAAGAGGCACCCTAATTTTGATAGCTTTTGTGGGGGAGGGGAAATGGCCAAAGTATAGTTTGACATTTATCCTGAAATAAAATATTTTTAATATATCTGGCCAATTATTCCACCCTTCCCCAAACATTTATAGGAGAGATCCTGGCTTTCATTTGTTATATTTACAGCCCTCCCACCATCTCTTCATTCCCAAATCTGTCTGATAAGTATGACACCCCTGGCTTCTTCCAAATCATTAATTAAAATATCTAATAGGTCGGAGCATAGAACTTACAATAATACCCACTAGCTACACATAGCTAATGGTCTAGCCAACTTATATAAAGTGCACTCTAATTAGAAATATTAACAAGATTAAAGCTGTTCACTGCTATCTTTTCTATATCACTAGCCTGAGTCTTAAATGTTCCTCTGGCTGTTGTCACATTTATCACAAAAGTGCTTTCAAGTTGTCTGCCTGATGATTCTGAAAGGTCAGATTCATTTAAAGTGTTTCACTGGTGATATGGGAAAATGGAAGTTGTTTTCAACCTAACTGGCAAGAAGACATTTGCAAAACAAAAAGCCTGCTTTTTATAGGACCAAGGCTCAAAGGCAATGTTCATCCTTTCCTGTTAAATGGACCTAGGCTGCCTCCACTGGCCCACGGCAGAAACCCGAGGCAGTGAAGGGCAAGGCCAGCACTTCCCAGACCAGCCCCAGGGTGCCCTCTCTCTCTCCTTACCTTGGGCTTCCTTGGCTTTAACGGCCAGTTCTGCACATGCCACCCTGCTCCAGCCTGGCGTCCCACAAACAGATGGTTCCCATGTTTGTTCTCAGCCCTTGCACCCACTGTTTGGGTAATAGGTACCCCAGATCTCTTAACTGCCAGTCCACAGAACTGATTCTCTTCCTAGCTGGGGTGAGGAGAATTTAATCAAATTCTGAGAACTGGGTATTGAACCACTCATCTAACAGAGACAGCAGCCCTGGCCATCCCATCGTAGGGTTGCCCACCCTGAGGCTATGTGAGAAGAACAGAAGTGAAAATGAAATGTTTTCAGGGAAAGTCAAACCTGACCTTTAATTTAGCATGGACTGTACCTTGTCAAGGTTCCTGAGCCTAGAAGTACTGTCGTAAGCCCTAGTTAATATAGATATTATTTGACATTAGCTTGCAATTTTACATGCCAGTTTGGCACATTATATTATACATAGAGAGAAGTAAGTTAAAT
>NW_003852515.1:661403-703703 GCF_000181295.1 Otolemur garnettii | reverse complement strand
ATGCCACAGAGTCAGAGCTCTAGAAAAGCAGCCATCCAGAACAAATGAATAAAACTGTACCTGCTTCATGATGATTAGACTCTCAGAAAAGTGTAACCTCAGGGGGTCCGCAAAGGAAAGTTTGCAAAAACAAGAACAATGTCTGAATGCATTGTTTGACCATAGCCACCTTTATCTGAATGCCTTACTTTCTCCATCTGGGCAATTCAAAGACATAGTGGGCCTTCACATAATGATGTGAAGGGGGATTGATGTGAAAGGGGATTGATTAATTAGCTCCTTTTTATTAAAGAAAGCCTCAGAGTAAGACATAGGGGTCTTTCTTGGTTGGAGCTGCTCCATTGTAAACAGTCAGCTAAGCAAGTGTGTTCCGGTGAAATTAAGCCTTTCTACTGACAAGTGTTTGCAGAGCATTGTAAGATTTCATGGGTCATATCCTGCATCTGCCTTATTGTTTTCTAATGGTTGAACATATGGCATTTAAGGAAATTTTGTGATTAATGGATTTCAAAATTAATCTCTAGAATTTATATCTCTTGAATCGGATGTTTTAATAAAAACAAGATACTCCACACTGTCATGTGACTTTTAGCCTTTGGTTTGTATGAAACAACTGATTGTTCATTTTTATTGTTTCTGTAGATTTCTACAGAAAATCCCCTGGCAGCTGCACGGCAGAAGGTATTAAAAGGGGTGCTGTCATACCCATGGAAGTAAACCTCGTGCTGACATACTTACTCAGCATGTTTCAGAGCTTATTGGCACTATGATAGGTGCTAGTAATTCAGAAATGAGGGTCATGGCGTTCTACTGCCATCAGGGAGCTGACAGTTTGGTGGGGAGGCAAACAAGTAAACTGAAAATACAAGTGCTACTGGAGCCCAGAGGAAGAGCACTTTTTTTTTTTTTACATTTTGAAACAGTCTCACTTTGTCTGTCCCAGGAGAGTGCTATGGCGTCATAGTTCACAGCAACCTCAGACTCTTGGGTTCAAGTGATTCTCTTGCCTCAGCCTCCTGAGTAGCTGGGACTACAGGCAAATTAATCTCTAGTTTTAGAGACGGGGTCTCGCTCTTGCTCAGGCTGGTCTTGAACTCCTGAGCTCAGGTGATCCCCCCACCTCAGCCTCCCAGAGTGCAAGAATTATGGGTACAAACCATGGTTTTGGGCAGGAAAAGCATTTCACTTTGCATGGGGTGGGGGGGTCATTCAGAACTTCACAGAAGCACGGGTGAGGTTAAGAACTGGAATTAAGTAAAAAGAAAAAGCAGAATGTACAGTGAAGGACATAAGAGTAGGTCAAAGCCTGACTTTGGGGGACTTGCAGACAGTTCCCAGGAGCTGAAGCTTAGGCTTGCATGAGGCTGGAGAAGTGTGAAGGGGTCTTGTACAATAGCAACCAAATGGTGGGCTCCATCTTAAAAGGGATAGAGAATGACTGAAGGATCTGGCAGCAGCATGGAGGGCTGAGAGACCAATAAGAAGCCTATTCCATGGAGCCAGATGAAGAATGACAAGTATTTTAATTAAGACAATGATGGTGGAAATGGGGATGAGACAAGTTACAGGAAACATTTAAGACATAGACTCGACAGAGTCTGAGAAAGCAGAGGATTCTTGGATTCCTCACGTGAGTGACTTCATAAGTTGTGGTGTCGTTCAGGCAAGGAAGAATGTAGGATCTGGAGAAGGAGGGCGGTGATCTCACAGTTAGGCATGTTGAATTTCAGGAGGAGTATCTGGAGAGAGAGGGACAGGAAAGGGGCAGCATGTGGGTGTGGGTCTCCACGGAGAGGTCTGAAGGGAAAAGGTCATTTGGGAAAGTCAGGCAGTAGCTGAAAATGCAGGTTTAGATGAAAGATTTACATGTGAGAAGGAATGGAGCTGAATGGGGGATCTGAGGGACTCTTGCATTGCCGAGAAGGGCAGAGAAGCAGCCCCTCAGGCCATGAGACCCACCAGTTACAGATTTGGGAAGAGAATGGGGGAGACTAATGTCATAGGTTCCAAGTAAAGTGAAAGTATCAAAACTATATGACTAATAATGCCAAATGCTATAAAGACGCCAGCTAGGTGAGAACCAGAAGGGTCCATGAGGTTTGGACATTGGCAGTGTCCACTAAGCTGGAGTGGCAGTAAATTAGAAAATGAGTGGGTAGTTATTTAAAAAGTTAGCTGTGATGAGAAGAAAAAGTTAAATAACTAAACATAAAGAGGGAGGGTTGTCAGGCTGAGACAGAACTCAGCATGTCACTGAATCTGTCAAGCTGATTTCTTCCAGCCATACTGACCAAGAGCAGCAAGCACTTCCCTGCCCCCTTCATGGACAGTCAACTCAGTGGGCTCTTAATGTTGTGAAGGATAAGAGTCAAAATGTTTTACATTATAAGTCAGTCCTAGTTAGACACCTGTCCTGGGGCTTTTTAATACCTCTAGTTCCTAAGTAGAAAAAGAGTTTCAGAATCTCATTAGAGATGTCATGATTTTGAGGCAAGTAGTCATTAGCAGACCGAAGACCTGGCTTTGCATAGCATGGATGTCAAGTAGGTCCCGTGAGAAATCTCTTCTTTAACATGCAAGAGTCATGGGATCGATGTCTCAGCTCTCTACTCTAACAGGCATTTGGGGGTATGCAAAAGGCACTGGATTTCAGTCCATCCAGTTCTCCCACCGATGAGGACCTTTGATCTTATTTATAGCTTAGGCTAGAGGTTGTCATCTGTACCATGGGTAGATGTGACTCAGTGACTTCTAAGATCCATCCCTCCCAGACTCACTAGATTTTGGTTCTGTCTTCAGAGTTTCTGATTGTTTTCCTTTATGATGGACCTCCCATGCATTGCCTCTCCTCCCACACATAGCACTTCTGTGGTCTGCGGGTATGTAACACGTTGCTAGGGAAAGAGCTCCATCCAAAATCGACACAGTTAGAGAGTGTGTCAGGGAATGAGAAATCAAACACAGAGAACATCAGGCGATTTTTCTCCAGTTTACTTTCTTTGGCTTTTGCCGCTCTCTGCTGCCAGCTTACCTTCATCATGCTTCTCTTAGTCCAAAAAGGATAAACAGATATCTGAGAGCCTGAAAAAAATTTAACAGCTTTTGCATGGAGAACACTAAAGGCCCGAAGCAGCCAGGGCAAAGCCACGGACTCCCTGCCACTGGGTTAGGAGATTCGCTCATCCATTCCTTGACCTGTGTAGCTGCCCATTCAGTATTTACCAACAGAGTACCTACCACGTGCTTGTGTTTATTGTATTCACCCAGTGTTCCAGGGCACAGGAGTAAAATGGAGAGCAAAATAAACATGAAATCTACCTAGTGACGTTGATAGTCCAAACATAGAGAAAGCATTTTAAAAACTACACAATAAATGCAAAACTTCAAATTGTGGTAAGTGCTGTTAAAGTATTTGTGGCGATAAACATTTTAATAGTGGCTCTGGATTTAGACAAGGGGACCAAGGGAAGGCTTCTCTAAGGAAGTAATTAATACTTAGACCGATGGAAGGACAAACAGGATTCAGCCAAAGGAAGAGAAGGGAGAAAGGCCCTGAGGCTGGTGGAACAGCAATGCTAGGCCTGGAGGTGGAGGTCCCGATGGCAGGGAAAGAAAGTTCAAGATGAGATTGTGGAGGGAGGCAGGGGCCAGCTGTGCCCCACCTGGAACACCAGGAAAGCATGAGGTCATGGAAGCAAAGAAAAGAGAGTTTCAAAAAGAAGGGTGTGGGGCAGTGCCTGTGGCTCAAAGGAGTAGGGCACTGGCCACATATACCGATGATGGCAGGTTCAAACCCAGCCCTGGCCAAAAACTGCAAAAAAAAAAAAGGGGGGGGCGATCAGCAGCTCCGTGGAGATGCCATTCTAGGATAGGGACTGAGGAGTGCCCGCTGGCTCTGTGGAGGCTGTTGGCCACCTTAGCAGGAGTGTGGCCCAGAAGGCAGCCTCAGTGAGCTGAAGGGGGACAGGGTGCAGGAGAGGAACTGAAGCCCGCATGTAAAGGCAGCTGTGTTGACCCACTAAGCGATAATTGAGAAATCAGGAAGATAAGGTAGAAATTAGAAGAAGATGCAGGGTAAGAAGATTTTTGTTTCATTTACTGTTTGCTTTTAAGAAAAGAGGTATTGAATGTGTTTCTATAAAGGCAGGAAAGCGCTCATCAAAACAGAAAAATTAAGGTTCAAGGGAGTAATCTGTCACAAGATTAGAGTTCAAAGAAAAAAATTGTTAAAGAAGCAGGAGAGACCCATGGAGTGAGATGCCTGAGAAGGAGGTGAAATGGGGCCAAGAGAAGAGGGCAAAGGGGACTTTGTGCTTTTGGTCGCAGAAAGGTAGGGGCACTTCTATCCAGTGCCATATGGGAAGCAAGGTCCTTGCCTTGGATGGGATGGGATGGAGGCAAGCGGGAAGGCTAAGGAGTAGACAAGGGCAGAAATGTGGGGCAGAGTGCGGAAGGAAGGCCTCCTGGGTGGCTGGCTTCCCTACCTACCACCTGCTCCATTAACCCCCTCAGTGTTTTTAGAAGGACAGAAGAATGGTATTTTGATTTTGCTCTTGCTGTTTTTCCAATGCTAACTGGTACCATTTTATAGAATGTTCTACAGCTCCTGAATATTTTGACATGGGAACAAGTGCTTTTTGCTCTGGCAATTTTAGTCCCTATTTTATTTCAAATTAATTTCATGAGCGTTCTTTCATTCCATGTTTCTTTTTGAATTGCTTTATACCCTTTGGCGTTGTCCTTTGATAAGCCCATGATTTCATTCATGGTGTCTCTCTCCTGGTTGTTGTTTGTAACTACATCTCACACTTCTCTTAGCCTTCCATTCCATGCGTGCAGAACACATTAGGAAGTTGGAGTCTTCACGCAAACCACTTGCAAAAATATCCAGATGTTTTGCTTTATGTACTTCTTGGCTCTCTCTCCCCCCCCCCCCCTTTCTGCCTCTCCCCTTCAGGCAGCATTTGTGGCAACAACTATTATGGACTGTCTGCTGGACCCTTTCTTTGCCTCTGTCTTCCCAGACCTGCTGTACACCTGGTGCTCATGGGGACCCTGATGCTGCTTTGGCGCCTGCCTTTGTATTGTACTGAGTTTCTGCTCTACGGTCTCTGCAGTGCCCTCTCCCCTCCTTTGCACAGTCACTCCTGATCCCTGCCGCTTTGTGCAGATACCTACAGTCTTTTCCTTTCTCCCAACAACAGTCTGAAGCAGGAGGAGTCCTCTTGGAGGCAGGAGTTACCTTGTTTAGGACTCATTGAGAAGGATGAGAAGGGAATTAACACTGTGTGAGCATCTGCCTGTATTTGGTGCATTTCTTATGCTGTCTTATATTAATCCTTACAGTGATCCGGCTGAAGGGAATTTTGTTCCCATTTTATAGACAGATACACCATCCCCAGAAAGATTCAGTGACTTATGAGGAGTATTTCAGGGCTGGGACAGGAAACCATTTTTCCTTCCTGCCTGAAGCTCAAGGTGACTGGTGGTTATCATTGTGCACCATCTAGACATTCACGAAATAGACATCCCAGTTAAGGCATGGGCTTGACCACTGTCACTGGGATGTGACAGTGGCTCTCCTGGCATCTCTAGTAGAGTCCAAACGGAAGGTGTCTCCACCACTAGGTGGCGATGCAGCAGCGCCGAGAGCAGGTCAGCGCCAGTGGGAAGGGGCTCTAGTGACCAGCCTTCTGGAGCAAGGGTGTTCAAACTTAAAATATATATATTAAGGTGAAGCAACATAAAATTGGCTATTTTAAAGTGACGCTTCAGGGACATTTTGTGTCTTCCCCTACCCCCTTAACCTTAATGAGGGGTGCTCAGACACCCCTCATTCCCTCCTACCTTCAGGCCCTGGCAACAGCTAGCCTATGTTCTGGCTACATGGACGCACTGATTCTGGATATTTATTATATGGGAGACTAAAATACGTCACCTTCTGTCTGACTTTTTTAACATAGCATAGTGTTTTTCAGGTTCATCTGTGTTGCAGCATGTACCAGAAGTTCATTCCATTTTCTAGTTGAGTAATATTGTATCCTGCGTATCTACCACATTTTGTTTGTTCATTCATCCCGTGATGGGCAGCGAGGTGTTTGCACCTTTCGGCTACTGTGAATAGTGCTGCTGTGCACACACCTGTATGTGTACTTGTTTGAATTCCTGTTTTCATTTCTTTGGGGTATATTCTAAGGGCAGAATTGCAGAATCATATGACAATTTTATGTTAACTCTTTGAGGAACCATAAACCTGTTTCCATAGCAGCTAAACCATTTTGCATTCCTACTAGCAATGTATGAACTTTAAAAGCCATGACTCAAACTAAGAAATACATTTTACATTGCAACCCAGAATTCCCCTGTGTTGCGTGTACATATATCTGCACAGAGAGAGGGCCGAAGTTTCATGAAACAGTACTCACCCTTACTGTGTATGATGCAATCTAATGTATTCCTTCCTGTTCTGTGTCATTTAAAAAATAATCTTGGTTTTTTAAAAAAAAATTATCTAGGATTATCAAAAAGTTAAAATCTTTCAGCAACTGAAAAAATTGTATCAACTTCTTTGGAGGAGCTCATTTAACTCAGGAGGATGACAACTGATAGATTTTCAAACATAGATAATTGAGATCACATTTGAATGTGTGTTAATTGCCTGCGTTTAACATGAATGAGGGTTGCAGTTCGCTGGTGTTCAGTAGTCAAACAACAACTTGGGGGACAAACATTGTACCTATGATTTCTGGGAAAGGCCCAGTGAGACATAGACCTTGTATATTTTATCCAAAAGTCCAGCAGAAGGCACGCATCCACAACCCTTTCCCTTACTCTTCCACTGCCCCTGTTGTATGAACACAAAATTTAAATTATATATGTGAGAAGTGATATACGAAGGTAAGGGTGTAAGAATTCATTGACAGAGTAAGTATTTAAAAATAACTTTACAGGATAAGAAAAAGGGAGAAGTCTCTTGGGGAGCCAAGGAGATGGAAAATAAGGCTTGAAGTAGGGTGGAGTAGTAATCCAACCACAGTTGCCACCCATCCTGTATTTATCCAGAGATGCCGGAGTGGCATTTGGACAAGACCCAGGCAAACCACCAGCACATTCCTAGAGTTGGTGAATGGCCACTTAAAGAGCAGGACACCTCTGGCATGTCCCTAAACCTCAAACTGAAAGTCCAGCAGACTGTTAGAAGGACCAGGAAGGGTAAAGGGCTGAGGAGGGACCACCCACCCTCTTATTTGTGTGATTCTTGCACTGATGGAGCCCTGAGCATCTAATCCTAGCACTCTGGGAGTACAAAGCCCTTTCATCTATATAATCTCCTTTGAAATCATGAAACAACTTTACGTACAGGGCAGATAGGATAATGGTGTCCCAGGTACCTTATAAATGAGAAAAAAAAGTAGGTCAAACATGTAACTGGATCAGTGTGGCCAGTACCCAGTGGAGTGGGGCTGAGCTGACGGTGAGCTTGGATTTCTCCAAGGCTAACACCCAGGGTCAGCATACTGATTCTCCACCTCTATTCTCTGGGCTTCTCAGAGTAACCTCACTCACCCTGATGATCTGCAAAGATCATTACTCCCCACTTTACTTCTGCCTCCTGAGCTGGGCTTTGCAGTTGGAACTGCTCTCCCCACCAGCCCACTGAGCTCCTGCCTTCCATCATTAGACAGTTCTGACAGCCCCACCCTCTTACACAAAGCCCTGCCTGTCTGGTCAAAGCAGGGTGGTGATTTCCCACTCTTTCTAAAAACAAGCCTTGTAAGGCTTTCTCTATCCTCCAAAATACACTTGCCCCTTCACAGTCACATTTGCTAATACTGTGTGCTTGAGCCGTGTCTGTGGGTGGAGAAGGTGATAAATGGGCTTCTTTGGCTCCACTATTGTCAGGCTTAGACCACAGTCTTCTAGAAGGCAGGAGCTGGGGGTCTGTAGCAGACAGCTCCACAAACAGATGGTCATTTTGAAGACCTCGAGGTGAATTCAGAGCTGCTCCACGAGACAGATGCTTCTTTTTAAAGTTACTTCCAAATGACCTGATGCTGTATATTCCTTTAATTCCTGACTTACATTGTCCTTAATCTCAGTGATAGTGACCTGGCTTGTGGCTGTTGTTTATTCCTGGGTTGCAGAACTTGTCTACCTGTATAGTTTCTATTGGTTTTCCTCTAAGCTGAACAAAGCTCTTTGATATTGCCTCGTGAATTTTACAGTAGACAACTTGACCATTTTCATATTGATTTATCTCTTTCTAAGCTCTAATTAGTTTTTGGTCCTATGTCAGCTTCTCCTGCCAGTCAGCCAGTGTGTGCTTCCACGGATCCTCTTGACACTAGCTTAGTCAAAATAACTGAGAAGGTTGCCAAAAAGTTAAATAAAGTATGCCAAAGACTTACGTAAAATAATTTGTTACCCAGTGTTCTGCTTTTCCCATGCCGTGGTTCCTCCTAACAGTATGGAAAAATCAAAGGTTGGCCTGCTCTAAGAGACCCGGCAGTTTGGTGATGGGAAACTGTGTTCCTTTCTTTAGTGGAGAAATAATGTGCTCAAGGTCACAATGTCAGGGTCAAAGTAAGTAGAATCAAGAGTTTACGAATTTCCAGTCCTTAAAAGTTTGTTGGTAGGTAACTAAACGTGCTCATACCTAGAAGGAAAAGAATTTTAATACCTAGAAGGAAAAAGGAATGTAAAATCTAAGTAGTATGCCTACAAAACTAATCAAAATTGTGAATTTTTGACAACTTCACTGATGTAGAAATTATAGATTTGAATAACTGTATAATAAATGGTACCTTTGGGGAAAAGTTTATTTGTCCCTTATAACTTAAATGATAATATTTATTTTTGCAGGCGAAGTTGGAGATATTAGTGGGAATGTTCACTCTGGCCCTAAAAGGAACTTAATTTTTGTCGCTATGAAAATGATTTTTTTTGTTTTGTTGGATTATCATTCATATGGGGAAGAAGCAGCATTTTCTTAGTTTTCCTTTAAATGGCAAAGTGATGTTGATTTGTATGATTTTTTTTTTTTTTATTCTGTCAAGAATCATCTATCCAAGCTGAGCACAGTGGCTCACACCTGTAATCCCAGCACTCTGGGAGCCAAGGCAGGAGGATTGCCTGACCTCAGGAGTTTGAGACCAGCCTGAGCAAGAGTGAGACCCTGTATCTACTAAGAACAGAAAAACTTCCCGTGAATAGTGGGTGCCTGCTAGTCCCAGCTAGTTGGGAGGCTGAGACAAAAAGATCACCTGAGCCCAAGAGATGAGGTTGCTGTAAGCTATAATGACACCATAGTACTCTACCCAGGGTGACAAAAGTGACACTCTGTCTTAAAAAAAAAAAAAATCATCTGTGTGTTTTTGGTAAATAATAATTTGTAAAAAAAAAACTGCTGAAGTTTTTTGCTTCTTCAGAAAAGATTTCCTATTTAATAATCATGTCTTAATACTTGGGTACTATCATAGTGAGTTATACTGGACATATCTCATTGTAAATAATTTCTAAGGTTGGTGGTATTTGAAAACAGGATAGTAAAATTTTTAGTAATATTTTGTACTTCCTAAGTTGTGGGTGATACAGGGAGGGTGGTGCCCCCGCTTGGGGCCCCACAGGCTGCTGGGGAGGACCTACCAAGCCTTCTGCATCTCTGCATTGCCACCTGGGTTGTGGTGGGGGGTGGGGTGGGGGGGTGGGGTTGATGCGGACCTCCAGCAAGGGCTGGAGAACCGAGTGTGGTGGAGAAGGGCAAGTGCAGCTGAAACCCCGCAGTTCCTAGGAAGTTGAGGGAGACCATGGCAGGCTCTGCTGCCTCAACCATGTCTTCTTTCCCCTTATTTCAAAGTCCAGTGCCGACCAGTGTGAAGCTGCCCTCCGTGGCACACATACAACTTTTGAAGCTGCATGATACAGGTTTCCCCCATTCAGGGCTGAACAGAGACCCCCCCCCTCCCATTTCCCAGGCCTGGGCCATTTCATGTAAATTTCCTAGGCCTGGGCAATTTCATGAAGGAAATGCCACTTACTCACCTTACCCTAAAGCTGAAGGGACTGTATCCATTCATTACTGGGCCCATTCACTTTGAGAGAGTGTTTTTCCACCTACCAAGTCCTGGCCAAATGCAACTCTCAAGATTGTAATATACCTCTAGACAAAGGACCCAGGCAGAGATTTTCTGACTTGGGTCTTTCTCTCTGCCATAGTTCTGGTGCTTTTTTGGTATTCTTTTCTGTATAATAAATCGTATCTTACTACTGATCTGTGGTCTGTGGGTTCATTCTTCTAATCCCTGAGACCAAGGACCTACTGAAAAAAGAAATTCTGGGAACAGTGGCAGTAGTGGAAATCCTCCTGGTTTTCTCTTGGCATACATGTGAATAAATACAGCATTATACACTAAGCGTGCCATGCCTTTATTCTGAAGAAACTGAAATCAAATCTTCATGTGTGCAAAATGCATATGAACCACAGCAGCTCCTTGTTTGGGCTCTAGGTTAATAATATCCAAATACTTAGGTCCTACTGTGAGAGGTTGGTTAAATGCCTAAATTAGGTACATTTTGAGATGATTTTAAGCCACCTCTATTCAGATGGAGGTTTACCCTAGGAACTGAATATTAGAAGCTCTAAGATACTAATAATATTTTTCATATGTGCACATGTTTAGACTTTCTTTACCTTTACAAAACTTCAGCCTTGTTGGCAGGCCCACCTTATGATGGTAGCCAGCAGAGGTGGTTAGGGGCGGGGACCTCTGGGATGGGGAGGGCCCTCTCCCTCTTGTCCTACCTACTGTGGAGTTGCGGGCATTTTGTGCTGTATATTCTGGGTTCAATGCTTGCTGTCGATTTACTGGGTAACAGTTTTCATCTGCCTACCTGTATGATAAACACTGATAGACAGACAAGGAACCTGGGGCCATGAACCACTCAACAACTTTGCCAACAACACAGATCCTAGGTGATGATACTGATCTACAAAATCACTTCCCTTCTAATTAATATCCTTTGACAATTTGTTCCTGAAGTCACCATTCTCATCGACAACAGGGTTGGGAGAGAGGCTCGATTTTCCTTTCATGAGTGTGGGGGCCTGGGTTTAACTGAGCCCCTGTTCCAGTTTATTCTAATGATGTCTCAGTACCAGTTTCAGGGAGGTGCCCACTAGGTGTGTCCCTCTGTTTGGCTGTGTCTCTATGGGTCCTCTGAAATACAGCCTAGAAGCCCAGTGTCTCAGTGTTAACCACTCAATAAATGCCTATCTGCTTACCCCACTCTAGACTTATAAAAATGCTTTGGGTGACAATGGGCACGTGGAGGGCACCTTCCGTGGGTAGAGCAGTGGTGGGGTAGAGTGCAGGCTTTCTTTTCCCTACTCCCGGCTGCCACTTCTCAGTGACTTTTATTGTCTCTTCCTTTTCAAATCCTTTGAAGGTTTTCCATTGCACTAAACTAACATCTAGTTCTTTTGCTATTACCCTCAGTTCCTTATAAAACTCCTTGTAGGAAAACTGAGTAGGGAAGAAAGAAATGAATTCTGCTATTTCTTTTTAAAAAAATTTAAACAAGCTCAGCGTCCGTAGCACAGTGGTTACAGTGCCAGCCACATACACCAAGGGTGGTAGATTCGAACCTGGCCTGGGCCAACTAAACAACCGCAACAAAAAAATATCTGGGCATTGTGGTGGGCGCCTGTAGTCCCAGCTACTTATGAGGCTGAAGCAAGAGAATCGTTTAAGCCCAAGAGTTTGAGGTTGTTGTGAGCTGTGACACCATGGCACTCTACTGAGGGCAACATATGGAGAATCTGTCTCAAAAAAAAAAAAAAGAAAAGAAAAGATAAAGAAAACAATTTTAAGGGACATAATTTTCCTTGTTTATGTCTGAATCTGTTCAACAATAAGCTCTTCTTTAATGAAGTTCTGTTGGATTCAAAAAATTTATGTATTTGAATTCATTGAAAAGAATTATTTGCTGTGGATAGTAGTGGAATAAATGTTTTCAACATTTGCAGAATCTATTTTTGTTAAGATGTGTGGATGTGGGCTGGAATTTTTAAGGGAACAATTACTGTGTTTGATGCTTACCACACAAACATGGTGTGGCATCATTTCATATTCTCCAATATTTGCTTAGAATGGGATAGATCAGCCTAAATTTTGCCTCAAAAATAGGTCAAAAGAGAAGTTTATTTATCTTGACACTATACTTTGTTATCTCCAAAAGGCCAGTTATTCTATTGCTTAAATACCTGGCACCGTTGATCACAGTTGCTGTCTTTCTATCTTGATCCAAGAGATTCTTAATTTGATTTCAACTGTTCTTAAAATATAATATAAAATAATGGGAATATAATATATTTGGAGGTGCTGATCAAAAATTAATAAAGCAATTTTTTCTTGCATTAAGTAATTTTTCTTTGTTCAGGATGCTTGCTAGTGAAACATTTCTCTCTGCTGAACACATTCTGTGCATGAATGTCCATGTCACTCAGTGACAGTAATTACACGTGTGTACGCACGTGCACCCATCCACACAGAGAAAGAGGGCAGACTCCAATCCTAACCCAATCAACTCAATCAGATGCTTTAAAATCATTAGGTAATGGCTTTTGGTGTTGGCACACACCCAGGCAGTTTGTCTAGCTTTGTTTGCACATTTTTTTGAATACCACACATTTGAGCTTTGAAAAATTATCTAAAATGCTAAAAAAGGATAAATTATGTATGAATTAAAACACAAATTGATGGCATTTCTGTTGCATGTTTTTCCCCCACAGGCAGCTGATAACGCTGGGCAGGCGTGACAGCCTGTTCACCCATATATTCACTCAACAGACATATGTTATTGCATGAGGACTTACTGCATGCTAGGAGCTGTGGTGGATACCAAACTAAGCCACAGCTCTTCTGCAAGGAGAGATAGAACACATGGTTATCATAGGAATCAAGGTGGGGTAGAAGGTTAATTCCCATCTACCCACCATTTATCACCCTCCTCCCACTCTGCCACACAGCAAGCAGGGACACAGGGACATAGGTAGCCAATGGCTCACTCTTTTCTTGAAACGTTCTGATCTCTTGATTCCTACTGAACACTCAGGGCTACCAGCCGCCTGTATAGTATCTTGAGCACAAAATAGGCACTGCTTTGTCTGGAGTGAAGATGGAAATCTATTCTGAGCTCCACTCTCTCCCAGTTGTAAAGAGCTGATGCAGGCCCACAACAGGTTGGACACAAACCAAATTGTTACCACCCCTTCCCATCTTCATTCACCTCACCTCCACTCCAGGTCAGGTAGCCCTCTAGAGACATAGCCTGTACAGCCTGTACAATTAATCAAATTAATGTGAAAAATAATGGCATTTTTCTCTACATTACTTCGGGTTGGGGCTACAATCCCTAGGGAACCATTCCTCACCCAGGCTGAAGTCAGGCAGGGAGAGTGGGGGGACCTGCAGCACCTTTGTTGGTGATAAGGAGGGTCTTCACATCTCTTTCTGAACTTTCTCTAAAGAAGTTGGTAACCTTGCTTGTGATTTAAAAAGATATATAATAAAGTTATGATAAATGATGCAAGTTAAAAAAATTAGTAGGTCTAAATGCTATGAGCTATATGACTTTCACCTTATTTCGTGTCTCGTTAAGGATTAAATTGTAAAATGGGCCTAGTAATAGTATTTAGTTTATAGGTATGATGTGAAGATTAACTCTGATTAAATGTATGTATTTTAATACAATATTAACATTCAGCAAATGTCGGTGTCATTAATTGTCACCACTTTGGCAGGCTACTTTGTATCTTTTTCCCACTCTTTGCTACCACTTCCTGAGGGCTTCTTCCACTTTTCCTGTATTACTGTTACCTTTCACTCAGTGCCCAACATCTATGCCTAATTTCTTGCTGGATGATTCATTGTATGTTCCCCTAAGATTTTAAAGGAAGGAGCCGTCATTTTTTAAAGGTATGAAAGATGAGATAGCTTTAGGTCATCTTAAATGACATCTGAGGTCACATAGCAAGCCAGAGACAGATTCGGATTTTACTGATGTGTTTTAAAGTACCTCTGTCCAGGTGCCTGTTCTGACTTTTTTTTTGAGAGCGAGAGAGAGCAGAGACAAAAGGATAAATGTTTCATCCCTGCTTGCAGCAGGTGTCATATTTGATTTGCAGGCCTTTCAACAAAACAAAAGCCCTTTTCTCTTCTTATACAATGTATGCTCTCTTTAAAGGTACTCAAATGAGAAAAAAAAAAGCATACAGTTCTGACAGACAGAAACTCAGATCTTAGTTGCTAATTCACTCTTCACAGAGAAAACTAGATGCCCCTGAAACATTCTTTTCTAAATAGCATTTACATTTTTATGAATGTAATATTTGAAATATACATGAGTGGCATTCTCAGCAAGATACCATGTTTATACCAGCATGGAAATCTTTTAAAAGCCAGGTAAGTTCTCCTTTATATAATCAACAAAGAGAATGTCTGAGTAATAACACAGAATATCATGTTTGCTCATTGCGGTTGGTTTTAAATGTCTGGCTACCCCTAAACAGTTACTATTGTTGGTAATACACCATTGGTAATATACCTTCTAAACCACATAAATAGTACAAAAATGTATTTAACTTTTCCAAAAAAAGTTCTGTCCTGGTGTCATTAAAGCTTCCTAATAATAAAAAAAATTGATTTAGCTAAAATGTAATGAAGTACTAACTATGCGCACTGTGTTGAGGGTGAGGGCTTTTCATATCTAATGTCATTTACTCTTTCCAGCAACTACAAGAAATGGGTACAACTATTATCCCACTTTGCAGATTAGGAAACTCAAGCTTAGTGAGGTTTATAGTTTGCTATAGGTCTCAAAGTTAGTAAGGTCTGGTGCCACTTGGACCCCTGCCTTGAGAGCCTGTATCATCAATTCCAAGGCACTGGGTGGCCTGACTATTCATTGCCCTCTAAGGCAAGAGAGGCACCAGATCAGATGGGCATGAGTATTAACTTTGTATTCACGGCTCCACAGCTCGGAACCTGTAGCTTAGCAGCTAGGGTGCTAGCCACATATACCAGGGCTGGCCCAGGGCCTGCCAAACAACAATGACAAATACAACGACAACAACAACAAATAGCTGAGCATTGTGGAGGGTGCCTGTAGTCCCAGCTACTTTTGAGGCTGAGGCAAGAGAATCACTTACGCCCAAGAGTTTGAGGTTGCTGTGAGCTGTGATGCCATAGCACTCAACTGAGGGCGACATAGTGAGACTCTGTCTCAAAAAATAAACAATAAATAAATAAATTAATTAATTAATTAAATTTGTATTCAGAGGTAACAATTGTTCTGAGGTAAAAAAATCTTTGGGTCCTATTTTACCTAGAATCCACACATTCAAAATACAAGTGATAAAAGAAAATTAGCTCATCAATTCTTAATATGTGTGTAAATTAAAAAGAAGTCAGTCTTTTGATGAGATATTTCATCAGAATAAAGTGCTGTGAGTGGAGTTAGGAATCTGAGTACTTGAGTGCTTGCCTTTCAGGTAAGTGTAGGAGTTTGAAAAGCTCATTATATTGATAAAGTATCTTAGGGCATTTCAGAACATAGCTCTAAAAGTTCTTTTCGCTGTTGAAATTTTAAAATTCTTTGTCTTAAAAACAGAAGTATGTCTGTACTCTTTCCCTTCCATTTTTCAAGTAAACTGTTAATTTAGGAAGTCCTATTTGTGTGTTGATTGGGGGGGTGTATGTTAAATAATTATTAACATGGTTTATTAATTCTTTTAGAAAACATTAATCATAAATGTACTGGAGAGGGGGAAGGATCCCATAAGATAGTTGGCCAAATCCCACCTGCTCAAACAATCCCCCAGTGATAATGTGAAACAAAACTACCCAAATCAGGACACCTGATATCAAGAATTCATGAAGTAAAACCATTGTACTGCAAGGAATCTAATGCTTTTGCTTCTTATCCTTTAAATACAAACAAAATAAGCTTTATTGGGTTCGGTGATTCTTAGAAATGAGAGGTTTGAGAAACAGAGCCACTGTGGAGTCTGACATGCCAAAAACAAGCAGAGGAAGCAGTTTGTACAGTCCCTTTTGGGTGCACACGTTCAGGCGCAGGTGCCCCTCCAAAGACTGCATTTCTGGGAGGGAGAAGCGCAAAATGCAGATTCCACCGTTCCTGTGAAAGGAAGTTTGGGGGTGGGGAAGGCAGGTAAACATCTTGTTACCGAGCTTCCCGACTGCAACCAGGCTGACGGATGGGGCTTTTCAAAACGTCGCTGCAACCAGACGCAGGGGTGCAGCGGCTCCGCTTACCGCAGCGTGCTGCAGTTGTGTGTGTCTCGGGGACAGACACAAGGGGAAGTCGCAGCCCGAGCACACTCAAGCTGCTCGCTGGAAGCCTCGCTGGAGAGAAAGGATCCACAGAAGCTGGGAAATTCCTGCCCCAGCCCGGGCGGAGGCTGAGCGGCGGCTCAGGTTGAGACGGTGGGCAGGGGCTGGGGGCGGCGCTCCGGGCCCCGCGCTCGGCCCGCGGCCGCCTTGTGGCCCGGGAGGCTGCCTGCACCGTGCCAGGAGGCCGGCCGCGAGTCCCTCCCTCCCGGGAGACAGCCGATCGCAGCCCAGGTGGGGACTTCTCAGGACCGTACCTGGCCGGCCTTTCTGGTTATGGCAGCCCAGAAATGAAAGCAGCGGCGGCCGCCGCCTGGGAGGGCTACAGTGAGAGCAGCGCCCAGCAAATAAGAAGCAAGTCCTGGACCCGGAGGAGGAGCGGCCGAGCATCTCTCTCCCGCTCCTCCGTGTCCTTTAAATGAGGACTCCCTGCCAGCGCCGAGGTGGATCTGCAGAGCCTCCCTCTCCGCCGCTGACCCTCGCTTACATCACTGACCTGTGACAGGCGCATCTCCACGCCCGGTACCTGCTCCTCCGGCGGCTCCAGCCCTACAGCCCCTTTGTATGCCGCAGACATGGCCAGCCAGCAGGATTCAGGCTTCTTTGAGATCAGTATCAAATATTTACTGAAATCCTGGAGTAATAGTGAGTAATAGAAAATAACCTTTTTGTTTGTTTGTTTGCTGGATGTTGCGTAAGGTTTGAGAAATAAAATCTCAACTGGACACATATGTTTGTGAGCTGAGGAAGTTTTTTTTTTTTTTTTTGCTTCCATCTGCTGTGAAAAATCAAAATGTCAGAGACTTAACTAGCTTTCCTCAAGTGCAGAGGCTGCAGTGAAATTACAGTAGATTTTGTTTGATTAAATTTTGAAGTGAGATGGCCCTTCAGACTCTGGTGGAGTGAGGAACCGGGCACTCCTGGCAGCATTTCCTGCCTCGATGTTTATTTGATTTATTCAGGCTTTATCTAAATATTTTGTGAAGTGTGATTTAATCAAAGGGGTGTGGCCGGGTTTCAGAGTACTTTGGAATTGTTTTATTAGGGTATTGTCTGCCGAAAGAAAAGTACTTAATAGTCCAAAACCTAAGACTCATCCTTTTTGTATACAGAGGCATCTGCAGATTCATTTATCTCTTCTTTGACCATGTAGATAATGTTCCAAATGGTATTTGATATTTGAATTTTTCAAAATCCTGATGTTCGCTATATTTCAAATAACATGCTTTTTTTTTTTTTTTTTGAAACATAGACAAGTGAGGTTTTGGCCCTACTCATTTATTAGGATATTAGAATATGATGGCTCCTGAAATTCCATTTCTGACCTACATAAAGATTTTAGCCATATGCTATTTCAAAAAGACAACCTTTAAGCCACTGTAGATCTGAAACCAAATTTAAATGAGGCCTTCAGGTGATGTTCCGGGTTATGTTTTGATCTATGCCTTGTGTTTTGTGAACAGTTTAAACACAGTCTTCTGCATTTCACTGACAGCCTTTGGACTCGCTTTGGATCAAAGACTGGCAGGTAGTGCGATGATTCTTAATTGTTTTAAAACAATTTTCTGAGAAAATTTTGATAATTGTATTATATGCATACTAATTAACCTACCTTTACTTAAAGAGCTGGTGGTTAATTATCTCCTAAACGACCTGTGACAAGATTGTTTTTATGTAAACAAAGCCTGGGCAGGAAATCTGTGCCCTCACTGCTTTGAGAGAAGAACCAAAGTACCTTCAGCCTCAAGGTATTCAGGGATATGCATCTCTAAGTGGTATCTGTAGAAACCATTTTTTCCTGGTCATTTTGCACCACTGTGTACTCTGTGGGGCTTGTCTGAAGCTGTTTTCTTTCTACAAGTGGGAAGCCATTTGGGAGTAATACTGATGTCCAAACAGCATTCCTTTATTTGTTATAGCTATAAACCATTTAACTTGGATTCGTTATTTGTTTAATATGCTGCACTCAGGGATGAATCTTCCTTTGTCTCTCTACTCTTCGATTAATGAGAAGAATTTGACAAGCAGGGTTCTTTATAGTGCACTTTTCCAGTAATAACAACAAGAAAAAAACTCACTTGTGACTTTGTCATAAGTATGTGGTTTTTAATCATCACTCAATCATTCCAAAGCCAGACTATTTTCTTCCATCAATTCTTGTCATTGCCTCAGTAGTTGGAAAATTGTGTTGTGACAACACTGAGACCAGTGGGATTTCTTTTAAAAATCCCTCCCCCCTTGTCTATTTTCAAGTACCTTCCAAAATTCCTCTCCCATCTCCTCACAAACATACATCAGGAAATACTTGAAAATGTTCATTTCTACTTTGAGAGTATTTATGACACAATGTTTAATTCTTCTAATTCATTCATCAAATATTTATTGAACATCTACTATGTGCCAGGCCACGGGGGCATAGAGGTGACTGAGACACAGTTACTGCTCTGTATATTAATTTCTTTATTCATTAATTAGAGTGAAGTTAGTGGTTTTCCAGTGTTCTTTTGGAGGTCAGATGTTTTCAGCCCTTTCTTGAAAGAGGAAGAGGAAATGTACTTTGTTTATCTTCTTTAAGCTTGTTACAACACTAACCTGCTTCTAGCCTAGCATAGCTCTCATTGCTAAGTTTCACCTATTTTCAGTAGCAAAGAGAGAAAGGAATCTGTCTGTGTAGAAGACAAAGTAGAAAACAGAAGCCCTAAGGCTTAACCCACTCAGAGTAACCTTGGCTGAGAGGATGCACCATGGGCAAGCAGCTCATCATGTCCTTGCACGCGCATGCCTAGTGTCACAGGTTTGAGAGGTGAGGATGCCCGCCCACATACCTGAATGGAGAATCAGCCTCCTAATTATATGGTAGTGCTTATTTACAAAAGTGCAACAATTAAAAAGCAATAAAACAAACTATAACTACAGCTGACTGCTTCACAGGCATTTGTGAGAGGAAAGGTGATTCCTGTAAGCATTTCCGGGTTAAGGTTTCCAGTATCTTTTTAAAAATATGGAACATTGTGGTGGAAATGTAATTTTATATAGATTTGGTCTCCCCCAAAGAATTAACAAACCAATTAAATAAACCAGTCACTGCCTGGTGAGATACATTAGCTCTTGTATCTCATTTTGGCAGTCTCTACTGGCATGTCTACTCCATCAGGCTGCCCTTTCATTTGAATGGAGCTGGGAATTAAAAAGGCCTTGACGTCTGAAAATAAAATGTCCTGTGCAAACCTCATAGCAGAAGGTTTTGTGACCCTTGGATATCTGTCCTGTTGTTCTTCACCACTCTTACCCAGGCTTCCCTGGCTGTGAGGCTGGCAGCCGTGGTCCCATGGTCCCATGGCCACCGCATGCCCTTCTCTGTTTAATCTGAGCTGCTCCCCAGCTCTCCCTTGCCTCTGAGTGTTCAGACCTTTGCTCAGAATCCTCTTTGAGCTCCTGATCCATCCTCATGTTGTTTTTCTGGTCCAGCCATACTTAGCCTTCTCACCCCTCTCTGTGTTTAGCTAACTTGCTCCCACACCCATGCCTGCATATACGGCAGCCCTCTAATCTGGCTGCCCTCACATAGAATTCACAGTCACAATGCCAGACAGCTTTGATTCAGATCTCTAGCCTGTGCTCTTGCATGTCCTTGGGCAATTAACTGACTACTCTGTCTCAGTTTCCTCATCTTTTAAATGGGGGCAGACAGAATGGGTACCTCATAGGAGAAAATGAAGTATTAATATGTAAAGTACTTAACACAATACCTAGCAGACTGTAAATATTCAACAAATGACAAAATAATATTAATGTATTCTAATGCTCCCCTCCCTAACGAACTCACTTAAAATCTGACTTACGCTACTTCTCCTCTTAGCTTTGGCATTTGCAGTGGATTATTCTATGAGCAGGTTACACTTGCTACATCTGTACAGGAGGAACCACATGACTAGATGTCAAAATTAGTTGCTTAATTTGGACCATTTTGTTTCCAGATTTACTTTTTAACTCCACCCTCTTTTCTACCTCAGCTACTATGAGAATATTCCTACCTTCCCTAAGTGCATATCTTTTAGCAACATGAGAGTGGGGCTGGAAATTTTCTCAACAGCAGAAAGTCACCTTGCCCTCTTTGGTTGGCTACAGAAAAAGTTTAGAGTGGATAGTTCTAAGCTATTTCCTGGGAAAGAAGGGCTTGCTTTGTATTACTGTATAACCCTGTTGGTGTGTCCCTGCACCAATCCCAAAGCTCTAAAGGGCTTCCTTATATTTCTGTTCACACCAAGATGCCCAGTGAACCTGGGGCCCAGTAAATGAAAGTACATTCAGAATCCATTCAACTCCTCCCTCTCTCCAGGGCAGTGCATCCTTCCTATAACATTTGGCAAATCTTGCTACGCCATTGAGGGAAACTTTGTGAATGCCTGTGAAGTCTTTCAGATACTTAGAACTCCATTAACTGCTCTGGGGAACTGAACAATCTCTTTGTAGTAGGAAGGGTTAATGTGTATTATAAAATGTCTTAATGTTGCTCTAGAACAACCTGATTAATTGGCAGAATCAGATTCAGCATTTTTCAGGTATGTTGTATGAGTTAAGTGGTGGTGATATGGACAGTATATGCTCAACATTGAAAAGCCAGTTACTATGGGGTTGACACTGGGGCCAAAGAGAATCCTGTACATGTGAGGATGGAAAGCACCTGCTATTCTCTGCAGAACAACATCGATGGCTATTTATGTTGTAGGTGCATCTCAAGGAGCCTCTGAGAAAGTTTTAAGGAAAATTAAAACAATAATGTTAGTTTTAACTTCTTTGTAGAGTCAGTTTAAAGAAGTAGAAAACTAAGAAGGTTAACTGAATTGCCTAAGTCCAGCAGAAGGGTAGAGTTCAAGGGCAATCATACTTAACTGCTGTTCTAGGCACTGTACCTAGCACTGTTCTAGGCACTCAGTGGGAGAGTTACTCCACTGTCTGTAGCTTATTAGAGGTGTTTGATGGTACATGCCCCTCTCTAAGGCCACAGAGTCACTTCTGCTTACATAGTTTACAGCCCTAAGAACAAAAACCCCAAAATCAACATCCATGCTCTTCTAAATAGAAAAGGTCTGCCCCTGCGTTTGATTGAGACACATCAGAGGTTTTTTGTTTTTTCATTTAAATGCATGAACAGTTCTTGAATACTAATGACTGTCACTCTGTATCAAATATTATGTATAGTGATTTGTATATAGGCAACCACAAAATTGTCCAAACTGGGACACTTTGAGAATGAAAGTTAATAATTACTCTGGGACACTGGGTGTTAACTAGGACTGCCCCAAGCGAAGAGGAACCTGTGATCACTCTGTTTATTATTTTCACACTTTCTAATAATACTGTGAGTTTATGTATTATCCACATTTTACAGATAAGAAAAAAAAAGAAAAATTATCGAGAAAATGATTTGCTCAAAGCCAAGATGATAGTACCCCAAATCCAACTGATAACTGCATTGTTTTTTTAATCCCCCAAAGGACCGAAGGATCAAGAGCCCTGTTGGGAACTTAGTTCTTTATAGGTACTTTCGATTTTTGTTGGCTGATGTCTCTGCCAGTTCTTAGCCTCCGCCCACCCTCCCTCCCTTTGGATTATGTTCTCTCCTCTCTCTCTCTCAAACACCAGTGCTAGAAAGCACCATCCCCTTAGCACAGGCCTAATTGAAAGACATAAGTACCTAAATAATAAATACATTTGCATAGGCATTTTTGTGCTTTGTGATCATTTGATTAAACACACTCACAAAATAGGATTATAGTAAAAGGTACATTTCTTCTGTTAGGAGTGTTATATGTAGATTTTTCCCTTAATTTTAAAAGTATATAAAAATACATAATTTAAATGGCTCCTGTAAGTAAAGTAAATAAAAATATACATATGATCGTTGCTTCTTCTAGATGGTAGCTTGCTTGCCTTGCTGAGATTTCCCTGATGTGTTGTTTTCCTCTTTAGAAAATAGGAGCAAACTCCCAATTATCTTTAGCAGTGAGATCAGGGAGAATATTTCCAGGAATAATGGAAGCCTATCTATAATTCAGGTATCTCATTTTACCTGATGGCTGCGGTCTGCTCTGCCATAAAAGCAGTGACAGGGCGGGTAGCACAAAAATGATTGAATTTCAACTTCTTTGCCTTGTTTTCATGCTGTGCGACGAAGGCACTGATAACAACTGAAATAGAAAGAAGGAGCGATGACCTGGATAATTTTATAATCTGGGAGCAGCTCAGGATATTAGAAAATGTTGCCAATATTTAGATGTTTCAACTGATATAACATGCAAATATTCCCTTTATTTAAAAGACACCCATGCCAAAACATTTTAATACCCGTGACTCATTCGTTTTGATTATATTAGTCTTGATTATTAGTAAGTTTTGTGTTTGTGAGCTTATGTGATATTCAGAATGAGATGGCCTCAGGTGTGAGTTTGGGCTAATAAGAAATGATATTTTACTGTGTTGGGGGCTGTTCCATAGATTGACAGGGTGATATAGAAGTTTTTTGTGCACTTACTGTTGCTGGTACTAAATCTTCAATTTATTTAGTAACTTATAGTTTGCTCAGCAGATGGCTTCATTGGATGAGTGAGATGGATTGATTGTGAATAAACTAACTTAAATGCTCTTAGTATAGGATGATAAGGCTTAATTCTTCCAAAGTTCAGTTTCTTTGCCAAGAGATACCCATATGGCATCATGTAGGTATACATGTGAGATTTCAGATTAGACTTAAATGAACATTAAATGATCTTAGTCTGTGGTCTTTAAATAGGACTTTAAAAAATATAGTATATATATATATATAGTGTGGTATTTATCACCAAAGTACAGGGATAGGTCTTTCCCAAAAAAACTATGTATTAAGATTTTCAGGATTTATTTGTACCTTAACGTTTCTCTGTGCCACCTTTTTAAAAAAAAATTAACACTTAAAAATTTATGATTTTCCACCATGGAAGGATTTTCCACCATGTAGATGCCTTCTGGGAACCACTTATTATTTGTACTCTGCCCCAGTGCAAAAGGTTTAGCAAGCACCCACTTCCTGGAAACGTCAATGGTATTTGTGGAACAAGATGGTACACAACTTAACCTCATTTTTTGTTATTAATCTCTTTCATTTGATAGATCCCATTCATCTTATTCATTTATTGCTCCATCAAAGAAGTGTTGGCTACATGAACAAGAGAATGCTCTCTCTGTCTTTGAGCTGAAAGATTTTCTCTCTCAGGGTTGGAGGAGCAGTGGGAGTAGGTTCTTCCATAAGAACATATACCTTCAATGCTGGATGACACTAAATAGCTTATTACCTGAGCATTAATTTCTCTTCATTATTGCTCCAACATGCCTTGCTACTCAACAGTGTCAGAGAAGCAAGGCAAATACTATTTGATACCTATTGATTGAACGTCAACTTTGCACAAGATAGTGGCAGCTTTGAAAATGTGTCACACCTGGTTTCTCCATTGAGGCTCTCAGAGCTTCCCTTCCTTCCTAGTTGGATTCAGAATTCAGGTATATTTATGTAGAAGCTTTCAGAGGAGACGTATTCAGAGAACCTAAAGGAGAGGTATTCGATGACGTCTCAGAGATAGTGTAGGACCTGGAGAATTTTATTTGGGAGGATGTCTTGGATAGATTGTGTTGATGTTAACTTTATGGATTTATACTTTCACTACATGAGAGAACAGCCGGATACCTGTAGGAGATTGTCTGTAAGAACACTTTCTAATATTTCTTCTAGCAGATGGCTAAAGGAGAAGAGGAAATGTAAGCTATTTATCCTAGAACACTTGATCAGATATCCGTATACGGGGCAGCAAGCATTTTAGGCAGGAATTCTTTAAATTAGAAAAATGTGAAAAGGATCGCCAGGTTTAAATCAGAATTTTGCACACTGGAAACATTTAAAAGCAATTATCCTTCATTTTGGGTGGTTCTTTCACTCTTTAGAATATTTGGGGGATTAAAAAGAAATGGGGTGTGTGAGAGAGAGAGAGAGAGAAAGAGAGATCAACAGAGACTGAGAGAGAAAGGGAGGGAGACAGAGAAAATGAATTATAAATTTTTGTAGGTTAT
Source organism: Otolemur garnettii (assembly GCF_000181295.1). NCBI lineage: Eukaryota > Metazoa > Chordata > Mammalia > Primates > Galagidae > Otolemur > Otolemur garnettii. Next base: position 679,194 of record NW_003852515.1, on the reverse strand, counting down.
GCTTAATGATCAGATATCTCACCTATATTCCTACACTTTTCTCTTTTTCACAGAACATACAAGCACCAGCATTTAAATGTTAGTCACCCGCAACTCCAGATGCTAAGCAGTGAAAGTTTATATTCTGCCAGCATATCAGACTCTGTAATGAGTCTGATTTGGTTTAATTCCTTTCTACTGTTTAGTCATTTGATGAGCTGCAGATGGAAATTTAAGCCAAAGCCATAACATTTCAGCTAATACTTTTTATGCTGCTGTAAGAATTTGTTGTCATGTCAATTTAAGGGAGTTGAAATCTTTTTCAGGGGAGCATTCGGATCTACATTAAGTGCTTTTATCAACTCTAATTTGATATACAACTCTGACTGCTTCTGCTGTTCTTAATCAATTGCCAAGTGCAAAGTAGTTTACCAGTGGAAGACAGCTTTGAAATTTCACAGTTTCTCAGCTAATGGACAACATTATGGAAATATACAATTAAATTTACATTAAAAATGTTTTTTCCTATGCTTTGGAAACACTAGACTGACTTTTTAAAATCTAGCCTTAAACAGGTGGGTATGTATTTTGGCAGCCATGAAAAGGATAGGGTATTAGATTAACTAGGGCGATCCTTTTGTAAAATTCCATTGGAATGTTAACATTTATGCAGGAATAATTCAGCCAATCAATAAAGTGGTTTATTAAGTAAGAATCAAATCAATAAAATGCTTCGACTGTACACATGCAAGTTTGGGTTTTTCTTCCCTGATTTTCTGTTATTTTTCTGTGTGTGACCTTGGTTGTCTCCTTCTCTCACTTCCTTATATGAAGGCAACAGACTTGACGCTTTGTTTCTTACTGATTAATGTGAAACGTTTAGAATACCTCCCACTAAAAAATGAGGTTTATGTAAACATTAGGATGTTTGTCAGTTATTTCTCCTATACTACTAGGACCAAGGGAGGGAGAGGTGTACATTATTGAACTTGACTGGTATAGATACTGGATCTCAAGCCTGGCTTTCCAAGCTTAGTAAGCTTCTTGCACTGGCTTGCTTTTCAGTACAGTGAATAAAAGTTGTCACACTACACAGCTATCAGGTTCTTTCTTTTGTTAGTTTTTCAGTAAAGTAACTATATCTAACTGGGTGAGTTTGAACAGGCTGTCTCCAATCTGAAGTGCAAGTAGTCTTGGTCTGAAGATGGGCATTTTTTTCTACAAAGTGAAATATGGTGTTTATGGAATTTTCTGGCATTCTGCAGGTTTTGTAATACATGGTCATACAGCTAAAAGATACTCTTTGGTGGGGGGAGGTTCACTCTAGCCCCAGGCTAGAGTGTCCTGGGGGCAGCCTAAGTCACAGCAAACTCAAACTCCTGGGCTCAAGCCATCCTCCTGTCTCAGCCTCCTGAGTAGCTTGGACTATGGGTATCTGCCATAACGTACAGCTATTTTCAGCTGATTTTTTTCTAATTTTATTAGAGACCAGGTCTCACTTTTGCTCGGGCTGGTCTTGAACTCCTGAGCTCAAGTGATCCTACCACCTCAGCCTCCCAGATTGCTAGGATTACAGGCTTGAGCCACTTTGCCCGGCCTCACTCACTTAAGGTTTTGATAGATAACACATTTAGTTAAACCAGGTTGAAATTCCAAAAAAAGGTCGTAAGAATGCAAGAGGCTATTAAAAACTCTGTCTGACACATTGTTTGGTTTCATTCACCTTAACTTAATGCCTACAGGTAGCCAGAAAGTTCTGTGATAGCATTAAGGAATTTAAAAACTAAAAACTAAAAAAAAAAAAAAAAGTTGCTGTAGGGGAATAGATCATTTATGGACTTAGCAGTTGTAAGCAGTTTTTGCAAGTTGGAGCACAAATAAGAAGACAAATTGTAAGTTTTTTTTTTTTTTTAAAACTGCTTTTCAATTTTTAGTTTCTGAAAATTACATTTTTAACAGATCTCCCCTAAAAATGAGGTCTTGCAATTGCATATAATATCACTTGTAGTATATGTTAACACCCCTAAAATTAATCTACTTTTCTAGTGAGAATTTCAGCTTCTTAGGGAGTTTTGAGGGCACGCCGTGTTTTATTTCACTGTCCTCGTGCTCTTGTGGTGGCTGCAGCCCTGTTGTCAGTATCTCTTCCAGGGTGAGGACTCAGACAACCTGTCCCCTTTCTGTTGTATTTGACTGAACACAGCTGCAAGAAAATGGGAAAATCAGAGATATGGTAGCGTCTTGCCTGCTGATTTTGCATTCCATTCACTAACACCTGCCCCATGCTTATCATTATGGGAAACCGGATCCTAGTTCATGCCAATTGAGATACTGATTTTGAAGGTGATTGAAAACCTGACCCATTTTCATCTGGCAAGATGAACTACTTTGTTTTTAACTAAGAATTTACAATGAGTGAACTTTAAGAAAGAATAAAATTATGAAGGAGATTAAAGATTTTAGTATTTTTTTTCTGTTTAAAATTTTTTTTTTTTTTTTTTTTTTTTTTGAGACAGAGCCTCAAGCTGTCCCCCTGGGTAGAGTGCCGTGGCATTACAGCTCACAGCAACCTCCAACTCCTGGGCTCAAGTGAGTCTCCTGCCTCCGCCTCCCAAGTAGCTGGGACCACAGGCACCCGCCACAATGCCCAGCTATTTTTTGGTTGCAGCCGTCATTGTTGTTTGGCAGGCCCGGGCTGGGGATTCGAACCCGCCACCTTAGGTGTACGTGGCTGGTGCCTTAGCCGGTTGAGCTATAGGCGCTGAGCCTGTTTAAAATTTTTTAGTTGATTTAGGGAGTGCAAGTTGAACTCCATTATATGATATATTGTATAGTGATGAAGCTGGAGTTTTACTGTATATACATTGTGAATATCCCCAAATTCCTTTTCTCTCAACTTCTATTTCTTTCTTCTGTTAATTGTTTTGTTAGCTATGAGTCCTTACTACCACTTTCTTTGAGGGGTAGAGGAGTTGAAATTCAAAAGATGTTTTGCACAATGTCAACTGCTTTAAGGAAGGAAGGGGAGAGAAGAAAAGAGGAAAGAAAGAGACAGGAAGAGAAAAAGAATGGTAGGAGGAAGAAAGGAAGAGGGAAGGAGGGAAGACACTAATTGGAAAGGATTAAAGTAGGATTCTGAAGATGAGCAACTTTCATTTCTAAATCCCTCTTGTTATTCACCATTCAGGAACAAGCTGTTCACAGTTATAGTTAATACATAGAACACACTGTTGCTACTTAGTAATTTGAAATGTTTTGTTGTTTTAGGATGATTTTTCTATAATGAATAACCTTATAAAGACTGAGAGAATAAAGACTCTTAATTAGTTTGGCCAACCCACAGCCCAGATGTGGGAGGTTCCAGGTGGGTTTAGAAGCTCAAGGACCTAGACCATCCATTCTTTAACTTAAGGTTGTGTGTTCACAGATGACCACCTCAGTTCCAAACATCTGTGCTTCACTTCCATATCAAAAAGGAAGGAGGAAGGTCAAGGCTTTCTTCTAACAAGAAGCTTTTGATGAATCTCCCAGAAAACTTCCTCTTGCATCCCTCTGATGGCATTGGTGTCACATGTCTGTCCTTAGACGAGTCACTGCCAAAGTTGGATGGAATTGCCAAGTTGCCAAGTTGGCTTAGACAAATCATGATTTGTACCCTGGCACGCGTCTGAGTGCATCTTCTGTGGACCTGAACAACACAGATTCTTTTACCAAGAAAGAAGTGTAGGCAACCAATAGTGACTGCCAGAAAATAAAAACTGTACCATAGTATATGACTATTTATAAGTGATCACCTGTTATAACATTGCATTTAAAGGCAGTACTAGTAGATGATATTTATGAGCTCTTAGAAAGTGTCAAGAGCTATGTTAAATGCTTGGTATGAGTCATTTCCTCTAATCTTCGCCATGACACTGTTTTATACATGGGGAAAGATGAAGGGACCATATGTAAGTGACGAAACTAGGATTAGAACCTGTTCCTTAGGATAAAAACTATGCCACTTCTCATTGTTTGCAAGATAAAGATCCTGGGTGACAGTAGGTGAAATTGATGAGCCTAGGATAAAGGCAGAATTATATTGACATTCACTCGCTAGTAAGTTACCACAGTGGTATTTGTCAAAAAGCAGTGAAAAGCATTTTGACAGTACCCAAATAAAAATGTTGTATCTCTTTGCCTCCAGTTTTAGAAAAAGGGACGTTTCCTAATGTTCTCTTTCTGATGCCTACTCCAGAAACAATGGAGTCATCGAATCCTTTTGAGGCAAATGCCATGTTGTAGATGAAAAAACGTAACGCAAATGAGTAAGTGTGAGACTCTCCCAAGGGCGAGCATCAGTACATATTGGTGCACAGACCTAACCTGGTCTGGATCCAGAGCCTCTCTTCTTGTTGGAAGCCCACAAGGGCCATCCCAACCCCCTTCTCCACTGTTCGTCTCCCACCAGAATGTCTGAAATAGCCAGGTGCTCACTTGCTTGGCCTTCGATGCAAGCTTGCAACTGCGATTTACTTGCTAGGGCAACTTCTGTGGAAGTTTTTCTTTCAGAAAAGAGGAGAAATGCATCTTTTGCCACCCTGATCGACTTTCTGCTTCCAGCCTTTGGACATAGTTTGTGTAGGTAGCTGAAAAATAAAACCAAATTCTAGTATCCTGAGATGACTTTAAGTTGAACATGAGCAAGTTCCTGGCTATAAGAAGAGTGTCAAGTGAAGGAGCTCCACATAAATCGATAATTGAGGGAAAATATGCCCAGTAACCAACCCCATGAGGTATTAATTGTGTATATGTAAGAGTGACCATTGTTTGTACATTATATCATCCTCTAGCCCCCATGGCCAGGTTTTCCCCATTCTTTTCCTATGTTACTGATACACATCTCTAAAGTGGGAGTTTTACTCACCAACCTGGGGAGAAAAGACTCCTCACTGGGCTCAGCTTCCTCGTCGTAAATGCTGAATGTCATGGTGGTTCATACAAATCACTGCTAAAGCCTGTCATGTTTCCACCCTGCGATGACGTTTCCCACATCTGGATCTTCGTCACCATCCCCTCTGCCAGGGCCTGGTTCCTGTCTTCCTTTCTCACCTCCCATCTGGAGCACTCACAAGTCCTCCTCCGCAGCCACCTGAGGTCACTAACTTTCCGGGACGGTCTAGTCCTTCTCACAGCTTTGAGTGGTGATCTTCCCCTTTATTCCTGTATTTGTGCATTAGCTCACACAGGTGGGTACTGTGTGAAAAATGCTTTCGAGGTTGGTGGTTGCAAGCACAGTGAATAATTAAAATATGGATTAATTGCGCTGAAGATACATATTCAAACCATCGGTTTTGGTAGGTTTAATAAGAGTTCTGTGAGATGTGAACACAGACTCGATCCCTGACTCATGGTCTGTAATCTAAATACAAATGATATCCTCCGAGTATTAAGTACAGTCATTGGTCAGGGGTGGGGTAGGAGAATCATTGTAGTGCTACAGATACAGTTTAAGGTGAAAGAAATGACATCTATTACTCTGTATTTTTATGCTAGTGCGATTTAAACGGCCTTGATTGGACAAGTCACAGTGTAGAAATTGAGAAGAAATTTGCCTAAAGTTAAGCAAGACCAAAAACTAAGTATAATTCTCTGGTTAATATATTAAATGCGCTCAGGCAGAGGATATAACTACTCATGAAGAACACACACTCCAGTGATGGAAAACCCACTCAACAATTCTCAAGTGTCCCTCGTACACAAAACAACAGCCATCAAACTGTCCCAGTGAGCTCATTAAATATATTGTTCTGCCAGACAAGGCTCTTGTTTAGGGAGTGACTAAGAGACTGTCACTTCTTGGGCCAGGAGAGTGAAAATGCTCTTTGGGCTCTGGGAAAAGGATAGAGATAAATTGTTGATGCTGTTCCTAGGACATCTCTCCCCATTTTAGTCTGGGTCTAACTGGGCTATGTTTTATACTGAAAGATGACTACTCAGTTGATTTATTCAGCTCAGTGTTTTCATATGCTTCTTGCTATTGACCCGCACAAGGGAGAGAAGGTAGGAATGCTTCCTACGAGCAGTGTTAAGTTCATGCCTCTACCCTTGCCTACCCTACCCTGCTGGGGCTGGCAAAGTTATGCAGGCTCTGAACTAGAGTCCAAGCCTCTATCTCCTCCACTTTAAGTGGAAAGTTAACAAAGTCTGGAAGAGTCAACCAAGAGTTATCTAGTTTGGGTTATTTGCTTTTATTTTTTTTTTTCTTGCTGAAAACAGAAGTGAATCACAGTCTTCAGTGAGCCCTGCTGCAGAGGAAAATGATGCAACACTGGTCACATGGCTCAAAGAAGAAAGACCCATTGTGCAAACCTAGTTCTTCATTGTGTTTCCATGTAAGGAGAGTTCAATACCCACACAGGAAAGCAACACAAAGTTGTGGGCTTAATCTGGGACCTGTCCCTATGTGGAGAAGCCATGATGTTTTACTTTGGTTTTCTCTCTCTCTTTTTTTCCATTTTTCTGCCTTTTTAAACACTAGATTCATTAATTTTTATTGAAATATAAAATCTGGAAAGAATTGATTTAGTCTTGTTTGATTTCCTTTTTACCCAACAAGAGTTTCTAGTGATTTGAAACAGTTACAAATATGTACTTTGTATATATACGTGCCCCAACCATATACTTGCTTTGTGATCTTGAAGAAGTTAAATTCTGATTCTGAATAAAAGTACTAATATAATAAAAAGAGATTCTACATGATATGTATTTTATATAGTATAAATCTATATACACCTTTAAATGCATCATCTATATGCATATGTATCTCTACAAATAAATATGTATATCTATGTATATCTACTCATCTATAATTGAGTTAGTATTTATGAAGTATTTAATATACTCACTATTATAATTGCTAAATAAATAGTAGCCATTCTTTTCATTCATTTAGGTAATTAATGCCTGTCTAAATCCCTCTTTGAGTTAGTGATTTTGTCGTATTTGCTCATTGCCAAGACCATATGACCAAGAACCAAAGAATCCCAGGGCCTTTTTGTGACAACTTCTCAACTTGGTGATCTAAACTTTACCTCACAGTATAGAGAACATTTGGTTTGGAAGGTGTGTTTCTGGAACTTCAGAAAATAAACCATCTGAAAATGTCCAAGGTGAAATGCCTTCCTTCTTATTCGAAGTTGTGTATAGGGATTGCTAATGTAGCAGCAAGGCTCTCTATCTGCCAAAGTTGCAGCATTGTCTGTGAGCACCCAGGAATTAAACCTGAAACGTGAGCTTTCTGTACCTGGGCCAAACTCCTCTCCTACGTATAGTGTAACCTGCAGAGTGAAATCTTTCACATCCACTTCCCCTACCTTTTCTACATACTTCTATTGTAGCAAAGGTAACATTGTGTTAATTGTGCTTTGTCTAAGCCTCTCCTGGGCTAAAAACCAACCATCTCTTCAGTTTTATACTGCCCAGCACATTTCAGGGCATATTGGTTCCTTGTTAATAATGTTAAATGTTGCCTGAGTGAATAAAATAATTAGAGTGGGTATGGGTGGTTCATGGCCAAACTTAACTAGCATTTATCCTGTTAGTGGATTAGTGTCCAGCAAACAATAACAAAATGTTTGTCTTTTGAGAGTTTTCTTTTGCTGCAAGCAGGAGCTCAATCAACATCGAATCTCACCTGTAAAGTCTTTTCCCTCTGTAACCCACACCTGCTTTTCCGTTTGTTTTACTGGATTCACTAAGCTACATTATGCCATTATGATCAAGGAACTCTGGGCAGATGTGTTAGAGTGAAATCATTTTTTATTTGTGTAATGATCAGCCAACTTGAGAAAATATTTTGAGATAGATATTTTGTTGGTTGGCTTATTTTTAAATCAGTCAGTACTGTCAGGCGTTGTCCTTCCTAAATGTAGTAACTTTTTCTTACATTTACCTAAATGTCATTTACATTACAAGGATTTAATTTAGTTTTATTTTTAAACCTTCCAGCTACTTTTTGCCAAATTGGAAGGAAACCATGTTCAGTGAAATCTACTGAGCTAATTTAATTCTTTACCGATCAAGGTCATTTCCCATGTGAAGAATGCTGCTGTTTCATATTTATTTGGAGGAACTGATGATATGCCTTACTAGTAAAAAAAAAAAAAAAATTCTGAACCCAAAGATTTTTATCATAATGATTAAAGTGCAAATGCTCAAACAGCAGCCCAAATCGGGCATGCCTGGATAAGCTTCAGGAAGTGCTTGAGAGTGAATCACAGTCCTCCCTTTTCCTTCTTATCAATTATTAAATGCTTACATATGTAGGGCACTGGGGTAGATAGTACTCAGTGACCAGGAGGCCCAGCTCGTACCTTCTATGGGCTTCCCAATCAAAGATAGCCTACTTTGATGAAAGGGGGGATGTGAGGAAGTTGCAGAGAGAACGAAAATGCTGATTAAATAAATATTCTGCCTGTGCCAGGCATTGTGCTGGGACCTAGGGATACTGACCTAAATAATCACTTGGAGAAGGAAGTGACTCATTTTAAGAGGGAGGGAAGAGGCTGAGGATATTTCTACAGAGGCTGTAACATTTGAACTTGAAGAATGCTACAGAGAAGAAGTGAAAGGGCAGAGCATGAGCACTTCCAGGTAAGTAGCAAAGCATCTGAGCAGTTAAGGGAGTGACAGCTAGATTCCAAGGTCCCTGGGGAGAGTGACACTTGGCAAAGTTGGATCAGATGAAGGAGAGCATCGAAGGACCAGCTGAAGGGTCCAGGCATATCCTGAAAGCACCAGGGTAGCCCTGTAGGTTTTAAACCAAGGAGCAACATGACCACATCCCAGCAAATTCTAGAGTCTTCACTGAAAACTAGGGTAGGGAGAATCACTGTGAGGAAGACCCAGGAAGGAGAGACGACAAGGACTCAAAGTCAAGTAGTAGCAGAGGAGTTCAAGAGCAGGGAATAGATTCAAGCCACTTGTCTGAAGAGTAATTGCCAGCATTCGGCATCTTCCTTGGATCCATCCTGAGTTTGATTTTAATGTATGATAAGAACATGTACGCTTATGTAGCTCATACAAGCTGCTTTTTAAAAAATAGAGACAGAAGCGATTATTTGAAGAACAGTGTTTTGAAGTTATACTCTGAATAAAAAATGTACTCTTTAAATAGAATATTTGCGTTGAGGGTAAAAAGTGATGGTAGAGTTATCACTTCCAGGGAATATTTCAGCTGCCATATACAGCCCTTATGATATTCATTTTGTGGATATTTCCAGGTTATGGATTGGCAGAGGTTTTGTTCGGTTTTGTTTTTTAATGAAATATAAATTTTAGATGACCAAATGACTTTGAGACACTTAAGTGCCAAATAAGCGTCTAGTGGATGCTGGCTACCTTGCTGGATTACATTGGCATAGTTTGGAGGGATCAATTCATGTAAGTTGTCTAACCACTTTTTACATGTGACAATCTCCCAGAAAAATTGTGGGGTAATTTTGGCAGAAAACCAAGGCATCGTGAAGGGTTTCAAAGGTAGCGCCTATAAGAAATAAGTTCAAGATGACATCTGTTACTGCTTTTATCATATTCGTAGTTATCCATAGTCTGGTCCTACTATGATGCACAAGCATGATCAGTCTTTTCACCTTTCTTTCTGCCCTCTAGGGAGAGCAGTATGCTTTCCCAGCCTGTGTATACCTGCATACATCACTCTAGGAGACAATTTCTCCTAGCCTTCAGTGAATTTATGAAAGTTTATTTCTCTGTGTGTTTATGCCAGTTCAAACTCCATCCCATTTGGCTGGTTGAATCAGATTGTACCAACGCCTCTTTCCAGCCCTTAACGTCAGGAAGCTTTTGGAAATTGCTACTGACTTTTATGGGCTGCCAGGTCATGACAGTGACTACTTGAGAATACCACAGAGTGCTCTGCTAACAATTTTAAGTAATGGCATCGCATAAGAAAGTAAGACAGAGGTGCACCTAACGCATAGTGAAATGGATTGTAAACCATACACTTACATTATCTTGGGCACTCTCAATTCTCTGCATGCATATTGCTAAGTAAGAGAGACCTAAAATTAATCTTTAATTATATATCCACTGCATACGGCGTTTTAGGAAGATGTGTCAACATGGTATGTCAGCACGTCAATAGACTCTGAAAAAGCAACTTAATGAGGATTATTTATTAGACAACCTTACAGCAATGTGGTTGAGGTCAGAGATAATAATTCAAACTGAAAAGTGATGCAGCAATAAAACTCCCTTCAGGTGGATGCATATTTAATTATTTCTATCTTCTGATTAGGGAACTCAAAATTATTTCATCCCAGGATGTAGCTGGTGAGGAAAATAACTGCTTCCCTTTTATTTGCTTAAGGGAGGTTTTGTGGTACAAATGAGATTTTTAGAAGGACTTTGAAGGAGAAGACGGGTTGGCAAGATTGAAGGAAAAGGCATGTCAAGCTTACAGTGTGTCGCTGGGAGGGGAAGCGGCAGAGGAAGGGCGTGGTGGGATGGCTGGCAGGGGCAGATGGAAGGGGATTGAAGAACTACCTACCAGAATGAAAAGAAGCCCAACAGAAAACCACCCCAACATTTGCCAGTTTAACTTTCTGCTTAAATATTGAGCTTGTTCTCCCCCGCACTCAAATGACTCCTGAGTTTTCAGGTGGGTGTTAACACCATGAGACCCCTTACACCTACAATCCTAGCACTCTGGGAGGCCCAGGCAAGTGAATTGCTCGAGTTCAGGAGTTTGAGAGTAGCTTGAGCAAGAGTGAGATCCCTTCTCTACTAAAAATAGAAAAATTAGCTGGTGGGCGCCTGTAGTCTCAGCTACTTGGGAGGCTGAGGCAGGAGGATCAGTTAAGCTGGAGAGTTTGAGGTTTGCTGTGAGCTATGGTGATGCCGTGGCACTCTACCCAAGACTATAGAGGTGAGACTTTGTCTCAAAAATAAAATGAAATAAAGTATTATTGTTCCAATATGTGATCAACATAAAAACTATTAATAAATCATTTTACATGATTTTTTTTTGAGGAATAATTCTTCAAAACCCAGGAGGTACCCTTACTTTACACCATCAGCATACCTAAATTTTTTTTTTTTAACATTTTAAGTATTTTTTTTTTTTTGGCTGGGCTGGGTTTGAACCTGCCACCTTCAGTATATGGGGCCAGCACCCTACTCCTTCGAGCCACAGGTGCCACCCAGCATACCTAAATTTGAAAATGAAACCTTTTAAAAATACTTGACCTGTTTTTGGATTTAATAAAATTAGCAACTTAAAAAGTAAGTCTTATATATGCAAATCACTCCAAATATGCTTAAAATATTTTCAGTAACTGAATGAAGTATCAGTTTTTGAATTTGAATTTAAATTAATTTCACTAAAGATAAAAATTCACTTCCTTAGCTGCACTGGCCAAATTTCAAGTGCTTAATAATGTGGCCAGCAGGTACCTGATTAGCACAGGTAGAATTATTCCTAATTGTTTTGTCAGGTCTCAGACTTTTAGGCATTAGAATCATTAGTAATAACTTCTGGCACCCACGTGTCATTCTGCCGGCTAGATTTATGAGCTGTTCTTTGAGTGAAGCTCTCCAGGTTCTCCTGAAGAGTGTATAGTTACTTCTAAAATGCTGCAGGACAGTTCCTGTGTTTTCATAGTATGCATCTGATTTCATCATCTTTGTAGATGAATAGTCTCAGTGTCAGGCTGTGTTACTTGCCCAAGGTCCCATGCTAGGTAGTGGCAGAAACAGTCCTTTGAACATGGGCTTACAGGTCCCTGGTGCCACAGAGTCCATATTTTGCTCATTTATGTTCAGGTGAGTCCCTGATGCTCTGCTTTGGACACTTAAGAAGGGGAGACCTGGTAGGGGGCACCTTTCTTGGGCCATATTTTTTAATTCTTAAAAATATCATCAACCCAAAATGCAAGGTGGAATTTGGAGAAAAACTTGAGGTAGACTGGTTCTCAGAGGTCCTTGGCAGAGGGTGGTAGAGAAGAAGGCAAAGACTGTGTGGTTCTGTGCTCTCCCTCAGCCCTTCTGCTGCACTTGTAAAGGCAAAATTTAACTTGACAGAAAAAAAAATTACTGTATTGCCCCCCAAATAGCAGTGCTCTTACTATGCACGTAAAAATTTCTTTTTTAGATTTGCTTCTTAATAAAACCAGTAAAGGTGATTCATAAACGGAGTGTTAAAGGTTATGGGATCCTTAGCTGAATGGCTCCCTAAGATTCAGAGTATCTGTTTCTTAGACTTTGTTGGATTCTATTTGCCTTCTTAATGGCCAGATTTAAAAAATATGAGCTAATTCTGGGGCCATGCCTGTGGCTCAAAGGGGTATGGTGCTGACCCCATATGCTGGAGGTGGTGGGTTCAAGCCCAGCCCCAGCCAAAAACTGCAACAACAACAACAAAAAAAAAGAGTTTACACACTTTATAGAAAAGGTTAATGTTTTAAGAACAAGTCAAAACTTTAAAATTTAGTTTAAAAGATGCTTTCTCAGGTGCAAATAGTTGTTTACTATCATTCTCTCTGTGCCCAGATTCTAGTGAAAAAGCCACTTAAAACTGGACTCACACTGTCAGGTTAATTTTTATTAAGTATTTAGGTGTTTGGAATGAAAATATGTATGAAATCCTGGGGAAGTTTTTATCTTTTACTATTGAGAGAGTGTCATCTTGAACATGCCCCTTTTTTGTTTTGTCCAGAATTTAAACCTCCTTTAGGGATTATTGAGAGGTTCTGGGAGGTATACTGTAAACTAATTCCTCTGCCTGCCTTCGTTGGTGTTAATTATGCATTATGATAAATGTGTAAATTTTTAGACTTTATTAATTGATCATTTTTTACATCTTGCTTTTGCATCTTTTGCATCCAATTTGCTGAGGTTTAAAAACTAGATAAAAAAGCTTGCTTGACTTGTATGTAAGTTAGAGTTAGGGTTGGAATGAGAACTCACCTTAGTCTATGTGTAGAAAGTACATAGATTTTTCTGACACATATTTGGGGGCAGAGAAATGGAACGTCTGAGGCTGTTAAAAAGTAAGAAACAAATTAAGGATAGCATAAGAAAACTGCAAGATTTTTTGCTTATTTCCTGATTCATTATGTTTCGAGTTAATAGATATAAAGTAACCAGCTCTATAGCTCTGTTTGAGATGGCAACTATTTTAAACCCCTCTATGCAGTCCTCTGCCTGGTGAGACAATTTATTAGATCCTCTATTTAATCATTCATTATTAAGTATTCCCAAGGGGCAGCAGTGGCTTCCAAACTTGGTTAAACATGAGAATCACTTTTTAGAAAGACAGATTTTGTAGGTCTTCATGAGGGCTTTGAGTAAACTTTGGGCTTTTGTCAGACCCCTCTCTAAAAAAAAATGACTGAAAGTGAATTTTCTATCAACAGCCACCATCAGCTGACAGCTGTCAGGTATTCGATACTGTCAGTATGGTTGACTTCAGGAATCTTCACCTGTTGATGATTTGTTGCTTTTCATCTAACATATGTCGTGGGGGAAATGGTTAGAATTATGTTAATATAAGGGAAAATCAGCTCTATGCGGAGATGGGGCAGTGGAGATGGAGGACATCAAAAGTGACTGTCCTCTGGAATTCAGCCAGGTTTTGGATATGTAAAATTTCTGGTTAAAAAACAAATAGGTTATTTGGGGACAACTCTTAAGTGTATACTAAGACAGATACTCTAAGGTTGCCATTGTTTGTAAGTCTCAATTCATATTGAGGAGAGTTCTAAAATTAACAAATATAGTCTGATAAACTTGCATTTGAATGACTTTGGGCAATCTCGTTTTTATTCTTCTTCATTGACTCTAAAATGAAGATAATGCCTAACTTGGCCGGGCACGGTGGCTCACGCCTATAGACGTAGCACTCTGGGAGGCTGAGGCGGATTGCTTGAGCTCAGGAGTTCAAGACTGCCCTGAGCAAAAGTGAGACCCTATCTCTAGTAAAAATGGAAAAACTAGCTGGGCATCATGGTGGGCACCTATAGTCCCAATTACTTGGGAGGCTGAGGCAGGAGGATCTCGCTTGAGCCTAAGAGTTTGAGGTTGCCGTGAGCTACAGTGATGCCACAGCATTCTAACCAGGGTGACAGAGTGAGATCCTGTCTCCAAGAAAAAAAAAAGAAAAAGAAAATAGCATTATTATTTTCTTTTTTATTATGTTTAAGAACATAATAAAATAATACCTGGAGTCCCTAACATAGGGTCTGAATCAAGTTCAGTGCCCCCATAAATGATAGCTTTCTTTTCTACTTTTTTCCCTTGTACTTCCCTTAAATGTTGTTTGGCATTTATAAAAAGAACAAAAAAAAATGGTAAATGCTTTTTCCCCCCATGTCTCTATGAGGCTGATTTTAAGTAATGTTCTGCTAATTGAATGACAGTCACATCTTTGAGAGGCTGATCTAATAATAGCAGTAGAGACTTGAGGCTGACAAAGTGCAAATTTTTAGTGGGGTCTGGAGTCCAATTCAGCTGTATTAACAGAAAGAGGAGGACTGATCCCTCATCCCTCCAAACACAGATGGATGTGCTGCATAGGCACACTGTTGTCTTTTAATTGTTTTAATTCCTTCTAGTAAAATGTAAACATGCCAGATAGATCCACCTCCGTCAACTCTAAAAAGGCATTCTAAGCCCTAAATGTGTAGGATGCTGGGGCACAGTGTGGCATCCATGCCAGGGTTTAGCTCACCAGAATCACTCTAACTGTTCATTTCAGTAATTTGGACATTTCCCCCCCTCCCTGGGAAATGTTTCAGTTCATCATTCAATTCTCCTTCCGTGCTGTTTTGTAATTCCAACCTATAGTGCTAAAGGAAACCTTCAATTACTGTGAGTACATGAAGAATACAACATTCTTATGGTGGCATTTTTGTGCTCTTCACAGCTGTGTTAGGGAAGAAATAGATTTTCACTGACCCTCCTGGAACTCCTGTGTCAGAAATAATGTCCAGTGAAAGATCAATTAGTCACATTTTAAGTAACTTTGCGTTTTCCTTCTCAATCTCTTCGTTCTCCTGAATCTGTTTTCTTTTGAAGGTCAGGCACTGAAGGTTCTCTGAGAGTGGCTTCTTCTGAGTTTGATAAGTTGAGCTTTTAAGCAGTCAGTTTAGCTTTTAGTCAGTTTGTGTCTTTTTAAATAATATCACGATGGATTTGAATCCAGTCACTTTTCTTTACGAGTTATGTCAACAGATGTTCAGTGTTCCGTTTTCCTTCAGGGTGTATGGTTTCTTGCTGACTCTTGGCTTCAAGTGAGGATTCTCTGCTGTTGATTTTGTCTGTAAGAATATAAGCTGTTTAAAGCTGTTTGTACTTGTGGCCAAGAGCCCCTGGTTTCCAAAGCAGCAGTCTACCACACACCCTGTGTTATCTTTGCTCCCACATTTCTCCTGTCTCAGGAACACAACACCGCCCTGCCAGATCCGTGGGGCAGCGCGTGGATTTGGTATGCATGGACTATTTGTGACGGGCTGTGTGGGTCGGGCTCATGTTCCTGGAGTGCTCTGAGCAGCTTTACTAATCTGTCAGCATAGTATGATCTCGGGGATAAATATAGACGTACGGGCACTCTGTGAGTTTTAGGTCACTGTCTTACTGTGCAGCTAAAAATTGTCCCATCGGTATGAACAGTCTACCCTGGACGAAAGGCCTGCTTTAGTTTGCCTTCTACTGTAGGTCTTTAGCACCTGACTATAAATACACCTTGGACCAAAAATATAAAAGGAGCCTACCTTGTGGCTGAGGCACTTATGTTGGCCGTGAGCAACAGGACCATGGACCCCGTCATTATGCTTTTTTGCTTTGGAACATAGTCAGTGTAGCCGTTCCAGACCGTTGGTTTGGGTTTCTTTTCAGGCTCATGGAGATTACAACTGCTTGTTGGAGACGGTCCTGTGTGATCAGCTTCATAAAAGGGCTTGGTAGGTATGAAATGTGTGTGGAGTGGCTAATGGGTTATTAAATGCCAAGTGTGGGAGGATTCTCCTAAACGTTTCATTGGATGGAGTGGTGGGACCTGAGGGATTTACTTATAAAGACTCTGTGCAAAGACAGGAGTGAGGTCCTTTAGGTCTTAGGTTTGGGGTTGTCGTATTTCAGCGGTAAGATATAGTTTTTTTTGTATGTGAGTCTATGGAACAAGCAGCCGTGATGGAATGGAATTTTTCCGGCCACTCAACTTTCACTAAAAGATTTGATATGACTGTGCTTTAAAGTTGCTGATCTGTAAAAATAGCTAGTATGTCTTTGGAAAAGGGTTAATATTGTCGTATTTAATATTGTATCAGAGGTAAGGGTTTATGCTTGATTTCTTCTAAATATTAATGTAAATGCGCTTGCTTGTTTTGTTTTAAACATTGCAAAATAGGCCCAAAGTAATTTTCCCTTTGGTTTTGACTTAGCTTTCTCTAACATTTAAAAAGATAAAATGTTTCTCTGTTTATTGATTAAAAAACAGGACACCATGTGTCAACCAACACTGAGTGCAAATTGCATGCCATGGATTTGCTTTATCAGAGTCATAGTGTGGTTTCATTAGTCTAGCATGACCTTTTAAGCAACACTGTACAACAGTCCCAAAAAAAATTAATGAGAGGAAACATTCATGACACGGAGTTAATTGCATGAGTCTTGGATATTGACTGGGTAACTTTTTATCCAGTGAAGATAGGAAAAGTTAATTTATAGGTGGTAAAAGCACAACATCTTGGTCTAACAGAGGAGGAACATTTGTTTGTCAAAGATTTGGGAGATTGAATTACTTGTTAATTATCCCACTGTACTCATGTCTAATGAAACTATTAGAAATTTACATATGATAGCATTGTGTTCCTGGGAATGTCATTTCTATTAGTTATTATTTTACCCCTTACATTTGTGGTTTTATGAAGTAGAATATGTTAGGGAACTTTTTGCTCCTCTTAAGAGTTTTTTTTAAATGAATAACAAGTACATAAGATAAATGATAAAACTTATGGTTTAGGATAAATATTTGGAATAAATACTGCATCATGATAGAGCTCACGTTAAAGCTTACATGTGGCACCCTCACAGGCGTTACCGGCTCTTACTGTTTTTCTCCTGAACAGACCACTCCCATGGTCTGGTAATCATTTTGACCCCCTTTTCATTCATTGCCTTTCTTGCTCAAAATATATAAACTTTACTTTTATAAGGGATTAGTAACAATTAATCTGGTCCTGTGAATTGGTAGATTTAAACTTCTAGTGGGCATCTATCAAGTGAATTTTACGTACATTTCATTGTACATTTTCATAACTATTGAAGAGTTTAATAAAACCTAAGATCTTTTTAATTAAATGAGCTGGTGTCTAAATAGATAAGTGCATATCAGCCAGGAATTTAATAAATATCTTGGTGTTGATAAAAGCAAACACTCACTAGACTGTAAAAGGTTTTGGTTATTCAGTTACTGCATTGAGCTTCTATTGTATACACTGCACCAGGAACCCTTTGCTGGCTATAGATGTTGGAAATGTGTACTGTGTTATGTATATATATTATATAATTCATATGTATAACATCTGTATTATATGTGGGTATTATCATGCATGTATAAATGTGTATATATTTTATATTAGAATGCATATTGTAATGTATCTTATGTCCGTGTGTGGGTATATCATTTTACAATATAATGCATATTATCTTTTTTTAATTAATTAATTAATTTTTTTTATTGAATGGTAACTATGTACATTAATGCACTTCTGGGGTACAGTGTGGGGTTTTCACATGCAATCTGAAATACTTC
>NW_003852515.1:657064-661307 GCF_000181295.1 Otolemur garnettii | reverse complement strand
TTCCCCCCTCCCTTCTCCCTCCCCCTCTCCATATTCTTAGGCTATTCGGTTATAGCTTTCATATACAAAGTATAAACTAGTTTCATAATAGGGGTGTGTACATTGGATATTTTTTCCTCCATTCTTGTGATACTTTGCTCAGAAGAACATTCTCCAGCTCCATCCATGATGCATATTATCTTAACAAAGACATATAAGATTAGATTCCCCATATCATGTAATACCCAAGGGGAGCATCGGGAAGAATAGCTGTAACTTTGGTTTGTGACCTTTATTTGTCAAGGTACAGCAGCTGCTGGCACTGCCCTTGTGGCAAGTCTCCATATGTGCAGTCTGCACAGTCTTCAGCATCCCTGTATGTTGGATCCTCGTGTAATGCACACACCAGCTCAGCTTCAGCAACACCACCGCTGGTGTTCTTCTCTTGCCCTTGATATTTGGCTTAACTACGGTTCTAATAAAACAGCTCATGAAGCCGGTTTGTCATTTCTGGCAGGCCTGAGTCTACTGCCCAGATAACAGTCCATGAATGCCTGTGGGCCCCTCAGCCCCCAGAATCTTTTGACCGTGACCCATAGTAAGAAACACCTCCACGCGGTGCCCAGAATGCACACACAGACGTACCTGCAGGCACAGACGGGGCTGAGAGCAAGAGCTCTGTGAAACGTGCTTCCCCTCCCCGGAGCAGGTGCCATTGCTCTGCTCTTGTGCTCTCCTCTCTTGTTTTCTGTTTTATTTCATCAAAGTAAGACTGGTCAGCACCCACTAAATTGGCTTCATAATCCAGCAATGGTTCACAACTTGCACTTTGACAAGTTCTGTTTTAAAGATTTCATTAACCAGGTGTTCTCAACACACCATTAGTCACGTTCTCAACTGCAATGACACGCTGTCATCCTTGATATGGTATTCTGCTCCTAGGCCTGCTGGCACTGTATTTGTCAGGGAGCACTGCTTGGCTCCCGTCCTCTACCAGCTCTCCGAGCGGTCCAGATGTGTCTCTTGGGTTGAATGTCGGGTTTCTGAGCCAGGGACAATGCAAGACCTGTACATCTTAATGCTTCCTTAATCCTTAAAACAATGACTGTTTGTGGAGTGCTGGGTACTAAGCCTACCACTGTGCTATAAAGTGAGAATAATTCCTTGCCCTCGTGGTGGTTAAGTGTAATGGGGGGGACATACAAAAACACACGGATAGTGTGTCCAGAAGCAGGCAGATCTCAGGCTGACAGGAAAGACGTGCAGACCGTTATCCAGGGGCAGACCGAGGAGTGGCGAGTCAGACCCAGTCAGAGAGCCAGGGAGCCACCACATCTCTTCTTTTCTCCACTTGTGTAATTCTTACGGCTCTTATGCCCCACTTCTCTGCTTTGAAGCCTTCAGCTGTCTGTATCTGTCACCAGTCATTGCTAGGTGTCAGCATCAGTGTCTGCAGCCCAGAGTCTTGCCCCTGCCCCCCAAACACAGATAGGTCCCCCATTTCTGTTTTGAAGCAGCCTTTATAGCATTCCTATTTTGCAATTGTACTTCTGCGTATTATATAATAAGTTTATTTCAGAATGCCTGTCTCCCCTGTGTACTCCCTCAGCAATAGCACAGTGCCTGGAGTAGAGGGGCCTTCAGTAGATATTCGATGAGTGAACTGATGAACGAATGAGTGAATGACCACTCTCCTGAGTTCATGCCCTCTTCCGCTGGCTATTCAGCCTGACTGATCAGCCTTTGGCTGTTCAACCTAGTGGCACCTTGTGGCTGCATGTATTAAACTTTTAAAAGTATTTCACATTATCTTTTAAAATCAATCTTTGTATTTTCCACAGAACTTTGCAGAGTGCCTTACACATACTAGGTCTCCAGCAAAAATTTGTTACTTAATGAATTGGTCAGCTGCTTGCACTCACATATAATAACATGGATATGATAAAGGATGCCTATATAAACCCCAGCCCAGTTATTCTTGCTGTGTGTTATATATGTAAATGCTCCAAGATTGTAGATGTTACTCAGTCCAACACCTCAGTTATGCAGAAGGGTACCGCATGTTAAAACCCACAAACGTCCTCTGGAACACTCAAACTTATGTATTTAAACCTGGATTACAAATGGTGTTCTATTTTTTATATAAATTTGTTTCAAATTGAGGTTTTAATATAGCATGCCTTCATTGCTGTTGTCATAAGATATAGGTAACTTTTTATAAATGATCTTTACTTTTTAAAAAGCGTTTTACAAAATATTTGAAACAAATACAAAAGAAGAAAGAATATTAAAATATATAACATATTTGCCATAACTCAGATTCTGCAGTTATTCAGATTTAGTCATGTTTGATTTATTTATACCTTTTCCCTCTTTGTTAAAGTGTTTTGAATCAAATACAGACATCGTTTTATCAAACCCCTTATAATCAGTATGCATTCTGGGAAATACAGATATTTTCTGTAAAATTGACCATAATTCTTTGAAATTACAATATTAAATCCATATTCAAATTTATTTTATTATCATAAAAAATGTCTTAACAATTTATTTGCTTAAATCAGGATTCGAGTAAGGTCCACACATCACACTTGGTTATTATGTCTGTTAAGTCTCCTATGGTCATAATACCAATTTTTAATCTCTTCCATAGACTTACAGAAATTGGTTCAGTTTTCTTATAGAATGAACCTGGGTCTGCATCATCTCTTCTGCTGCCTGTGGTGACATTTGATGTGTCCTGCATCCCTGTTGTCTCAAGTAAATCTGTAGTAGGGCTCATGTTTTGAAAGCATGATGCCAAGGGACATAGGCAGTATACAGAACCCTCCTCACCATATTCCAATGTCATTTCTCTCCTATTACTTGGTCTGGAGACCACCTCATGATTTCCATGTATATAAGTCAACAGTTTTCAGTGTGCCAATACAAGAACTCTGACCAATGTCCTGCCCCTGGTAGGGAATTTTGAGGAAGTGTCTATAGCCAAAAATCTGAAAATACTTCTCCAACACTTTAATCATTAAAACATCTCACCAAGAAACAGATCTTGAAGGTTTGCTTTTGGGGCACGGCTGATGTGATAGAATTTCAGATCCATTTATATATGTAGGATCTCCCTTTTGGACAGGCACTATCTCATTTTCCACCTTCATTAGTCCTCTTGTAAGTGCAGTCATCTTGTAATTTGTGGTGTCCTTTCAAAGAACCTTTTTTTGTTTGTTTTGAGACAGAGTCTTACTATGTCGCCCTCAGTAGAATGCTGTGGCATCACAGCTCACAGCAACCTCAAACTCCTGGGCTGAAGCTTGCCTCAGCCTCCCATGTAGCTGGGACTACAGGTGCCCGCCACAAGGCCTGGCTATTTGTTGTTGTTGCAGTTGTCATTGTTGTTTAGCTGGCCCAGACCGGTTTCGAACCTGCCAGCCTTGGTGCATGTGGTTGGTGCCATAATCACTGCACTATGAGAGCCAAGCCAAAAGAGCCCCTCTTAAAATCCCATCCTGTATAGCCATCAATCGACAATCTTCTTAGAAACCCTCTGGCTCCAATTTGCCTTCCAAATAAAGCCTACATTCATTGGCTTGTCATTCAAGACCTTACTGCTAATAATTACAAGAATTAGAGATTCATGTTTTTATAGAGCTAAATAAGTTATTAATTTTATATACATTCTTATTTAAATAATTTTAAAGCACATAAATGCTATATTGTGGATTTGGATGGGTTCAAGTCAATAAATATTAACCAAATACAATGATTTAAGTAATTGTGCTAGGCACTGTGCTAAGTGCTTGGAATAAAGGCAAGACATAGTCCTGCTTTTGAGGACTCTACAGTTCCTCAGTGAAGACAAAGTTTGAACATACTAAGATAAGGAGGTGGCAGGAGGAAGGAATGAGGAGAGACACTTAACAGATGGCTCTGTGCACCTAACGTGCTGTTCCATCTGCCCAAGTTGCACTCTTTTTGTCCCTACCTATTAGAACCTGGGTACCCCTTAAGACCCAAGTCAAATGCCACCGTTCCCTAGTGTCTGCCTACTCTAAGGTCCAGAACATGGACAAGGCCTAGCAGAGGGTTTGTGAAAGGTGGACTCTCAGTACATAATATTTCTTGAGTTTACAGGTATAAGTAAAAACAGGGTTCCTCATTGCCCACCTCCAGTATGGGGAGTTTCCAGTCTTAAAATTTAAATGGAACCAGAGAAGAATGAACGTAGAAGTGGGAAGTTCAGGGTTATTTGGTGGACTCTCACTGATTT